>NC_084838.1:59357497-59660527 GCF_033115175.1 Lepus europaeus | reverse complement strand
CTCCTGGCTCTTACCTTTGGATCGGCACAGCTCCGGCCATTGTGGCCATTTGGGGAGTGAACCAGTGGATGGAAGACCTTTCTCTCTGTCTCTACCTCTCTCTGTAACTCTGTCTTTCAAATAAATAAAATAAATCTTTAAAAAAAATTAAATACTAGAATTGCTGTGAATTATGCTATATGTATTTATATTTTATTTTGATTTTTTTTAATAGGTTAAAGAATGCCTCATTGGATCTCAAGCAAGCAATTAAAAATGAAACAGATTTGGATATTATTGCTGATCTGAGAAAGAAACTCCATCGGGCTAAGAAAGAAAAATTAGAAATAACAACTAAGCACAATGCAGAGGTAGACTTATTTCCTCTCAAATAATGCTACAAGTTTGAATTTTTACATTCATTTCAAATTCGTATTTAATCTTTATTACTATCCTTTTGTTGTGCTTAAAAAGGAAATGGTAATAAAGAAAACAGGAATCAGGAGTGGAGCTGGAATGCTGATGTAGGTACTATGATATGAGATGCAAATGTTCCAACAGACATCCTAACTCCTAGGCCCAATTGCCTACCACTTGTTTTCTTCTTGTTTTACTATGCCATTATATCTGTGTGTGTTTACATATGTATATATTCCAAGGATGGTAGTTTTCTTTCCTTTTGAAGATACTGAAGGAATTATGTTTCTGTTTCTGCCGTCTGTTATATTCTTTCATCTTTTTTTTCTTTTTACATCTTATTCTTGAGAAGTTCAGCTTAGGTAGCCTGGTGTAGTGTGAAGAATATCTGATTACGAAGACCTTGACTCATTCCTGCCACCTCTGTTTACAGACTATGTGACTGTTGGCTAGCTATTTATCTTTTTACATCATTAGTTTCTTATTGTGAAATGCTCTTCCCAAAGGGTTGTTGTGGTAATTAAGTGAAATAAAATTTATACAGTGGTTGTGCACTGTAATAGCAGCTGTAAATTATTGTCGTTAAACATAAACATGCTTTCCTTCCCTTCATGCTAACGTCTGATGCTATCCTGTCAGGGACCTCATGTAGTCTCCCTAAGTGAAATCAATTGCTGCTTTCTTTGTTCTTCTGGAACACCTTGCTGTGACAGATATTGAGAACTGAAACATTTATTTCTTTAGTCTCTTCAGTGTGTGAGCCCCCTGAGAGCAGAAAGCAGTGACTGAGCATTGTCTCTGTTGCATATATTGCTTAATGCATAAAAAATGATTTTTCAGTGTATAAAAGGAGCAGTGTTATTGACAATTAAAATAAGAAATGAATGTATGATGACCTTATTTTTGTTTTTTAGTAGCAGTTAAAATAATTTTAAAGTGATAATTGAAGTAATTACATCTGTTTATATTGAATTAACATGTAACCAAAGACAAAGTAGTATTTGTTAAGTAAATACAGATTGTTTATAAACTCTAAAAATCATATTTTAAAACCAAATGTGTATTTTACTTTATAGTATTAGTGTCATGATAATCATTCTTCTATCAGATATGTTCTGTCACACATTTTTTGCAGTTATCATTAGTTTCTCCTAGCAGAACACACTGTTCCCTGTTACTAGATCAAAATGTTTTGAAGTATGTGTTCTCATTAAAGAGACAGGGAATTAGCTCAGGGAAGGAAGACAACTTTCTCAAAACATGCAATCATAGTTGGT
This sequence comes from Lepus europaeus, assembly GCF_033115175.1. Lineage (NCBI taxonomy): Eukaryota > Metazoa > Chordata > Mammalia > Lagomorpha > Leporidae > Lepus > Lepus europaeus. Next base: position 59,658,854 of record NC_084838.1, on the reverse strand, counting down.
TCAACTCTAGGTTTGCATTACTAATCATTCTGATTCTTTCAATTATTTATTTAGATGGTCAAACTTGTATTGAATAATTTTTTAAAGCCATATTAATATCCAGATATACCCATCACAAAGCAAGATGGAGAGGAGTGAAATGTTCTAAGAGCTAAGGCTGTATCTGCCTTATCAGATATTCCTACTATAGGAATGATTGGCACAGATATCTGTATTTAAAAAGAATTTTATTGCCGTGAGATCTTGGACAAATTCCTTCATTTTTTCTGATCTTCAGTTTTCTTTGATAGGTGTAGAAAAAATATAATACTATTGAGATGATTTGTTAGTAGGCAAAGAGTATATGTAGAGGAGACACTAATAGACTCAGATTCTAGAAGAGACTTAAGTACCTTGATGTAGGTGATTGAAAAACATCACAGGGTTTTCATTTTTGCAGTAGTCGTTAGAGTCATTTGAGCATAATAATAAAGGTGTGGGAAATAGGACAAGAAAGACCATGACGTTCTTCAGATGTTTCATTGGCTCAGTGATGATAGTGTGAGAAAATCTAGAGGGGCCTGTGTTGTGGCATAGCAGCTAAAGTCTCCGCCTGCGACCGTGTATCCCATTTGGGTACCTGTTCATGTCCTGGCTGCTGCACTTCGGATCCGGCTTCCTGCTAATGGCCTTTGAAAAGTCACCCACGTGGGAGACCTGAAAGAAGCTCCTGGCTTTGGTCTGGCCCAGTGCTGGCCTTTGCAGTGATCTGGGGAGTGAACCAGTGGATGGAAGATTTCTCTCTCTCTGTCTCTTCTTCTCTGTATAGCTCTTTCAGATAAATAAATAAATCTTAAAAAAAAGGCAAATTAAAAAAAAAAAACAAAGAAAATCTAGAGAAATGAGGTAGAAAGAGTCAGCTCTTCATTACGTTAACAAATATCTGAGAGGAGTTTCCTGGGAAGGAAAACGTGGATTTTGGTTTACAGTTTGGAAGTTCACAGTTCAGGATGGGGTGGCCTTATTAGTGTGGCAACAGATGGAGGCTGCCAGTGGTGGAGTAGGTACAGAGGAATGATCACATGGTGAGCCAGAAAGCAGAGACACAGGAGCACCCCTGGTTTATATAACCAACCCTCTGGCGAGAACCGCCCCCAAAACCTAAAGACCTCCCACCAGACCCAAATCAAATCTCTGCCCTTTCTCCATCAATGTGTAACATAAGACTTGTGAGGTTTGAATGTCAGTATGGGTTTGGGGAATCAAGTCCTCTTCAGTTCATAATAAGAGTTACACATTTTCTTAACCCAAAGGGACTAGAGACCTAGGACTACACAGTTGGCTTTGCAGCTTTCAAGACCTGAAGATGTTTGTTTGACTCAGTCAGTACTTTTTTAAGGACAGAAATTATTTATTTTTTTTAAATATTTATTTGTTTATTTATTTTTAAGATTTTATTTATTTGAGAGGTAGAGTTACAGACAGTGAGAGGGAGAGACAGAGAGAAGGGTCTTCCTTCCGTTGGTTCACTCCCCAAATGGCTGCAATGGCTGGAGCTGTGCCAATCTGAAGCCAGGAGCCAGGTGCTTCTTCCTGGTCTCCCACATGGGTGCAGGGGCCCAAGCACTTGGGCCATCTTTTACTGCTTTCCCAGGCCACAGCAGAGAGCTGGATTGGAAGAGGAGCAGCTGGGACTAGAACCAGCGCCCATATGGGATGCTGGCACCGCAGACGGAGGATTAACCTACTACTCCATGGCACTAACTCCTAAAGATTTATTTATTTGAAACACAGAGTTAGAGAGGGAAGAGGGAGATAGATCTTCCATCTGCTTGTTCACTCCCCAAATGGACAGGTCGAAGTCATGAGCCCAGAGTTTCTTCCAGGTCTCCCACATGGATGCAGGGGCCCAGGCACCTGGGCCATCCCCTGCTGCTTTCTCAGGTGCATTAGCTGAGAGCTAGATCGGAAATGGAGCAGCTGGATGTTGCACTGGCGCACATATGGGACGCTAGAGTTGCAGGTGGCAGCTTTACCCATTGTGCCACAATGTCCGCCCCAAGGACAGAAAATCTTAAGCTGGGATCCTCAAAAAGAGAAATTAGGGATTCTGTGAATTAGGATGAGGAAAAAATTAACAATTTTATTTTTATTAACCTCTAGCTGATTTTAAGCATTCCTCATGCTCATAATAGGACATTGTAGTGCTAGCAGTACTTTTATTATCAATAAAAATCAGATACATAGCACATTTCAGAAATTATAGCTGCATCTCACATTTCAATTATTGTACACATTTTGAAATAATGTTTACATTTGTCACATGTTACATTTGAAATTACAGTAGTTATTAGATCAGCCAGTAAAGCTTATTATTTAATGTTATTAAAGTAGTACATAGAATGACATATCACAAATTTATTTTTAGATTGCATGTTTTTTATGATTTAATTGTCTTTATAAATCTGTGTATCTTATTTTATGCTTTGAATTATATTATTCTGATAAGACTTTGTCAGATTGCAAAACAAAACCATCATCTGCTGTTTTCCCAGGCACATTAGCAGGGAGTTGGATTGGGAGCAGAATAGCCGGGACTCAAACCATTATTCCAATATGGGATGTCAGTATTGCAGGAGGCAGCTTAACCCACTGTACCACAATGCTGACTTCATTGTGTATTTTATATTTACAGCACAGCACATCTTAATTCAGAATGGCCATATTCATTTATTTTCTTAAAAATTTATTTACTTACTTGGAAGTCAGAGTTACACAGGGAGAGGAGAGGCAGAGAGAGAGGTCCTGCATTCTTCCACCTACTGATTCACTTCTCAACTGGCTGCAACAGCCGGAGCTGCTGTGATCTGAAGCCAGGAGCCAGGAGTTTCCTCCAGGTCTTCTCATGCGGCTGAAGGAGCCCAAGCAGCTGGGACTTGAACTCAGCACCCATAAGGGATACCAGCATTGCAGGCCGCAGCTTTGCGTGCTATGCCACCACGCCAGCCCCCAAGACCAGGCGTATTTCAAGTGCTCAAGAGACAAGTGATGGGGCCGGTGCTGTGCCACAGTAGGCTAAACCTCCAGCTGTGGCACAGTATCCCATATGGGCACTGGCTCATGTCCCAGCTGTTCCTCTTCCTATCCAGTGAGGCATGCTGTAGAAGCATAAAGGAAGCTATGAAGAATAATAATAGACATGTTTTAAAATTTTTTATTTTTATTTTATGTGAAAGATACACAGAGAGATCCTCTATCCACTGTTTCTCTCCCCAAATGGCCATAATAGCCAGCCTGGGTCAGGCTGAAGCCAGGAACCCAGATCTCAATTTGGGTCTCCTATGTGGTGGCAGAGACCCAAGTGTTTGAGCCATCATCTACTGCCTCCCATTGTGTGCATCAGCTAGAAGCTGGATTGGAAGTAGTGTAGCCAGGATTTGAATCGGGCACTTTGACCTGAGATGCAGGCATCCCGAGTGGTGATCCAACCATTTTGCCACACACCTTTCTCCACAGACATGTTTTAAAAAAGGGAGATACCATTTTGTTCATGTTGTTACACATATAGTGCATGTACTGAAATTTAAGTGAGAAAACCACTTCCTGGGCAGAGGATATTTTTCTGTCAGCTGTGTGGGTAGTCTTGGAAATCAAATAAAGTTCAATCAGGTAAAAAGATGTTCATTAATAAAGGGGAGTAGTTGTATAGTCAAGCAAGGAGTGATGAGGCCAACATCACCTGTAGGTCAGGGAGCTAATGGGAGTAGATAATATAACCAAATCCAGAAGTTAGGGCTGTTTGGTGGGAGACAAACATGCTGTTGCTACTGGTTTTGGGATTGAGGCAGAGATGGAGAGCTGGAACCACAGTAGATGCAGCTACTATCAGTGATAGAGTCATTTGGCAATGGAGCTTGAAAATTATAGTTCCTATGATGTTATGGAGTACAGCAAAAGAAGGAGTTTGGGAATGGATCTGGGATCAAACCGGCAAATAATTGGCAGTTCACACCTTGTGCTTTTCAGCATCTGATAGCACCGTTCTCTTCATATTTAACTCCCATTCAGCATAATCTTGTAGCTGCATAACAATAAGGGTTTCAACTCAAATATGTTCTGTACAGAGGACCTCTTGCCTTCTTCACAATTGGAGACTCTGAGGTCTGTTAGTTGTTTCACCTATTTCACAGATGATACATGCCCTTCCAAAGAGATTCACATAATTTGATGGCATATGAATGTAATTGAAATTGTTTACCAGTTAAGTTTAGTAGTTGGTGTGTGTGTTGTGGTGCAGTGGATTATGCTGCTGCTTGCGGTACTCATTAGAGTGCTGGTTTGAGTCCCAGAGCCTTTGCATCTGAATCAGCTTCCTGCTACTGTGTACCTTGTACTGTACTGTATAGCAGATTGTGACTCAAATACTCATGGGGTAGACCTGGATGGAGTTCCTGGGTATTGGCTTCTGCCTGGCTTGCCCTTGAATTTGTGAAGTGAATCAGCAGATGGAAGATTGAGCTATATCTGTCTGTCACTGTTGCTCTGTCTTCAAATAAAAAACAAGCTTAAATAAAAGTTAAATTTAAAAGTTAAGCACAAAGGGACTGGCGCTGTGGCGCAGCAGGTTAATGCCCTGTCCTGAGGTGCCAGCATCCCATATGTATGCGCTGGTTCTAGTCCCAGCTGCACCTCTTCTGATCCCGCTCTCTGCTGTGGCCTGGGGTAGCAGTGGAAGATGGCCAAAGTGCTTGGGCCCCTGCACCCACATGGGAGACCTGGAAGAGGCTCCTGGCTTCGGATCGGTGCAGCTCTGGCCGTTGCGGCCATCTGAGGAGGAGGAGTGAACCAGCAGGTGGAAGACCTCTCTCTCTGTCTCTACCTCTCTCTGTAACTCTTTCAAATAAATAAAATATTTAAGAAAAAAAAGTTTAACACGGGTCCGGCACTGTGGCGCAGTAGGCTAATCCTCCTCCTGTGACGCCAGCATCCCTTGTGGGCGCCGGTTTGAGTCCCAGCTGTCCTCTTCTGATCCTGGGAAAGCAGTAGAAGATGACCCAAGCAGTTGGGCCCCTGTACCCACGTGGGAGACCCGGAAGAAGCTCCTGGCTCCTGGCTTCGGATCGATGCAGCTCCCGCCGGCCGTTGCAGCCATTTGGGGAGTGAACCAGTGGATAGAAGACCTTTCTCTATGTCTCTCCCTCTCACTGTGCATAACTCTACCTTTCAAATAAATAAATAAAATCTTTTTTTTTTTTTAAAAAGTTAAGCACTACCAATGTTGAAAAGCAAGAAGAGAAGAAAAAAAATCACTGATATATACATCCAACAAATATATGTGAAGTTGCTGTAGTCCTTATTCATAGAGTTTCTACTAAGGTTTAAGTTGATATCTATCACTTCTTTCACAACCAAATCTGTATTTCCTTTACCCTCTGTTAACATTTCTCTTGGTAGGGTGACCAAACCTTCATTTTTGAAGTTCTTGGTTGCTTATTGTTTCTGCCTCCATTGGATTTCTATAGGTACACATGGGCGGAATCACACTGTTAAACCCCAGGTTTTCAAGGTTTTTGCTGTCTCACTGTCCCTTGGTAGTGAGGATTGTTCACCATACTAATTGGGTAATTTTTCTTTATCTGTTGTTTCAGCAGCATAAGGACACCAAAAATTAGCCTCAGATTTCAATTTAATGAATTAAAATTTTTTTGTTGTGATGAAATATGTAATGATTGATATGTTAATCCATTTTTGAGTGTACAATTCAGTGGCATTAGTTAACATTCATAGTGTTGTGCAACCATCACCATCTATTCCAAAATATTTCATCACCCTGAAAGAAACTGTGTTACATTAATGAATAACATCCCATCCATCTCTCCTCCAGCCCCTGTTGACCTCTGCTTTTTGTTTCTATAAATATGTCTTTTTCTCGACAGATTCTTGTGGAACCATGCAATATATTTCCCCTCCCCCTATTTTTTTTTTTGGTCTTATTTCACTTATTATACTATTTTCAAAGTTCATCCATACTGTAGTATATATTAAATTAAATCATTTTATATCAACTGGTAGAAGTATTAGCCTTGGAAATTAAGATCTCTTTCATAAAGTTAGAGTCCAATTTGCAAGGGATTGGGGTGGGAGAACCTAGTGAATGGGTTAGTAGATAATAGGGTTATTATGTCTTGGTATATCAGAGGCCACTCCCATTTCTATAGTTTGTTTCCTGGGTCTATTGTATGGGAGAAATATCGTCATATACTAATCTCCAGTTAAAGTTTCTACCTTCCCCATTGAAGAAGGCTTGGGAGAAGATTTTTTTTTTTTTTTTTTGACAGGCAGAGTGAACAGTGAGAGAGAGAGAGAGAAAGGTCTTCCTTTTGCCGTTGGTTCACCCTCCAATGGCCGCCGCGGTTGGTGCGCTGTGGCCGGCGCACTGCGCTGATCCGATGGCAGGAGCCAGGTGCTTCTCCTGGTCTCCCATGGGGTGCAGGGGCCCAAGTACTTGGGCCATCCTCCACTGCACTCCCTGGCCACAGCAGAGAGCTGGCCTGGAAGAGGGGCAACTGGGACAGAATCCGGTGCCCCGACCGGGACTAGAACCCGGTGTGCCGGCGCCGCAAGGCGGAGGATTAGCCTAGTGAGCCGCGGCGCAGGCCCGGGATAAGATTTTTAGTATATGCTTGTGGAATTGCTATGTCAGGGAGTTTCAAGGAGTCTGGGATCTGATGGAGGGACTCATATATTTTTCCTATTTTAGTGATTCAAGTCAGAATTCTGCTCAGTAGACTTAAAGATTTTTCTCTTTGCTTAGAAAAAATATTATTGTAGAACTTCTCCAATATAGTTGGTATTAGCCTTCTGTGTCTTTTTTTTTTTTTTTAAGATTTTATTTATTTATTTGAAAGGAAGAGTTACAGATGGAGATATAGAAAGGTCTTCCATCCACTGATTCATTCCTCAAATGGCTGCAACGGCCATAGCTGGGCCCATCTGAAACCAGGAGCCAGGAGATTCTTCCGGAATACCATCCAGGACTCCCATGTGAATGCAGGGGCCCAAGCACTTAGGCCATCTTCTACTGCTTTCCCAGGCCATAGAAGAGAGCTGGATAAGAAGAGGAGCAGCCGGGACACGAACCAGCACCTGTATGGGATACTGGTGCTGCAGGTAGAGACTTAGCCTACTGTGCCACAGTGCCAGCCCTCTTGTGTCTTTTGAGCACTTGAAATATGGCTGGTCTGAATTAAGATGTGCTGTAAATATAAAATACACACTGAAGTTGGTGTTGTGGCATAGTGGGTTAAGCTGCCTCCTACAATACTGACATCCCATATTGGAATGCTAGTTTGAGTCTGCTTCCGATCCAACTCCCTGCTAATGTGCCTGGGAAAGCAGCAAATGATGGTCCAAATACCTGGGCCTCTGCCACCCACGTTGGGGACCTGGATGGAGTTCCAGGCTCCTGGCTTCAGCCTGACCATTTTGACCATTTGGGGAGTAAGCCAGCATGTGGAAGACCTTCCCCCACCTCAACTCTCCTTTTCTCTGTGTAATTTATATTTATATATATTAAAAACATACTGAATTTCAGTCACAGTAATATGAATACAATTATATTTCAATGCCCATTATAGCAACTGTTCTCACCTTGTCACTGTTGGTTAATTGCTACCAATTGGCCTTTGCCACGCTGGGATTACACCATTCTTACTGAAGTTTGGGATTCAATGGTGACATATTATTATCTCCACTTTCCACTACTTTCTCTGGCATGTAGAGGCTAGCTGCCCCAGAGCTTTCTGAGGATGCCTGTGCTTCCCATTCCATGTGTTTTACAGTGTTTTGGTTTGCTCCTCGGGTCTCTGTATTGTATCAGGGAAATACTGGTGTTTTGTCCTTATTAAATAATTGTAGACTAATGTTGAATTCAGTTTGCAGTTGTCCACCTCAGCCAACTGATGGAGCTAGTTTATTAAATCCACTTCAGTCCTATACATGTTATCCAGATTCCTGCTAACACCAGATTAGCTAGATCTTATGCTTCTTTCCCTAGATAAGCTATGTTCTGCAGCAAACCATGCATTTCTCTGTCATGGCATACTGAGATCTGAGTCACTCTGTGATGACAGAGGCTGGTGGAAGTGAATCTTGCAAATCTTACAAGGTAGCTACTTCAGATGTGGTCATTTTCAAAGCTTTAAGCAAGGGAAGGCTAGTTTCCTCTAAGAGGTGAGAGGTTGCTTTTAATGGTAAGGGGTATCAGGGGGCTTTTGCAATTCGTAGTTTGTAGTTTTGTCTAATTTCTTTTTTAAAAAAGATATATTTATTTGAAAGGCAGAGTTACAGAGAGAAGAGAGACAGAGATCTTCCATCTGCTGGTTCACTCCCCAAATAGACTCAATGGCCAAGGCTGGGCCAGGCTGAAGCCAGGAGCTTCAACTGGGTCTCCCATGTGGGCTTGGGGGCCCAAAAATTGGGCCATTTTCTGCTGCTTTCCCAGGTGCATTAGCAGGGAGCCAAATTGGAAGTAGAGTGGCTGGGACTCGAACTGGTACTCATGTGGAGTGCTGGCATTGCAGGTGGTGACTTAACTCTATGCCACAATGCCAGTTCCTGGTTTGTTTAATTTCAAAAGCCCTCATCCCATGTCTTTCCTTCCTATTTAATGCCTAGCTGGTACTATTTTAACAGTAGAACATGATGAGACTCTCCACTCAGTTTATAATTCTGAATTCTCCATAACTTGATTTTCAGATGGGTCCTTAGCCATATCTGCCTTGGAGCTATAAGGGATAAGAGATTCTCTTAAAGTCACCATAAAAACTCTGGTTTTCTGTCTAAAGCCCTGTGATTATAATTTTGTTTGCGTAAGTTCTCTAGAATAGTGAGATTTAGCTTTCTTTCCCCTCTCACCCAGGATTTGTAGTAAACAAACTACAGTAATGGGTAAATGCAGTCACTGCCTCATTTCCCAAAGGCTTGCCTTTAATAGGCACTTTGTTGTAAATAAGTCCACATTATGGTTTAAATAATTGTGATTCCACTGTGGATTATGGGAATCCCATTTCTACTGGCAAGGATGTCCTCACTATGTTCAGGCTCCAATAGGCTGTCCATGCAATGTCAGAACCATCTTGAGGCTATTTCTGTTAACCAAGAGCAATATTATTGTGTCCTGTCAGTAAGAAATTACTCGACTTTTTTTCTGAGGCTGATGCTGTGGCGCAGCAGGTTAAAGCCCTGGCAGGAAGCGCCAGCATCCCATATGGGCGCCAGTTTTAGTCCTGGCTGTTCCTCTTCCAATCCAGAAGATGGCCCAAGTCCTTGGGCCCCTGTACCTGTGTGGGAGACCTGGAAGAAGCTCCTGGCTCCTGGCTTCAGATTGGCACAGCTCCGGCTGTTGTGGCCATCTGGGGAGTTAACCATTGGATGGAAGACCTCTCTCTCTCTATTTCTACCTCTCTCTGTAACTCTGCTTTCAAATAAAATAAATAATTTTAAAAAATTACTCAACATTTTTCTTTTTAACAGATTTATTTATTTATTTGAAAGTCAGAGTTACACAGACCATAGCAAAGAGCTGGATTGGAAGTGGAGCAGCTGGGACTAGAACTGGCACCCGTATGGGGTGCCAGCGCCGCAGGCGGAGGATTAATCTACTGCACCATGGTGCTGGCCCTGATTTTTGTCTTATTTTTTAAGGTTATTTTATTTACTTGAAAGAGCAAGAGAAAGGCACACACACACACACAGATATTCCATTTGCTGGTTTACTCTCCAAACGGCTACAATAACCAGGTCTGAGCCAGGCTGAAGCCAGCAACGAGGAAATCCATTCTGGTCTTCCACATGAATGGCATTGGTCCAAGCACTTGGGCCATCCTGTTTTGCCTTCCCCGGTGCATTAGTAGGAAGCTGGATTGGAAGCATAGCAGCTAGGTGTCTAACACACTCTCTTATTTGGGCTACCAGTATCGCAAATGGTGGCTTAACTGACTTCACCATAATGGTGGGCCAACAACTGAATTCTTAATGAGGAGAAGGAAATGATCAGGGAGGGATGGTTTGCATCTGAAACAAACAATAGAATTACCTTGAATTTATAAGGAAGGACGTTCTATGATTTTTTCTTTAACTATTAATGGATATTTGTAAATTCTTATTTCTTTTTCTTTTTTTTTTTTTTTTGACAGGCAGAGTGGACAGTGAGAGAGAGACAGAGAGAAAGGTCTTCCTTTTGCTGTTGGTTCACCCTCCAATGGCCGCCGCGGTAGGCGCGCTGCGGCCGGCGCACCGCGCTGATCCGATGGCAGGAGCCAGGTGCTTCTCCTGGTCTCCCATGGGGTGCAGGGCCTAAGCACTTGGGCCATCCTCCACTGCACTCCCTGGCCACAGCAGAGAGCTGGCCTGGAAGGGGGGCAACCGGGACAGAATCCGGTGCCCCAACCGGGACTAGAACCCGGTGTGCCGGCGCCGCAAGGTGGAGGATTAGCCTACTGAGCCGCGGCGCCGGCCTGTAAATTCTTATTTCATAAATTCTTTCTGTATGAAAAAATGTGTAGTCTTTGCCATACTACACATTAACAACTGCATATGGTAATTCAGGATTCCTCAGAAATCCTTCTGATACTTCTTTGTTTAATAATATGATCATTTAGTTCTAGCCTAAGTAATGACTCAGTCCTTTCTTATATGAAAGCATTCCTATAATTGTCTTCTACCATTTCTAACAATAAATATTTTATGTGAAATATCATAGCATTTTATTTTTGCCTCTTTTATAAAACTTGGCCCATAGACCTTTCTGTAACATTTAATCTCTCAAGATCAGGGGCCTTATAAATATTTGTTTGGTGTCTTTCACTCCAGGTAACACATAGCAAGTGTTGAATATTAATGAGTCATTGATCAGATCGCATAATTTCAGGGTAGGGAAGGATCTTATAACTCATCTAATTCTGTGACCTATAATCTATCATACTACTTCATGGAAGGCCACAGATTAGGTATTAGTTCATTAAAATCCTTTCAGAATTAGCATTTTTATTACCTTGTGCTCTATCATTGATGTCATAAATAAGAGAAATAATATAGACGCTTTTTACTGAGGTATACTTTGATGCAATATATTTCTTGATTCCATTTAGGGAGTAGAAGGGGAAGAGGTGAGAGAATGAATTTTTAGTGCTTACTCTGTGTCATGCATTTTTTGACTTTTAAAATATGACTTCTGATTTAAAATATACTTCTCTATTTTTATAGGCAGTTAATATAAGAATTTTGGGGATTTTTTTGGGATCTCTAGTAAAGTCTCTAAGAAATTTAATGAATATCATTTGGTGAGTAAGGTAGTGCTTATTTTCCAGTGTTTCAGAAAATGTCAATTTATAAATTATTGTAAATATTATGGAAACAAGTTTCTCTAAGAAATTTAAGTGTTTGTGTGTGTGATCTCATAATCTTGGAGACATGTTTTAATCTTGGTTATGATATCAGGAATCTGTTTTTAGCTGGCAAGCTGTGAGAGCCAGATTGCCAAGCTACGGTCCGAGGTTGAAAAAGGAGAAGCATTGCGACAAAGTCTGGAATACGACCTGGCTGTCGCTAGAAAGGAAGCTGGTCTTGGAAGACGGGCTGCTGAAGAAAGATTAGCTGAGGCACACAGGATCCAAGAAAAACTCTGTGGTAAGATTATTTGTATTTCTTCCCATGTTCAGGGTTGTATCTTGATTGTATATGATGTCTCACTGTTATATATGTATGAACATTCCTTGTAGTATCAGAGGTAGCATTTTGATTCATTGACTGGCCTTTCTTGGGTACACTTTATTGAGTGTATGTAAAATCTCTGGCAATTACGGAAACATTTATGTACTTATTTTATGTTATGTATGTAAGGAAAATGGGGTTAAAATTCTGATAGTTGCTCTCTTTAGAGCACTTGTTCCATGAATAATCAGCAAAATCCCAAAGAGAATTTTTTGTTTGGTTTCAGTGATATTCTAGGATTCCCCACTGCATGTAACCTGGCCAGGAATCTGTCTTGAAAATCTGTCTCTTCAAGAAACACTCTCAGTGATTTTATTGATTTGCTTGTTTTAGGAACTATTATGTCAGGGTGTAGTGTCTAGAATTGAAAAGACAGTGGGCCAGCGCCATAGCTCAATAGGCTAATCCTCTGCCTGCGGCGCCGGCACCCCGAGTTTTAGTCCCGGTCGGGGCGCTGGATTCTGTCCTGGTTGCCCCTCTTCCAGGCCAGTTCTCTGCTGTGGCCCGGGAGGGCAGTGGAGGATGGCCCAAGTGTTTGGGCCCTGTACCCGCATGGGAGACCAGGAGGAAGCACCTGGCTTCTGGCTTCGGATTGGCGCAGTGCGCCGGCTGTGGCGGCCACTGGAGGGTGAACCAACAGCAAAAAGAAGACCTTTCTCTTAAATAGTGCTTGTACTTAAACCTTTTTATTTAAGTATGAGTATGTAAAGAAATGTGTGTCGATAACCATGTAACTCACATCTAGCACCCATATCATGGAATAGAAAATTTCCAAAAGCCTTTCCTTCTGGATAACTACTATCCTGGTTTTTAGTAGCATGGGTTATATGAATAGAATCATATAGTATGTATTCTTTTGTATCTGGCTTCTTTCCTTCCAAATTGTGTTTGTCAAATGTGTCTACATAGTTGTATGGACTTAGTATGATGTGGAGTATTATGTAAACATATCATACTTGTATTTCTCCATTTTCTATTTTTGCGTATTTGTATAGTGTTCAGTTCTTGATTATTAAGAATATTGTTGTGGTAAATATTCTTTTTTTTTTTTTTTAAAGATTTAATTATTTGAAAGGCAGAATGAGAGAGAGAGGATAAGAGAGAGATCTTCTTTCTTCTGGTTTACTTCCCAGATAGCCATGACGGCTGGGGCGGGGGCTGGGCCAGGCCAGTGAGTCTGGAAGCCAGGAACTCTATCCAGGTCTCTCACATGGGTGGTTGGAACTCAAAATACTTGAGCCATCATCTGCTTCCCAGGCAAATTAGCAGGGAACTAGATTGGAGGTGGAATAGTTGGCACTCAGACCGGCACTCTGATATGGGATGTGGGTGTCCCAGGTGGGAGCTTAACTTGCTATATTACATGCCCTGCCCCTACTATAAGTATTCTTTTTTTTTTTGACAGGCAGAGTGGACAGTGAGAGAGATAGAGAGAAAGGTCTTCCTTTGCCGTTGGTTCACCCTCCAATGGTCGCCACAGCCAGCGCACTGCACTGATCCGATGGCAGGAGCCAGGTGCCCCTCCTGGTCTCCCATGGGGTGCAGGGTCCAAGGACTTGGGCCATCCTCCACTGCACTCCCTGGCCACAGCAGAGAGCTGGCCTGGAAGAGGGGCAACCAGGACAGAATCCGGCGCCCCAACCGGCACTAGAACCCAGTGTGCCGGCGCCGCAAGGTGGAGGATTAGCCTATTGAGCCACGGCGCCGGCCTAAGTATTCTTTTTTTAAAAGTTAACTTATTTATTTGAAAGAAAGAGAAAGAGAGGGAGAGACAGAGAGAAAAGGCATCTTGTATCCACTGTCTCATTCCCCAGCAGCTGGGGCTGGACCAGGCTGAAGCAAGGGGCCAGGAACTACATCTGGGTCATCTGGTACATCAGCTACATCTGGTACATTACATGGATGGCAGGGGCACGAGTACTTGGGCCATAATCTGCTTCTTTCCCGCGTGTATTAATAGGGAGCTGAATCAGAAGGGGAGCAGCTGGGCTTTGAACCTGTATTCTGATAGGGGATGCCAGCGTTGCAGATGATGGCTTAATCCACTGTGCCACAATAGCAGCTCTTACTATGAATATCCTTGTACACAACTTTAAGTATGAGAACACTGAATGTGAATTCAGAAGATTTAGATTCAGGTTCTGGTTTCACCACTTAGTTACTGATATTTGAACCTGGATGATTTTAAGGATGAAATAAGTGCTTTGTTAACTTCATGGGACTAAACAAATGTTGTTATAATTTTTATAATGGTTAAGTTTCCTAGTTTTAGCCAGTTGTCCTTGGTTGGTTATAAGTAGTTTTGATTATGTCAGGGAGATAAAGTAATATCTATTCTTTACCCATTGCTGATACCCTTATAAAAAAACATAGATTAAAAAGAGAAAAGCATAACAAATTTATTGAACAAAGTTTTAGGTGACATCAGAGCCTATAGAAATGAAGCCTCAAAACAAATCATGTATTTTTATACCAAGTCTTTTTTTTTTTTAATATTTATTTATTTATTTCAAAGGCAGAGTTACAGAGAGGGAGGGAGAAAGAGAGAGAGAGAATGAGTGTCAGAGAGTCTTCCTCCACTGGTTCACTCCCCAGATGACTGCAGTGGTCTGAGCTGCACTGATCTGAAGCCAGGAACCAGAAGCTTCTTCTGAGTCTCCCACGTGGGTGCAGGGGCCCAAGGACTTGGGCCATCCTCTACTGCTTTCCCTGGCCAGAGAGCTGGATGGGAAGTAGAGCAGTCAGGACTTGAACTGGCGCCCATATGGGATGCCAGCACTGCAAGTGGCAGCTTTACCCACTATGCCACAGCGCTGGCCCCTGTGCCAAGTCTTTTGAAAAAGAAGTGGGTAGCTGTGGGAAAACATGATTGGACAAAGGGTATGATTGGAGGAAACTAGCAAGTCGCCTTTGTTCAGTAGCATTCCTTTCCTGCTTGAATTGTAGATATACATGCTGAATTATTTGCAGTCTGTTTTTAAATGCATAAAGAAGCATGATAGAATGACTGATGGATACATGGGTAGTTGGATGATAGAGTAAATATAGTAAAATATAAGTAGTTGTAGAGTCTTGGGATCTTCAAAAATTTAAGGGAGAATATATATTATGAGAAAACTGCATGGTTTTCAAAATATTGTACCAAAGTCAATTTATCTTTTAATCCATTTTCCATGAATTTTTTGAAGAACTTTTTATGGGCACTCACCTGGAATACTTTCAACTTTCTATGTTTTTTAAAATTTCGGTAATAAAATGTTCAGGGTTGAGTAAAAAACTATCTAATGGAGTTTTGTGATACTACGGCAGATAGTCCTATAATGAGAGAATATGCTGTGTGACAGGAGAGAAAATTTTGGAAGCCTGAAAGCAAATGGATGAGGAATAAATGATTTAGTAGACCTGAGACATCAGAATCCTAAGGAAGGAGTAGAGAAGGGTGGCAGGTGACTTTTTGGATAGTCAGAAGGTTTCTGGACAGGAATCACCAGATACCTTTGAAATTGGGAAGGGGAGTGGCAGTAGGAGTTTTAAGAAGAGTTATATGAAAGCTGTTTGAGAGGCAATTGGGACCTTACATCTCATTTCTAAGAGCATGCCACTCTGGGATTGTTCTACTTCTTAGTGGAAGTCAGGAGGTTTAATATCTGTAGATGAGGAAATACAGGGTCTTTGAAGCTGGAAGATACAGGAAGATAGCCTAGAGGCATTATTTCTTTTGGCTTCCTTTTTCTACTGGTTTCCTCAGGTTTCATATTACATGCATGAACTTGGAGGACTTTTCTGTGGGTCACTTGACCAAGCTACTAGGAAAAACTAACATCACTGATGTTGGTAATTTCCCAATAAATGACTCAGTGATACCACCTCTAAGTGAAGACCACGGTTGTCAACATTTGCCCTCAAGCTCAGAATCTAGGTGATGGGCTCCTTGGCATAGGGGTATAAAATGTACCACACTTACAGTTCCTCACTCTTCATTGAGAGTAGACAACCAAAAATTACTGGATATTTGAGGAAAGTCTCTAAAATGGAGAGAGAAAAGTTAATTTGGAAGAAGTAGAAACTCTGCAGGGAAGATTTAAAGATAAGCAATAATAATATCCTCAGAGATGAAAGAGAATATTTCTGCCCATGAGGCAGAAACTCAATGCTATAAGAAAGAAAAGACTTAGGAATTAAAAATATGAAAGCGGAGATGAAAAATACCAATAGAAGCATTGAGGGTGAAGATGAAAGGAATCTACCAGAAATTAATATAAACAAGAGAGACATGGAAAAATAGGAAAGAAGCAAAAAGAAAATTTGAGGACCCATCTAAATAATAGGGAATAGTGACAGGAAGGGAAAAGGGGGAGGGCAGGGACAACTCATCTGTAGTACTCAAGGTAATGTTTTAGGACTAAGGAATAGGAGTGGCCAGATTGAAAGTGCTCCTTGCATACTCATTATTATGGAAAGAAATAGACCTGCCTATAGGCATAACAGTATGAAATTCTAGAAAAATAAAGATGTAGAGAAGATCCTAAACCTTTCAAACAGGAAAGAAAAGAAAAGTAGGCCAATTGTAAAGGATCAGGAATCAAAACGTCCTCAGACTCCTTACGTGCAGTCCTGGATGCCCGATCATGAAGCACCCTCTGCTAGAGATGGCAGCGGAATGGAAGGGAGATTTTCAAGGCATATTCTTTTGTACCTTTTATATGAATGTACGGTCTATTAAGAGCATGAAGAAATATAATTTAAAAGAAATGCTGCAGATGTAACTGGCTTTTTTTGTTTGTTTAACAAGTGAATTTGTATATATTTCCTCATTGGCTCCTCACACCAGCCTAACCAGGAAGCTTTTTTGTTCCCTGGGGGTCAGAGAGTCCGAAGAGGTTTAATTAGGTGGTAGGTGATGGAGTCAGAGGTGAAGGGCTTCCCTTAACTTGTTTTCTAGATAGTGAAACATAGCAGTGGTGGTAGTGTGTTGAGAGGGTACCACTGAAGTAGTAGGGAGAGAGGAGAGTAGCACCTAAAAAGCTGTGGTTCTAAGGGTTTGAGCAAAGGTTCCCAACCTCAGATTTTTTTTTCTTTTTAATTTTTTTTTTGAGAATTAGTGTTTTTTTTTTTTTTTTAAAGATTTTATTTATTTATTTTAGAGGTAGAGTTACAGACAGAGAGAGAGAGAAAGAGAGAGAAAGGTCTTCCACCTGCTGGTTCACTCCCCAAATGGCTGCAACAACTGGAGCTAGGCTGATCCAAAGCCAGGAGCCAGGAGCTTCTTCCGGGTCTCCTATGTGGGTGCAAGGACCTAAGTACTTGTGCCATCTTCTACTGCTTTCCCAGGCCACAGCAGAGAGCTGGATTGGAAGAGGAGCAGCTGGAACTAGAACTGGCACCTATATGGGACACAGGCACCGCAGGTGGAAGCTTAGCCCACTATGCCGGTGTCGGCTCCCCACTCCCCCCCAGCCTCAGTTTTATGACGGTCTCAGTGTTGGGTGCGTCACAACATTTTGTTGCCAGTAGTCAAATATTGAATTTTGTAATCTAGTGAGTCTTTTTAAAAGTAGCCCTTTATGCCACAGTCTCTCCCAACCACACACACATTTTATTTGAAAGAGAGATACAGAGACTTCCGCCATCTGCTGGAATATCATGCTCCAAATTCCTACAAGAGTCAGGGCTGGGCCAGGTTGGGACCAAGAGCCTGAAACTCAATCTGGGTCTCCCATGTGAGTGACAGGGACTCAAGTACTGAGCCATCATTTGCTGCTTCCCAGGGTGCATGCACACTAGCAGGAAGCTGGATTGAAAGCAGAGTGTCTACAACTCTATAACCAGTCACTCTGACGTGGCCCTGTCCACTCAGAGGGGAAAATGGCTTTGTTGTCTTGAGTAGGAGAAACAGCAGTAGAGTGCTAGAGATGCACCTCCACTTGGGGATATATTCAGGAAGATGCCACACTGTCCCATGGTAAAATCATCTTTGAGAGGAAGAACAAATTCAGAAATTTTGGAATGGATTGATTCAGGAATTGTAAGCTTTCCAAGAGTTTATGGAGTGAAAGGGCTTTGTCCTAAGATCATCTTATAAATGAACCCAGTGCCAATGCCCATGTTTTTGGACCTCTGCTGATTTACTTTATGGTTGTAAATATACCTATTATTACGTTTTAATAGCTCAGAATTCTGAACTTCAAGGAAAGACAAATGAGATTGAGAAAGAATTTCAGACTTCCCAGGAGAAATGGAAAGAAGAATGCAGAAGATTTGAACATGACTTGGAGGAAAGAGACAATATAATTCAAAATTGCCATCGAGAATATGATTTACTTATGAAAGAGAAAAGCAGACTAGAAAAAACTCTGCAGGTAAAATATTTTTATGAAGGAATTTTTCTGTATACTCATATAATACCCACTGAGATGTTGTACATCATTTGAAGTTATTCTTGGGTTACATTCCTTCCTTTCTCCTCCCTCCCTTTCCAGGGACATTTTTTTCTCTTCTGTAATATGCTTTAGCAGTATATGAATATGTGTACTGTTTCTTTTGTGAAAAACAATTTGAGATCGCTGATCAAAATTAAAAAGAAAACCAACAAAATACTTTGTGAGAATATTGCATATATATAAGAATCTGTAGCCTTTTTTGCCCAGCAGTATGATTTAGAAGGTTGGAAAATGTAGGTCTTAGATTTTTATCTGAATGTGCAATAAATCTCAAAAACATTTGATGTAGACTTCATTATCTATGTAGAACGTGTTCTATATAGACATGTGATGTGGAAAATATTTACCTTTAACTAAAATATCATGATCTATTTATTCCCTCTTTTCTGGTTTGTTTTGATTTCACAGAATAAAATGTGGCTTGATGTTTAAGTTGCCAGTCACTTAGAAGGTAGATTTTAAATTGCCTCTTTTTTTTTTTTTAAGTAACAAGGTGTTTTTTTTTTTTTTTTTTCCCCCTTTAAACAAGCATAGTATTTGCCACTAATGTAAATGCTTTTCCAAATTCTGGAAATGTATCTCCTTTAAAAAGTAATCTTATAGAAGCATTTGCCAAATATAAAAGGTAAATAAGGATTCCCAGACATTGCATGTCTACTGTTCTCTTCTTCCACACTAGTAGTCAGAGTTTGTCTCTTTTGTTTCCTACTGTGTATTCTTAGTCCCTGGAACAGTGCCCGATGTACACAAGGGCTCAAGTATTTGAATGTGACTGGTGCTGCATGTCCTTGGGTGGCCTATATAATGTTCTCCACATTAAATGTTTTGAAGCTATGGGGAAATAAAGATGACAACATCCCTTATAATCAGTCAGCTTGCACCTCAAGACGTAAGATCTTGGTAAGATCTTGATAGCGACTTAGGAGGACTCAGCTTTGGTTTTATGCTGTTGCTTTTAAGGTGATCTGCACAGAGACCTTTGTGGGAGATAGGAGTTGAATAAGGATCACTATTTAGCTTTAGGGGGAAAATGCCTCAAGTCTCCCTCAAGTCTCTTTGTATTAGCTTTCCAATAGTGAAAGTTACAAGGGTAAGATTTATTATATAGTTCCATGTGGACTTGGGGGCCTTTTTTTTTTTTTATATATATAAACCACAGAATTTTTTTCCTCCTGTTAATGTCAACTTAGTTTTAACTTCTATTTATTGGAACATTTGGCTCCTCAGGAAACCTACATTTTATATTTTTAAGATTTTTTTTTAAACTAGATTAGATCTTGTAATTTTAAATTTTTAAAAACTTAAATTTTTTGTTTCTTTTCAAATTTTTAACCTTTTAGAGTTTCCTTGTCTTGATTTTGCTGCATAAAATTCTTTATCCCCTTTTGTAAATACATTGTTCTCTGTCAGATTTATTTTAACTAATCAAGGATGATCCAAATAGTTTCTTTTTGGAGATTTCCATGTTAGCTGAAATCTACTTTGTTTTTGTCTCTGACATTAAAGTTTACAGAAAAGTTGAGTCAAATACATGCCATATATGTAAGTGTATATTACATGTTTCTTAAATTGAAAAGGTAATCATAGCTTTTTATCTAGATCTACATTCTGATGATCAAAACAATAGTTGTATTTAACAATTTTAACATGAATTATAATGAGTTTTAACAGTCTATAGGTAAGAAGAGCCCCTTTGTACATTTAAACTTAGGTTGAAGGAAGAAAGATAATTTTTATTGGTCTAACAGTAAAGCAAGATTTTATCCATATAAAGGAAGCGTTGGAAAAACATCAGCAGGAGAAGAATGAGATGGAGTCTCATATCAGGGAGACAGCATTGGAGGATTTTAGATTACAAGCAGAACAATGGGAAGCAGAAAGAAGAGAGTTGCAATTTATAGTACAGGTATTTTTAAAATAATTCAGTTTCTTAAATGTCTTTTTAATGCTTATGATAATAAAATTATATTTAATAGTATAATTGACTAGCTCACTCAAGGGTGAAATAATTCTCTGATTTCTGGAAGGCCATGTTTCATGTGTAGTTATATGACAATACAGCATCTCTTACTGGTAGATACCATTAGTGTTAGAGCCAAGTGACTTCCACTGCATAAACCGTATTACTCTTGAGAAGGATGTATGTACATTCGGTATTCGATTTTTCCAATATAAAATGTGAGACTAACAGCAGTATTTAATAGGATAAAACAATAGAATGATAGGATTTTGGATATTAAAAAATCCTTGTATATCAGATAGGATAGTGACTTTGAGCTCTTTTTAAGAATTACAAATGCTTAATTATGCTCCATCCTTTTTTCCCCTGAAGCCCATAGAATCCCCAAGGCTTTGAATAGCCCAGTTTGGAAATTACTGATTACACCTGACCCCTTTATTTGTGAATAGATGTAGATTTGGAAGTTATTCCTTCAGAGTATAGACTGAGTGATGAATGTAGGAGAAGATCATAGGTTTCCAGATTCTCCTTCCAGTATGCTTTGCATTTTTCAGATTATAATTACTTATTTTTAAATTTTTGTTTTATTTGGAGAGAGTGAGAGAAACAAACTCCTATCTCCTGGTTCACTCTGGTTCACTTTCCAAATGCATCAGTCCCTGGGACAGGCTGAAGCTGAGAACTCATTCCATGCCCACCCTGTGGGTAGCAGGGACCCAAGTACTTGAACCATCATCTGCTGCCTCCCAGGGTGGCAGGAGAGGTTTATTAGCAAGAGGTCTATTAGCAAGAGGCTGGAATTGGAAGTGGAGCTGGGTCTCAAAGCCAAGCTCTTCAACATGGGATGCTGGAGTCCTAGCTGGCGTCTTAACCACTCTGCCAAATGTTTGCCCCTAGGTATTCCTTTGCAAGGAGAGAGAGGAGAAATTCAAAGTGTTAATTGTACTATTATGTATTTTAAAGGAGATTTGTGAGCAATTAATCTCTTTTAAGGATAAAGCTTCACTATAAACAGATAACTTAAAATTTCAAAGGAATTTCCATTGCTTTATTCATTATTTATTTTATGAACTATGTCTTATGTAATTTTTTCCACACAAAAATTACAACTGGAAATAGCATTTCTAAAAGATGTCAAGATATAGATTTTTAAAAATTTATTTATTTATTTGAAAGACAGAATTACAGAAAGAGAGAGAGAGGGAGAGAGAGAGAGGTCTTCCATCAGGTGGTTCACTCCCCAAATTTGCCGATCCAAAGCCAGGAGCCTGGAGCTGCTTCTGGGTCTTCCAAGTGAGTGCAGGGGTCCCAGGACTTGGGACATCTTTATGGCTTCTCCAAGCCATAGCAGAGAGCTGAATCGGAAGTGGAGCAGCCAGGACTCGAACCAGCACCCATATGGGATGCCGCCACTGCACTGGCTTTACCTATCATGCTACAGCACTGGCCCCAAGATATGGATTCTTCACAAGAATGAAGATTATCCACATTTAACAAATTTTCAGTCACTTTGTGTTAGAAACAGTTTTCAAGAACAGAAGCCAGCCACACCTGTGCAGAGAATAGGAGATACCTTATTTCTTTAAAAGTGAAACCTGGAAGTGAATGGTGGATATACTGAATTTTCTGTATGTATGAATATTCAGAATATTAACAAAAGCACAGCTTTTCTAAACCGTGGTCTTTGTGTAGTACTTTCCTTCTCAGTCATATCTACACTGCCTCCACCCTCCCCCACTCATGTAAAATATGGAAAGATGAGAGGATGCTTTTTATATTGCTTGGTATCCTAAGTATCTGTGTGTAAACTGTCTACCTTGCCTCACCTCACTTCATCTTATGAATGGAGGATCTAAAACTACACTATACTAATATATGGTTTCTGAACTGGGAGAGCTTTCAACATTGAGAGAGATGTAGAGAAAGTATATAATTAAGTGATAAAATGTTGAACAAAATGTTATAGGACAAAAAAGAGAAATTGTTTAACTGCTTGGATATTTGAGCTATTGCTGATAATTATTTTTCTTAAAAGTTACTTAGAACAAACAAGCAGACTTAAATAAATGAAAATAGCCTCTAGTAAACACTCAGAAATCTGTAGTGCTACCAGCCAGAGGCCTAAATTTACAACAAAATATGATCCAGAGACGGATATTTAAATATGTAAATGAGGTGATTTTGGTACAGTTTCCTGATCCCAAAGGAAACATATATGGTTATTACCACCTTTATATTATGAAGTACTAAAAATATTTTAAATTCAGTATGAATCTTTGATTATGATGTTTGGAGAAGGGTAGGGAACATAATCCCTGATTCCTGGCCCCAATATCTTACTGCTTTTGTTAACATGTATTTTGCAACTGAAACCTTTAGAACTCTGTTTTTCAATTCCTTGTCCTTTTATATTAACTAAAGAAAGCTATTTTTCTTTTGTAAGTCAAGCTTGAGAAACTATTATCTCACTTTCTGTAAGAAAAGTCTTTTTAGAAAAACAGTCTGAGAGATAGAATAAAAATCTTATCTCTTTTTAAGTGACTGTTGATGGCTTTGCTTTTTTATCCTATAATTAACCTGCTATGCCACAATGCCGGCCCCATATCCTATAATTAGGTGCTGGTATCATATGGTGTACTCTTTGTGTAGCTCTCTAAGGGAATTCAGTTTTTAAAGTAAGTTTAAAAAAGCATTTCTTGGTAAACCCTCATTTTTAACAAGGTTGGTGTAATATTTCTCTCATTTGAACGTTAGAATTCAGAAACACTAATAAATAAAATCTTATTTTTGTGCAATCCCATTTTTTTCTTTCTGTAGTATTTGTAGTGGTAAATAGAGGTTCACCTCCCTGAAATATGAATACACATTCTTACTAAAGTTACCTCAAAAGTTACTTCATTTAAAGTTAATGTTTCTCATTTTTTTTAAAACTCATGACCTCTTTTGATAAAGTATAAACATTCCATGTTTGTCTTTAGCATTATTTGATATCTGAAAACAAATCAAAGGCATGGTAATTTTAGAACTGAGTATTTGTTGATTTTTAAAAAATACATGTGTATGATTTTATTATTTTTAAAATTTACCTGTGTATCTTTAAAAATAGTATTTATTTTTGTAATTTATTTTTCCTTTGTTCCTCCATGTTTGCTGCAGTCTTTTGTGTGGTAGGCAGTGTGGGATGGGCATGGTAAAGCTTTGTTTTTAAACCACTTAACCCATCAGGGGCCGGCATTGTGGCACGGCAGGTTAAGCTACCTTCTGCAATGTTAACATCCCATATGGGGGCTGATTCTAGTTCCAGCTGCTCTACTTCCTACTCTTGCCTTTCACATAAAGAAATAAACTTAAAAAAAAAAAAAAAAACACACACAACTCTATAACCCTCTTGATAATTTTTCCACCCCATTCCAATTGGCGGGCATTGTGGTATAGCGGGTAAAGCCGCCACCTGCAGCGTCGGCATCCCATATGGGTGCTGGTTCCAATCCCGGCTGCTCCACTTCTGATCCAGCTCCTTGCTAATGCTTCTGGGAAAGCGGTGGAGGATGGCCCAAGTCCTTGGGCCCCTGTACTCATGTAGGAGACCTGGAAGAAGCTCCTGGCTTCGATCAGGCCCACTCCTGGCCATTGTGGCCATTTGAGGAGTGAATCAGCAGATGGAAGATTTCTTTCCCTCTCCCTCTCTCTGTAACTCTGCTTTTCAAATAAAATCTTATAAAAAATGTCAGGACTGGGCTGGCGCCGCAGTTCACTTGGCTAATCCTCTGCCTGTGGCTCCAGCACCCCAGGTTCTAGTCCCGGTTGGGGCGCCAGGTACTAGTCCTGGTTGCTCCTCTTCCAGTCCAGATCTCTGCTGTGGCCTGGGAAGGCAGTGGAGGATGGCCCAAGTTCTTGGGCCCTGTACCCACATGGGAGACCAGGAAGAAGCACCTGGCTCCTGGCTTTGCATCGGTGCAGCGTGCTGGCCTTAGTGGCCATTTGGGGGGTGAACCAATGGAAGGAAGACCTTTCTCTCTGTTTCTCTCTCTCACTGTCTAACTTTGCCTCTCAAAAAAAGAGTCAGGATTGTAAGCATTGAGAATATTAATTCATAATTTCATTTCTAGAATTCTGTAGCTTAACCAGGGTATAACGTTATCCATTCCTCACTCATTGACTAAGTTTTGTGTGTTACTGTAGATTGAAAATATCATGGGACTGGCACTGTGGCATAGAAGGTTAAGCCTCTACTTGCAGTACTGGCTTCCCATATGGGTGACACATTTGATCCAGCTCCCTGCTAATGTGCAAGTGCTTGGGCCCCTGTACCCACGTGGAAGACCCAAAAGAAGCTTCTGGTTCCTGGCTTCCTCCTGGCCCAGCCCTGGCTGTTGCGGCCATTTGGGGAGTGAACTAGCATATGAAAGACCTCTCTATGTCTTCCCCTTTCTGTAACTCTGCCTTTCAAATAAATAAAAATAAATTTTTAAGAAAAAATAATAACATGAACAACAGAAAGAGGAGGAAGAGGGGCGTTAAGGAAAGTTATCATCCCAGGCTTAGACATAGCAGCTTGTATGCTAAGATAGGTGTTAGACTTTGGGGTACAGCATGTCAAAGATTGGCCCAGCAAGTACAGTTATGGTTACATGAAAAGAAAGTGTTTGGAAGTTCACCATCAATGAGGTAGGGCAACATGGAGCATTTCTTTGTAATTTCCCAGAAAACTTCTTGTCACCTGTTGGCAAATGATATAGAAAATGGCTCTGGCATGGGTACTGAGTGGTGTTTTCAAGCAGGGAATATCTTAATATTGAATTTATAAAATTGACATGTTGTGTGTATTGTAAAAATGCAGTTTTGGGAAACTTAAAAGCAGAATGTGAAGGTCTTGTCCCTTTCCTCTCCATTTCCACTCCTTGTCAAAAGATACAGAAATGTACACTAATGTATTTATATAAATAAAACTATATGCCTCACTATTTTGTATCCATACCTTATTATTTTAGTGTTTGCGTGGTTTTCTGTCATGTAGATGTTCCCACACAAAGGGGCTTCAAAAACCATGGAAAGGTGGAATTAAAAGATGGTGCAAAATTTCCATGAACTTTCTGGAGCCCCCTGTTATCTCAGCAGTACCTTATTGGTGGATGTTTTATTTCTTTCAAAAAATTTTGCTCTAATTGAAAATTATTCAGTAACATTCTTATTGTTATCTTCAAGCAGTCATACAAGTGATTCTGCTGTATAAATGCCTAGAAATATAATTGCTGGCTCATGAGCTTACAGATTTGTAATTATGATAGGTGCTATACAAAGTTAGTATCAGTTTATGCTTCAGCAATGAACACCAATTTTTAAAGAATTTGTATGCATGTATTTATTTATTTGAAGGACAGAGTGACAGTGAAAGAGAAGGAAGATCTCTGTCTTCCACTTGCTTGTTCACTCCCCAAATGGCCTCCAAGAGGCCATTCTGGACCAGTCTGAAGCCAGGAGCCAGGAACTCCATCCTGGCTTCCTACAAGGGTGGCAGGGGTCCAAGCATTTGTCTTCCCAGACATATTAGCAGGAAGCTGGGTTGGAAGTGGAGCAGCTGGGACTTGAACTGGTGCTGTGATAGAGGATGCCAACTTCACAAGCAGTTGCTTAACCTGATACACCACAGTGCCCACCTTAACAAGCACTAGTTTTGATTGCTGAACTGTGCTGGCTTCGGGGGTTTAGAGAGGAACTTGTTCTGGTTCTTTGAGGAGACTACCATAGACTTTGTAGTCTAGCTAACTTGGTTTTTTTTTTTTTTTTTTTTGTAAAACTATTTACTTGAGGGAGGGGTGAGGGAGAAAGGGAGAGGGAGACGGAATAAACACTCCCATCCACTGGCAAGGCTGAAGCTGAGAGCCTGGAACTCAATCCAGGTCTCCCTTGAGAGTGATGGAACCCAATTACATGAACCATCCTTGCTGTCTCCAGGGGGTGGGTCTGCATTAGCAGGAAGCTGAAGTCAGGAGTGGAGCTGGGCATGGAATCCGGGTACTGTGATATGGGACACGAGCCTCTTGATCCCTGGGCTAAACACCCTCCCCGATATTGTTTATAAGCTAGTGAAGAGGAGTACTTCAGCTCTGATACTTTTAAATATATAGTTAGCATTCTTCAGGACTGGAGCCATATTTTGGATTCTGAGAAATGTTGTTTATATGAGTGCATATAAAGAATCATACTTTGTGGTTTATGTTTCTTGAAGATGTGGAAAGAAAACAAGCTTGTTTTCAAAGAGCACAATGTGTTTTCCTATGATGTTAAATGTCAGTTGAAAAACAAGCCTCATTTAAAAATATTTTCAGTTCAACAACTCCCTCTAGTGGAAAAAGAAAAAAACTCCCTCAATTTTCAGTGTCCTAATAGGATTTTATTTCATTGACACATACCTCACACTTTTTTTTCCATTGTGACGATCCGGGCAGCCCAGGTAGTTTTTGGCTTGATTAGAAAATAAATTCTTGGGGCCAGTGCTGTGGCATAGCAGGTAAAAGCTGCCACCTGCAGTGCCGGCATCCCATATGGCACTGGGTTTGCGACCTGGCTGCTCCACTTCCGATCCAGTTCTCTGCTATGGCCTGGGACAGCAGTAGAAAATGGCCCAAATCCTTGGGCCCCTGCACCCATGTGGGAGACCTGAAAGAAGCTCCTGGCTTCGGATTGGCACAGCTCTGCCCGTTGCTGCCATCTGGAGAGTGATCCAGGAAGATGGAAGACCTCTCTCTCTATGCCTTTCCTTCTCTCTGTGTAACTCTGACTTTCAAATAAATAAATAAATTTTAAAAAAAATCTATGACAAAAGTTTTAAAGCTAAAATTTTTTTTGGGACAGGCAAATTAAATTTTATGTAAACTTCATGAGAGATTTTGTAGATCTTTTGGAGTTTCCTGTACTTGTATTATATTGATAAAACTATAACTTAAAACAAATATTTGAACTTATCAGGGATTGAAGCAGCCAATACTCAACATTACTAACCAATGTCATTAATAAAGTTAGTACTTGCCACCTAGATGATGTTAGTATTTGTCACATGTGTTTCAGAATTAAGAAGTAGTAAATTGACCTACTAGTGAACTGTTCTGCCACCACTCCACACTAAAAAGATAACCACCTTCAGGTTATTATGGTACAGCATATATATTATGGTATTATGGGCTAGCAGGTTAAGCCCCACCTGTGACGCTGGTATCCCATATTGGAGCCCTGGTCTGATCCAGCTCCCTGCTAATGAGCCTGGGAAAAAAGCAGAAGGTAGCACCTGCTACCCATGTGGGAGACCCAGATGGAATTCCTGGCTCCTGCCCTAAACCTGACTCAGCTCTGGCCACTACGGCCATTTGAGGAATGAACCAGTAGTTGGAAGATCTCGTGCCCTCTCTCCATTTTAAAAGCATACATACATATATTCTTTTAAAAAAGGATAACTGCCATTAGGAAGTTGGTATTTAATCTTCTGTCAATATACATTGATTATCTATATAATGCTATTTTAGTATTTTAAAAATATACATAGAATATCATACTGTATACATCTTTGTCAAACTTGTCTTTTTATTTGTTTTTAGAGATTTATCAAAGTTAATAAAATAGTTTTAGTTCACTCAATTAACTGCTATATGATATTTTGTCCTTTCTGTACACCATAATTATTTTATCCACCACTTGACTGAGATTTAAGTTCTTTCCTAGTTTAAATTATTATTGATAGTGTTTCCTTGAACATCAGATGTCTTTGTTTATGTAGGCATACATCCAGCTACAGTCATTAGAAGGTAAGATATACATCAAATGGTTCTCCCAGGTGGATATACCAATTTGAGAGAAGAGTTTCTCTTTGCTTACATGCTCTCACGATTTTTCAGGTTTAATTTCTTTTGTGATAGGGTGTGTGTGAAATTGTACCTTTTTCTTGCTTAAATTTCCACTTCCCCAGTGTTGAGCATATTTTGTATTGGTTATTCATGTTTCTTCTGTTGTGAACTGCCAATTCATATTTGTTGTCCTTTTTTCTTTTGGATGTTTTTGTGTGTTTTTATTGATTAATGGGAGCTTTTTATATACTTGGTTACTAATCTTTGGCTACTTTGCACACATCTTTTCTCTCTTTGTAGAGACAGAGAGAATTTATATGATGTTTGATGTTTTACATTTTAAGGTGATTGAGGGTTAAGCCACTGCTTAGGATGCCCATATCTCATATTGGAATGCTGGTTCAAGCCTGGCTACTTACTTTGCTTCTGATCCAGCTCCCTGCTAATGTGCCTGGGAAGCAGTAGGTGATGACTCAAATACCCATGTGGGAGGCCTAGAATGGATTTCCTAGCTCCTAGCTTCAGCCTGGCTAAGCCCTGGCTGTTACAGTTATTTGGGGAGTGAATCAGTGGATGGAGATCTCTGTCTCTCTCTTACTCTCAACCTGTCTCTGTTATTCTACCTTTAAAAAATTTTTTTTGATGTAGTTAAAATTATCAGTTTTTTTCTTTTACAATAATGATTTAAAAAATGTCTTATACCTGAATAATCCAAAGTCAGAATATATATTTTTTCTATGTGTAGCATGAGATGTAATTTAATTTTTTTCTAAATGAATAACTAAATGTCCCTTAAAAGTTATTCAGTTGTCTAATTGTTTATGTTTATTGATTTATAATGCTATGTTTATAATGCTAGGTTGATTTATGGTTTATCATATGTCGTTCTTTTATATCTAAGATTTTGTTCCTGTTTTACTTACATATTAGTCTGTTTCTACATCAATGTCAAATTGTTACACTAACCTGGCAGGGGATACACCATGAACACAAAGGTGGTTCTCCCAGGGCGAGGCTCACACATTGCACTCTGGGTTGCTGACCCCTGTGATTTCCCCAAATGTGGGAAACTCGACTGCATAATTTGTGGTAGTGGGGCACTGTGTTCACACTCTCCCCTGAAGAAAAAAAGAAAAAAATCAAATTTTTATTAATCATAGCTTTAGAATAGTGTTGGTATTTGATAATGGAATTTCCCCTTTTAAATGTTTTTATTTTCATGTACTTGAAAGGCAAGAAAAGAGAGAGAGAGAAAGAGAGGGAGGAAGAGAGAGAGAGAGAAAGAAAGAATATCTTCCATTTGCTGTTTCACTCCCCAAGTACCTGCAACAGCTACGGCTGGGCCAGACCGAAGCCTGAAGCCCAGAACTGCATTCAGGTCTCCCATGTTGATGGAAGGGGCCCAAGCACTTGTGCCATCATCTGCTGCCTCCCAGGATACTTTAGCAGGAAACAGGGTCAGAAATGGTGTAGCACTCTGATATGGGAACCAGTGTTGTAGCTGGTTACTTAATCCACTGACTGTGCCCTAACATGCACCCCAAGTTCCCATATCTTTACTCTTAGTATTTTCTTTTTCAGGGGAGAGGGTTTTTTAATTTTTTTTAAGATTTATTTTATTTATTTGAAAGACAGAGTTACAGAAAGAAGTAGAGAGAGAGAGAGAGAGGTGTTCCATCCGCTGGTTCACTCCCCAGATGGCCGCAACAAGCCAGAGCTACACGATCTGAAGCCAGGAGCCAGGAGCTTCTTCTGGGTCTCCCATGCAGGTTCAGGGGGCCAAAGACTTGGGCCATCTTCTACTGCTATCCCAGGCCATAGCAGAGAGCTAGATCGGAAGAGGAGCAGCTGGGACTCGGCCTTGGGAGAGGGTTATTTTTAATCTTTTACTCCCCTATGTGAGTTTGACGAATGGATTGTTAATATAACTGACAAACCTTACTGAATTTTGATCAGAATTGGATTGGGTTTATAGATCAATTTGGCTTAAAGTTGACATCCTTATGATGCTAATTACTTCTGTTGGCTATATTTTAAATTTTTTACTCCATTTTTTTGGAGATTTCCTCAATTTTATTTTATAATCTCTCAGGACAAGTGTTTGGTACAAGATACTGCTTGGGGCCGGCGCCGTGGCTCAACAGGCTAATCCTCCGCCTAGCGGCGCTGGCACACCGGGTTCTAGTTCTGGTCGGGGCGCTGGATTCTGTCCCGGTTGCCCCTCTTCCAGGCCAGCTCTCTGCTATGGCCTGGGAGTGCAGTGGAGGATGGCCCAAGTCCTTGGGCCCTGCACCCGCATGGGAGACCAGGAGAAGTACCTGGCTCCTGCCTTCGGATCAGCGCAGTGCGCCGGCTGCAACGCGCCAGCCGCAGTGGCCATTGGAGGGTGAACCGACGGCAAAAGGAAGACCTTTCTCTGTCTCTCTCTCACTGTCCACTCTGCCTGTCAAAAAAAAAAAAAAAAAAAAAGATACTGCTTGAGACACTGGCATCCTATATCAGTGTCTGGGTTCAAGTCCCAGCTCCACTTCCAGTTCTAGCTCCCTGTTAATGTGCATCCTGGAAAGTAGCAGGTGATGTCTCAAATAGTTGGGTCCTTGCCACACACATGGGAGACCTAGATTGAATTCCGAGCTCCAAGATTAGGCCTGGACCAGCTCCAGCCGTTGGGGGCGTTTGGGAAGTTGAGCTAGTGGATGAAGATCTCTGTCTCTTTCAAATAAAAAATGAGTAAATACGTAAACATATTTTAGTCTTTCTATTGAATTTTAATTTTTGCTTTTATATTTTTAATTTCTAAGAGCTTTTTCTTGTTCTTTGACTATATCTTTTTATGATATACACTTCTTGTTTTATGTTTATAATATCTTCTTTTTTCCTAAAGATTTGTTTTATTTATTTGAAAGGCAGAGTGACAGAGAGTGAGGGAAAGAGAGGGAGAAAATGATCTATCTACTGGTTCACCATTCAAATGGCTGCAAAGGCTGGGGCTGGGTCAGTCTGAAGGCAGGAGCCAGAAACTCCATCCACCATTTTGAAAGGGAGTATGACTCCATGCAAATAGAGAAAAACAACTAAAACGTATTTTAAATTGGTTTGAAGACACATATTTGAGGCGCTTGTATCATTGTGGAAGTTGGCAGCTATTTTGATTTCTCCTGCTGGTGTGGTTCACTTTTGAATGATTTATCAGCAATATCCTTAGAGGAACACATTTAGTTGAAGTTATGCATGATCAGATTAAAGAGGATGTTGGAGTTTAATGCCTTTTAGTTGTAAATTTATAACCAAGGAGTCAAGTGCATGGGTGGTGCATTGTAAGGGTAGAGATACCACAGAGGCAATAGAGCTGTATAGGAATTGAAAGGAGTTTTAAAAATGGAAAGTGGTGTGGACCTCCTAACTTTTGTAAGGACCAACTGATCTCTCAGTCCACTACCTTATCTGTATATGTGAATGTGTGTATCCAATTTATGATGTATATTATGTAAATTTAGTTGCATTTTACCTTCTATGTGGGGAAAACATACTATAGTGATAAACACACATTAAATTTGGCAACAATCACATGAAATAAGTTTATTGAGTAAAAACCATTGAAAAAGGAAAATATTGGCCGGTACCACGGCTCACTAGGCTAATCCTCTGCCTGTGGCACCAGCACCCCAGGTTCTAGTCCTGGTTGAGGCGCCGGATTCTGTCCCAGTTGCTCCTCTTCCAGTCCAGCTCTCTGCTGTGGCCCAGGAAGGCAGTGGAGGATGGCCCAAGTGTTTGGGCCCTGCACCCACATGGGAGACCAGGAGGAAGCACCTGGCTCCTGGCTTCGGATCAGCGCAGTGCGCTGGCCGTAGCAACCATTTGGGGGGTGAACCAACAGAAAAGGAAGACCTTTCTCCCTCCCTCTCTCTCTCTCTCTCTCTCTCTCTTTCTCTCTTTCTCTCTCACTATCTAACTCTGCCTGTCAAAAAAAATAAAATAAAAAGAGAAAGGAAAATGTTAACCATGGGAAAGCTCATAAGTACGTGGAAAAGACTTGTAGTGGTCACATTGACATAGAAGATTTATTGGTTGCTAAATATTGACAGAAACATTAAATTTTATTTATAAAATTTAGATTTATAAAGTTTGATTCCAGAAAAATTGTACTTGGTAGAAAAGAAGTTCACTGTGGCCAATTTCCATCTTTCTAGAGTAGGCCAAATAAGATTAGCACTCTCTTCTCTCTGTCTCTCTTTCTCACTGTCTGTAATTCTATCTGTCAAGTAAAAAAAATTAGCATTCTGTAGAGTGAAATGAATGTCCTCAGCTGACCAGGCACCAAGACATAGAGAGAAGAGAAAAACAATTAGCAAGTGGCCAGTGACAGGCAGGTCAATGTTTAAGATAAACAAGGCTCAGCTGAGCATGGTCATGTTGGCACAGATTATACAGTGGTATTTGGTAATTATAATCCTCAATATGTCTATAGATGGTTGTGTAAGCTTGGTGTCTACTGTAATCTGGAATTTCTTTTGACTGTCATTCTGGCAGTTTGCTTTGCTTCTATTCTGTGTTGGATTTCCTTTTACCTGAATTCTATGGTGTTCTTTCCTTGTTTGCTTTGCTGTTTTGGTGAAATTCATCCTTTCATGGCTTCATGATAAATGATGAATGAGAAGTAAATCCTTTGAGACTGTGAATATCTAATAGGCATTTATTTCACTCTTCTATCTAATTGTGTGCTATAGCTTGTCCTCCCAAAAAACTCGTATTGAAATTTAATCCTCATTGTGAGGAAAAGAGATTGGAAGCTTGGTTTTACTATGATGTTTAGAGGTGGGGCCTTTGTGAGGTGAATTGGATTTGTTAAGATCATCATTGACCATTGGTCAAAAGAGAGAGGGACAAAAATACACACATGCCCCTTATGTCTTGCTAAGTGGTATCCTGTACTGTCTCGGAAATGCCTTCAAGAAGGCCATCAAGGGATGTGACCCCTAGGCTTTAGACCAAAACTTTGAGCCAAAAAACTTCTTGGGATGAGCGGTAGAGCAAAATTGTGGCTGAGTAAGACTCCCACAATCATCTCTTTGCAGACACATCAATTTGAGCAGCTATTCACATATCAGTTCACCTTTACAAGAGTGAGAAAATCTAGGTGAGAGACCCAGTGCTGGTTTTAGTATAGAAATAATAATAATAATAAAAAGAGCATTGAAGAAGGCAGGAAGGAAAGTGTTGGTATATCCATCCTCCCTCAGCTCCAAGTAGCATAGTTAGAATGACTGTTACAAGCAGAAAATAGCAAGTGCTGGCAAAATGTGGAGAAAAGGGAATCATTGGGTACTGTTGGTGGGAATGCAAAATAGCATGGTCATTATGGAAAACAGTATGAGGAGGGTTCCTGAGAAAACAAAATAGATTTAGTATATCTTACTTCTAGATATATATATCTGAAGGAAATGAAATCAGTGTATGAAGGAGATACCTGCATTCCCATGTTTACTGCAGCACTATTTACAATAGCTGAGATACGCAATCAACCTAGATGACCACAGTGAATGAATGGATAAAGAAACGTGGTATAAATACATGATGGAATATTTTTCACTACAAAAAAGAATGAAATTCTGACATTTACAGTAAAGTGAGTGGATCTAGAGATCATTATATTAACTAAAACAAGCCAGACACAGGAAGATAAATACATTTTCATATGTGCAAGTTAAAAAAACATAGTCCATTTGAACTTAGAATATTGATTACCAGAGCTCAGAAAGGATGGGGGAAAAGGTGATAGAGAGAGATTGGATAATGGGTATCAAAACACAGTCAGAGTGAAGTAACAAGTTCTGGTTTTCTATAGCACGGTCAGGCAACTGTTATTCACTATTAGTATTCACAACTATTATTATATGCTGTATAAATAACTGTTAAATTGCAAACACAAAAGATACAGAAATAGAAAGGCTACTTGCATAGTTTGGTTGGTTTATCTTTTATATAGGTGTTGAATATTGCACTGTACCCCAGAAAAATGTTCAAGTATTAGATGTTTATCAAAAATAGAAAAAATTTAAGAAAACCCTCTTTTCTTTATAAATTATTTAAAATTCTTTATAAGTAATTTAAATTGTTATTAGGGACAGAAAATTTCTATATGAAATTCTGTACTGAAAACAATTTTTGCCAAGAAATTTGCCGTTTTTTAAATTTCCCAATATCTTTTAGGGTTGCTGTAAAGAAGTTGTAATTCATTCTGATTCATGATCCTTTGGATATGATTACATATTTTTCTTTAAGAATTTATGAGAAAAATTTATGTCTTTTAGTTTTAGAAATTGGCTTGAATTATTTCATTAATGATTTATTCTCCGTTTGTTTTCACTGTTATTTCTCTGTAAGATCCTTTATATTTGTTGAATATTGAACTCTCAGGATTGATTGATGCATATTACCTTTTTATTTTTAATTTCATTTTTTTGGGTTTTATTATGTATTTTCCAAGTATTATTTCCTAATTCCCTATTTATCCTTATATGTTTTTTTTTTTTTTTTTGACAGGCAGAGTGGATAGTGAGAGAGAGAGACAGAGAGAAAGGTCTTCCTTTTTGCCATTGGTTCACCCTCCAATGGCCTCTGTGGCCGGCGCATCTTGCTGATCCGAAGCCAGGAGCCAGGTGCTTCTCCTGGTCTCCCATGTGGGTACAGGGCCCAAAGACTTGGGCCGTCCTCCACTGCCTTCCCGGGCCATAGCAGAGAGCTGGCCTGAAAGAGGGGCAACCGGGACAGAATCTGGCGCCCCGACCGGGACTAGAACCTGGTGTGCCGGCACCGCAAGGTGGAGGATTAGCCTGTTAAGCCACGGCGCCGGCCTCCTTATATGTTTTTTATTTGCAGGTTTTATTTTGTTTCTGAAGTTTGATTTTTGTAACATACTGGTTTTGCTTTATCTCTGAAGGTACATGGAGATATAATTCATATAACACAAACCATCATTTTTTATATATCAGAGTTGTGCACCATAAAAACTATTTCACTTCAGAATATTTTTAATTTCCTCCAAAACCCTGTACCTATTGCCAGTCTCCCTTTTTGCCCTGTCTCCTAGTCAGCCACTGGTGATCACTAATTATTTTTCCTATCTATTGATTTTCCTGTTCTTGGTATTTTACATAAACAGAATTATATAGTGTGTAGATTTTGTAGCATGTACTGGTTGTCATTTTTTTTTCAGTTCTACAGACTTTTTTATTTGAAATTTTAAAATTTATTTCTATTTATTTCAGAGACAGAGAGGTAGATGGAAATAGGTCTT
This sequence comes from Lepus europaeus, assembly GCF_033115175.1. NCBI lineage: Eukaryota > Metazoa > Chordata > Mammalia > Lagomorpha > Leporidae > Lepus > Lepus europaeus. Next base: position 59,623,568 of record NC_084838.1, on the reverse strand, counting down.
CCATTTACTGGTTTATCCCCCAAATACCTGTATAGCCAGGGCTGTGCCAAGACAAAGCCAGGAGCCTGGAAATCCATCTGAGAGTACATCCCCAGTACCTAGGCTATTACTTGCTGCCTTCCAGGGTGTGTATCAGCAGGAAGCTGGACCTGAAGTGGAGCAGTTGTGGTTTGATCCAGACACTCTGATATGGGATGCGGCCATCTTCCACTGCTTTCCCAGGCACATTAGCAGGGAGCTACATTGGAAGTGGAGTAGCTGGATCTTGAACTGGCGCTTATGGAATGTCTCCACTGTAAGCAGCAGCTTTACTTGCTAAGCCATAGTGCCAGGACCCATGGATACATTTTCAAATGAAAACTCCAGATAATTTTAGAGGAACTCACCTTAGATTAACGGCAGATTTCTCAACAGAAACCTTAAAGACCAGGAGAGAATGGAGAGATAAAGTTCAAGTTCTGAAAAAAAAAAATCTTCCAAACTAGGGTATCTTAACCAGTGCAGCTCTCTTTCATAAATGCAGGATAAAGACTTTGGAAGACAAGCAGAAACTGAAGGAATTCATCACCACCTGAGGATGGCAAAGTCAAATCATTACTTACCAGTAATAACCTTGAATGTAAATGGACTAAATTACCCAATTAAAAGATGTAGACAGGCCAGCGCTGCGGCTCAATAGGCTAATCCTCCGCCTGCGGAGCCGACACCCCAGGTTCTAGTCCTGGTCGGGACGCCGGATTCTGTCCCGGTTGCCTCTCTTCTAGGCCAGCTCTCTGCTGTGGCCCGGGAGTGCAGTGGAGGATGGCCCAAGTCCTTGGACCCTGCACCCCATGGGAGACCAGGAGAAGCACCTGGCTCCTGGCTTTGGATCAGCGTGGTGCTCTGGCCACAGCGCACTGGCCGTGGCGGCCATTGGAGGGTGAACCAACGGCAAAAAGGAAGACCTTTCTATCTCTCTCTCTCACTGTCCACTCTGCCTGTCAAAAAAAAAAAAAAAGTAGACTTGAATGGATTAAAAAAACCTGATAATATGCTGCCTACAAGAAATGTACTTCAGCAGTGAAGACACAAACAGACTGAAAGTAAAGGATAGAAAAAGGTATCCCATGCAAATGGAAACTGGATGGAGTAGGATTAGCTAAACTTATATCAGGCAAAATAGACTTTTAGACAAGAAAAGTCATTATATAATGAGCAAGGGGTCAGTTTGGTAAGAAGATATGACCATGATAAATGTACATCAACTTAATACTCGAACATCTAGTTTTATAAAACATTCTAGATCTAAAGGAAATCTTCGGATCCAGCACAATAATATTGATATACTTCAATACCCCACTTTTATCATGGATAGATCAGCCAGACAAAAAAATATCAACAAAGAAACAACATAGTTGACCTATGCTATAGACCAAGTGAACCTAATAGACATGTATAGAACATTCCATCCTATAGCTACAGAATACACGTTCTTTCTTTCATCAGCACATGGAGCATTTTCTAAGAAAGACTATAAAACAAGTCTCAACAAATTAAAAAAAAAACCTTAAAGATCACTTCATGTATCTTTTCTGACTACAAGGGAATAAAGTTGGAAATTAACAGCAAAATAAACTTTAGAAGTTATAGAAACATGGAGATTAAAGCACATACCACTGAATGAATAAGCATTGATTGAAGAAATCAAAAGGAAAATTTAAATTAATGAAAGTGGAAACACAACATACCAAAACTTACAGGTATAGCAAAAGTGTTACTAGAGGAAAGTTTATAGCAGCAGGTGGCTGCAATCAAAAACAATGGAAGAGGCTGGTGCTGTGGCTCACTAGGCTAATCCTCCGCCTGTGGTGCTGGCACTCCGGGTTCTAGTCCCGGTTGGGGCGCTGGTTCTGTCCTGGTTGCTCCTCTTCCAGTCCAGCTCTCTGCTGTGGTCCGGGAAGACAGTGGAGGATGGCTCAAGTGCTTCTTGGGCCCTGCACCCACATGGGAGACCAGGAAGAAGCACCTGGCTCCTGGCTTTGGATCGGCGCAGCGTGCCTGCTGTAGCGGCCATTTGAGGGGTGAACCAACGGAAGGAAGACCTTTCTCTCTCTCTCTCTCTCACTGTCTATAACTCTGCCTGTCAAAAAATAAATAAATAAAAAGAAAACAATGGAAGGGTATCAAATAAATAACAGTGCATCTCAAGGATCTAGAAAAACAAGAACAAACCCCAAAATTAGTAGAAGGAAAGAAATAATAAAAATTAGAGAACAAATAAGCAACATAAAAATAAAAAATACATAAGATTAAATGAAGATTTGGTCTTTTGAAAAGGTAAGGCCGGCGCCGTGGCTTAACAGGCTAATCCTCCACCTTGCGGCGCCGGCACACCAGGTTCTAGTCCCAGTTGGGGCACCGGATTCTATCCCCGTTGCCCCTCTTCCAGGCCAACTCTCTGCTATGGCCCGGGAAGGCAGTGGAGGATGGCCCAAGTCCTTGGGCCCTGCACCCGCATGGGAGACCAGGAGAAGTACCTGGCTCCTGGCTTCGGATCAGCGAGATGTGCTGGCCACAGCGGCCATTGGAGAGTGAACCAACGGCAAAAAGGAAGACCTTTCTCTCTGTCTCTCTCTCTCTCTCTCACTATCCACTCTGCCTGTCAAAAAAAAAAAAAAAAAGTAAGCAAAATTGATAAATTGTTAGCCAAACTAACCAAAAAGAAAAAAGAAGAGTCAAATTAATTAAAATCAGATAAGGAGATATTAAAACTGACAGTACAGAAATACAAAGAATTGTTAGGAACTATTATGAACAACTATATGTCAATAAATTGGAAAACCTAGGAGAAATGGATCAATTTCTGGAAACACATAACTTACCAAATTAAATCATGAAGACGCTGAAAACCTGAGCAGACCACTAACGAGTAATGAGATTGAATCAGTAATAGTCTCCCAGCAAAGAAAAGCCCAGGACCAAATGCCATCACTGTTGAATTCTATCAATTTTTAAAGAACAACTAATACCAGTTCTTCTTACAGTATTGCAAACAATTGAAACATAGAGAATCCTTTCCAGACTCACCCCAAGGGACCAGCATTATCTTAATCCCAAAACCAGACAAAGATACAACAGAAAATACTAGAGACCAATATTCCAGATAAACATAGATGCAGAAATTCTCAGTGAAATATTAGCAAATGACAGTCAGTAGCACATCAAAGGGATTATTCTTCCTGACCAAGTGGGATTTATCCCAGGGATAGCAGGGATGGTTCAACATGATACAAGAAGAATGGAAGAAAAAAATCATATGATCTCAATAGATGCAGAGAAAGGATTTTAATAAAATACAGTATACATTCATGTTGAAAGCCTTGAGCAAATTTGATGTAGAAAGAATATACCTCAATACAATAAAGACTATATATGACATGCTGTCTTCACTGAACTTCACCTCTTAATAAGATAATATACCCCATTTTATAATCCTTGTCATAAATACCAGGTTATGTGATATTAATATATCCTCCCTTGCTTTAAAAAGGGTATGTGTATGCATATATAAATGTTTACATATGAATTAAATATGGCAAAATGTTAAAATTTGTTAAATCTGTGTGCTCATTCAACTCTTCTTTATGCTTTTCTGTGTTATTTGAAACATTTTAAAATAAATGAAAAAATTTTAAAAATGGATAATATTTAAGGGGATGATTGAAAGTTGGAGATTATGATTTGTAAATTAACAAGGCATATAATTTAATAGTGACTGAATTAATGCTAGTGGTTGATGGCCTTAAGGAGGGGGACATAGCATGTTAGAATAACAATGCCTTGTGTGGCGCTTAATGTTCTCAAAAGTGCTTTCATATATGGAAGTACTCTTATGCTAAAATTAGATTACATAATGCTGTTCATAATACTGTTTGTTTTTTGATATAGAGTGTCATTATATAAGCTTTTGTGAGTGTTAGTTGTAGGTAGTGGTGCTTTGGTATCTAGTTTTATTTATTTTCTTAAAGATTTATTTATTTGAAAGAATGACTGAGGTAGGGAGAGAGGAGAGGGAGAGACAGAGAGACAGAGAGGGAGAGAAGGGGAGGGAGAGAGGGAGAGAGGAAAAGAGAGAGAGAATCCCATCTTCTAGTTCACTTCCCAGATGGCCGCAATTACCAGGGCTGGGCCTGAGTGAAACCAGGAGGCAGGAACTTCATCCAGGTTCCCATGTGAGTGGCAGGGACCCAAGTACTTGTGCCATCATCTGCTGCCCTCCCAGGTGCATTAGCAGGGAGCTGGATTGGAAGCAGACAAGCCAGGATTTGAACTGACATTCTGATATAGGATGCTGGTGTTATAGGCAGTGGCTAAACCTGTTGCACCACAGCACTGGCCCCACAGCTTTGTTCTTACCTATGAAAGCGTGAAGATTAAAAATGTATAAGTTGATAACTTTTGTATATTAAGAAGTCTTTATGATCTAAAGGAAATAATTATTAAGAGTTACATATATGGTCAACTGAAGAATACTTATGAATGATGCAATATGAAGAGAAGAATTGAATTTAAGTTTTTTTTCTTATCCCTTGACTGTACTGCTGTGTACTTTCCAAGCTAGAATATTTGATAGAAAATTATATTTGATGCTCAAAACATACCCAAATTCATTTGAGTGGCTAGGAATTCTTGGAAGCATGTTTAAATATGTATGTATGTCTATGAATAAGATTATAATGCTGAGAAGAAGGTGGAAAATAAGATTTTGTCAAGGGCTTTAAGTGAGAATGATTACTCTAGATTAGTTATTGTGGAACATACCTTTCATATATACATGCTAATTTCACATTTGAACTTTCAATAAAATTGAGCTCTTATTTATGAATTTAGTTGGAAAAAGAGATTGAAAAATTTAACTAGAGGACTACCTGGAGTTAATTTTCTTTCAGTGGTAGCTAAGGTTTGAAGAATTTTGAAAACTGAAGAGGAAGTGAAACACAGCCATCTAGTGGATACAAGCTTAAGAGCCATAAGCTTGTGCTCACCTTTAAGTGAGTGCACGTGAACATCTCTCAAGGGTTATTATAAAGCACTCTAGCAAAGCATCCCTTCTCACATAAAGGAGCAACATACATTTATGTTACTAATTGAAGTTTTAATGAGAGGGGGAAACTTTATGACAATTTAAATATAATATTATGTAAATACTCACTGAGGTCAATTGAACTAGTGTGTTTCACACATTTTTAATTCTAAATATGTTACAATCAGGTTTTTGTCAAGCTCTAGAATTACTTTTTAAGTGCACATATGTTCTGAACTTTGCTGAAAAGTATCCAGGTCTCTCTTACCTAAATTAACCTATTTTTATAGTTGAAGCTCAGGTTTAGTTCCTCACTGTCTTCTTTAGAGTAACTTTTAGGTGCTGATAACTTATAAACTTTATTGATACAAAAATGAATTACTTCCAGGAGCAAGATAGTGCTGTACAAAATATGCACAAGAAAGTAGAACAATTAGAAACTGAACATATGGACTGCTCTGAACTCTTACAGCGACAAACGAATGAACTTGAATTTAGCACTCAACGAGAGGAACGTCTTAGAAAAGAATTTGAGGTATGCTTTACACTTATTTTATAGCATGTATATTATTCATTCAGTGATTTAATCTTAGAGAAAGTTTTTCTCTTCCAAAAAATATAAAATATTTTTGAGAGGCATTTTATTTATATTACATATTTGGCATTTTTGAGAACTTTTATTTTTATTTATTTTTCTTTTTTAATATTTTTAAAATTTATATTGAGAGGTAGAGTTACAGATAGAGGGAGGGAGAGACAGAGAGAGAGGTCTTCCATCCGCTGGTTCACTCCCCCAGTGGCTGCAGTGGCCAGAGCTGGGCTGATCTGAAGCCAGGAGCTTGTTCTAGGTCTCCCATGCGAATGCAGGGGCCCAAGCACTTGGACCGTCTTCTGCTACTTTCCCAGGCCATAGCAGAGAGCTGTATTGGAAGAGGAGGAAAAATGGGACTCAGAGGCTGGCACTGTGGCTCACTTGGTTAATCCTCCGCCTGCGGCGCTGGCATCCCATATGGGTGCTGGGTTCTAGTCCTGGTTGCTCCTTTTCCAGTCCAGCTCTCAGCTGTGGCACAGGAGGGCAGTGGAAGATGGCCCGAGTGCTTGGGCCCCTGTACCTGCATGGGAGACCAGGAAGAAGCACCTGGCTCCTGGCTTCAGATCAGCGCAGCGCCGGCCTTAGTGGCCATTTGGGGAGTGAACCAATGGAAGGAAGACCTTTCTCTCTCTCTCTCTCACTGTCTATAACTCTACCTGTCAAATAAAACAAAAATGGGACTCAAACAGGTGTCCATATAGTGTGCTGGCACTACAGATGGAGGCTTTAGCCCACTATGCCACAGTGCCAGCCCTGAGAACTTTTATATCTTAGTAAAGTATCTTATGTCTTGCCTCTAATTTTTAAAATCTATTCCTTTTTTTTAAAAAAGCTTTTATTTAATGAATATAAATTTCCAAAGTACAGCTTATGGATTACAATGGCTCCCCCCCCCCCGTAACTTCCCTCCCACCCGCAACCCTCCCCTTTCCCACTCCCTCTCCCCTTCCATTCACATCAAGATTCATTTTCAATTCTCTTTATATACAGAAAATCAGTTTAGTATATATTAAGTAAAGATTTCAACAGTTTGCCCTCACATAGCAACACAAAGTGAAAAATACTGTTGGAGTACTAGTGTTGACTGTTGTTGTACAATGTAATACTTTATCCATTTTAGTATTTTTTTGTTCTAGTACTAGTGGTTGAACTCTGTAATTAACACACAATTATTCTTAGGTGTTTAAATTTTAACTGAAAAGTGATCCCGGTTAAATATGAGAGTGAGAAAAAGAGAGGGAGGAGATGTACAATTTGGGACATGCTCAATCAGACTTGCCCCAAATGATGGAGTTAGAAACGTGCCAGGAGATTCCAATACAATCCCATCAAGGTGGCATGTACCAAAATCTATTCATTTTTTAAAAAGATTTACTTATTTATTTGAAAGTCAGAGTTTCACAGAGAAGGAGACGCAGCGAGAGAAAGAGAGGTCTTTCATCCACTGGTTCACTCCCCAGTTGGCCTCAGTGGCTGAAGCTGCGCCAATCTGAAGCCAGGAGCCAGGAGCTTCCTCTGGGCCTTCCACGTAGGTATAGGGGCCCAATGATTTGGGGCATCTTCTGCTGTCCCAGGCCATAGCAGAGAGTTGGATCGGAAATGGGGCAGCTGGGACTTGACCTGGGGTTCATGTAGGATGCCGGCACTGCAGGTGGCAGCTTTTACCTGCTATGCCACAGCGCTGGCCCCATAAAATCTATCTACTATTAACAATTCTGATGGAATAGTTGGAAAGTTTGAGAGTAATTACTTATAAGGTTGAGGAAGCAATGTAAAATATTTGGTATACATAGTTTCTAAATGACAAAAGTAATATTAAAATTTAATTTTATAATTTGAATAATGTGTACTAGCTGGTTTTGTGGAATGTTTTTCAGGTGAGTTTTAAATGAGAAAAAAGCATCTGTTTACAAGTATAAAATATGATTTCTGTGATACAAAATATAAGATTGAAAGAAATTTAATGTGTGTTAATTTATCTTTTTAAAATTCCCTTCTGCTTTGTAAAAATTAAGTATTTTAATAGATAAAAATTTGGTCCTAAGTACAATTTTTTTTTTTTTTTGACAGGCAGAGTGGATAGTGAGAGAGAGAGAGACAGAGAGAAAGGTCTTCCTTTTTGCCGTTGGTTCACTCTCCAATGGCCGCTGTGGCCAGCACATCTCGCTGATCCGAAGCCAGGAGCCAGGTGCTTCTCCTGGTCTCCCATGCGGGTGCAGGGCCCAAGGACTTGGGCCATCCTCCACTGCCTTCCCGGGCCATAGCAGAGAGCTGGCCTGGAAGAGGGGCAACGGGGATAGAATCCGGTGCCCCAACCGGGACTAGAACCTGGTGTGCCGGCGCCGCAAGGTGGAGGATTAGCCTGTTAAGCCACGGCGCCGGCTCTAAGTACAATTTTTAATACTTATTAGATAAATAAGAATTTATAAGCTTTATTTAATGATAAATGTTTGAGGTTTACTTTGTTGAACTCACTGCTACCATTTAACATTGACCTAGAAATTTTAGCTGAAGAAATACTTAAAGGCAAGAATAGCAGTAACAATTACAACTTTTAGAAAGGTATATGATTTGAGAGACAGGGAGAGAGAGTGTGAATGAGTGAATTTCCATCTTTTGGTTCACTCCACAAATGGCTACAATGGCCGGGGCTGGGCTAGGCTGAAGCCAAGAGCCTGGAACTCCATCTGGGTCTCCCATATGGAAGGCAGGGGCCCAGGTAGTTAGGCTACCTTCTGCTACTTTTCCAGGTTCGTTAGCAGGGAACTGGATCAGAAACGGAGCAGCTGGGACTCACACTGGTCCTCCAATATGGGATACCTGCATTGTAGGCTGTGGTTTAACCCACTGGGCCATAATGCTACCCCTAACTTTAAAATTGTGAACATTGCTAAAAACACTTAATAAGGAGGACAAGCAGAAAGTAATGTGTAATGATGATATTTATATTCTTAGTAGCAAGAATCAGAGAAAATGATACTGGAGATTTTTTTTTCACCACAGTAGCAAAATAGGAATAAAACTAACAAATACATTAAATATTATGAAATTTAATATAGGGTTCTAAAAGAAAATGGTGAGTGTCGCAAGTGCCACTTGTTACACAGCTCGACAAGGCTAATGCAATGTGTTAGAGCACGGGGAAGAATCACACAGAATTGTAATGGCATTTTCAATATAATTTATTGTTCAATACCAATCTATATATTCAGTACACAAATCTAAAGGTAGAACAATCTCATGAAAATATCACTCAATATATATAATTAATCCACTGATCTCAACACACATCTAAGAGTAAGACAATTTCATGAAATGTCCAATGACAACAACATGTGCAAATGCTCCACACATATTATTATTGCTTGATACTCCAGCAGACTATATAGTCACAAATGGCTAAGTTCACATCATAAATGCTGCATTCTTAAGGTTTGTATCGCAGTCACGAAAAGTGAAAGCTGAAGTCCAGAGTCTGTTATTCTTGTTACCATAGGAGTCGGATTCCAGTCACTTACTTCTGTTGTGGAAGTCCTGGCACTCTGGACAGTAGGTTTGAAGCTCTAATATTGAGATCTACAGTGATGGAGATAGAAGAGCCGTAGGGTCATCCTCTGGGTCTAACGCTTAGATGTAAAAGTTCAGTCCGGCTTCGATGTGGGCTCCAGCAGCGGCTAGGACATCTAGGCAAGGCCGAGTTCAGCAAAGAATCTAGCAGAGTCTGCAAGATGCAGAGGATCAACTCGGCCATCACTGGCAGTGAGCCATGGTTCCCCAAGAGGATGAGGAGCAGTTGTGAGGCTTGCCTTTTGTTCTCATTCTGTAGTAGATGAAGTCATTGGGTGTCACCAATAGACTCCTTTGGCTGTTATCATAGCTGTCCGCAGATCTGACTGTGGCCAATCACGTATTAGTATTTTTATCACTCAGGTCGCATGTATCTATGTAGTTGCAGGTGCCTTCTGCGCATGTCATCACCTTCTACGAGCATATCCATATGGCAGCAGATGCTTTGTATATAGATGGACTGCTACCATGTAGATAAGCCTAGACAGCACCTCACCACAAGCCTATCTATACAGCAGCAGATTTATACAGAGATGTCTGCATATACAGATGCTTGCGCACAGAGATTGAAACATATGTCGTCACATGCTTCACTCTCTGTGCTTAGCATAAGTTACTCCATTTTGGGTTTTGCTTCTTATTGGGTTAGAGGTGATCCATCTCTTTGGATTCCTGTGGGATTCCCCTCAGTGAGGGAATTTGAGAACACACAACACTGTAGACGTTTGCATCCTCCACAGATTGTATTTTGAGTTAAAGCAGTTCCAATTCAAACTTCAGTGGAAGTAGTTTGAGAAGTCTAAATCTGAAATTCACATGGAAGAGTGGGTGGTTTTTTTTTGTTTTGGTTTTTTTTGTTTTTTTTTTTTTTACAAGCAGAGTTAGACTGTGAGAGAGAGAGAAACAGAGAGAAAGGTCTTCCTTTTCTGTTGGTTCACCCCCCAAGTGGCCACTATGGCCAGCGCACTGTGCCAGTCCGAAGCCAGGAGCCAGGTGCTTCCTCCTGGTCTCCCATGTGGGTGCAGGGCCCAAGGACCTGGGCCATCCTCCACTGCCTTCCTGGGCTACAGCGGAGAGCTAGACTGGAAGAGGAGCAACCGGGACAGAATCTGGTGCCCCAACTGGGACTAGAACCTGAGTGCTGGCGCCGCAGGTGGAGGATTAGCCTAGTGAGCTGCGGCTCCGGCAGTGTGGGTGTTTTGGTGCAGCCAGTTAAGCTACCTGTTGTATCCCATACTGGAGTGCTGGTTTGATTCCTGGCTGCTCTGCGTCCCTTCCAGCTTCCTGTTAATTCACCTGGGAAGGTAGTAGATGGTAGGCCCAAGTGCTTGGGCCACAGTCACACACTTAGAATAGAATTCCAGACTCCTAGCTTCAAACTGTCCCAGCCCTGGCCGATGTGTTTGGAGAGTGAATTAGTGGATAGAACTTCTCTTTCTCTCTGCCTTTCAAATAGGTGAAAATAAATCAATAAACATTTAAAATTCACTTGAATAACTAAAGAGGCCAGATGAAAGTATCTAAGAACATTTTTATACAAGAAGAGTAATGGAAGGGCCCTGAATCAGAAATGGAGCAGCTGGAACAAGAACTGACACCCATATGGGTGGCAGCATTGCAGGCAGCAGCTTTGCCTGCTTGTGCCACAATTCCGACCCCTCTATACACACACACACACACACACATACACTTTTTAAAGAGCCACTGATGAACAGTTTTGTGTCTTTTTTTCTTTCTTTTTTTAATCTTAAGATTTATTTTATTTATTTGTGAGACAGAGTTATACAGAGAGAGAGAGAGAGAGGTGTCTTCCATCCACTGGTTTACTACCCAAATGGCCACAATAGCCGGAGCTGGGCCCATCTGAATCCAGGAGCCAGGAGCTTCTTCTGGGTCTCCCATGTGGGTTCAGGGACCCAAATACTTGGTCCATCTTTCACTTCTTTCCCAGGCCATTAGCAGGGAGCTGGATCAGAAGTGGAACAGCGGGGACATGAACTGGTGCCCGTATGGGATGCTGGCACTGCAGGCTGGGGCTTTAACCCACTGTGCCACAGTGCCAGCCCCTAATATATTTTTGAAGATGTCAAATTATTTGTGCTGTAGAAGTTCCACTTACTATAAAATTTCACAACATAACAGATAAAATGTTTCTTATTATGAACTTAAAAAAAGTTTTAATGTATTTATTTGAAAGGTAGAATGACAGAGAAGGAAAAGGGGAGAGAGAGAGAGATCTTCTATCTGCTGATTCACTACCCAAATGCCCACAACAGCCAGAGCTGGGCCAGGCCAAAGCCAGGAGCCAAGAACTTTATCTGGTTCTACCACGTGGGTACTTGAGTCATCATCTGATGCCTCCCAGGTTTATTAACAGAAATGCTGGATCAGAGTACAGTTGTCAGGACTGAATCCCAAGCACTCAGATATGGGATGTGGCTGTAAAGAGGCTGGTTAACCTGCTGTGCCTAACACTGGCTCCTTAGTACGGATCTCTTTTTTTTCTAATGTGCAAGGCATTTGGTGGCCATTTTACTCAGGGAACAGTGTTCTTTATTTTGAGGAATTGTCTGGTGTTATTTCTATATAATTTCTTCTCAGGGTTTTTCTGTTCTCTTTTTCTGGAGTTTTTATTATGTAACTATTAGACAACTGGGTGTATGACTTTCCTTTTTTTTTTTTATTTTTTTGTTGTTGCATCTTGGGAAACTTGACTTTGTTTCTTTTACTTTTTTTTTTTTTTTTGGCAACTGGAGACCATTACGCTTAGTGAAATAAACCAGACCCCAAAAGACAAATATCATGTTTTCTCTGATTTGTGGTAGCTAATATATAGAGTACAAAAAAAACCCTTAAGGTATATGAGTGAAATTGACATCTTGTGACTTGATTATTGTTTTTAGCTTTTGTCTGTATTCCTGTGGAACAGTGGTCTTTCTACATTTTTACTTGTTGAAATATTTGTTTAATGGAGCTTTAAGGCTATGATTATAAAGTAAATTGAAAGTATGTTATTTCAAAAGTTAAAAAAAAGATAGGAAGAAAGAGGGAGGAAAGCATTGTTATATTTTTAGAATTGTATCCATGAAATACATGAAATCTGTTCTCTTTATATTAGCAAAAAATAAGTAAAAATAAAAGGAAATTATATTACTGAAATGTAAAAAAAGAGACAACTTTTTTGGAGACTTTTCAATCTCATAAATTGAATTTCTTCTTTTTAATTTCTGAGGGCTCTCATTCTCTAAACAATTTTTACAGTACCCTGTTCCTATTATAGTGTTTATTCAGTAGTTATCTATTGAGAGTGTCAGGCACATTTCTGGGTATGTGAGGCATAGCAGAGACCAGCACACAGCCTCTTCCTTCTGAAACTGACATTCTAGTCACATTCTAGTCAGGGTATTAAAGAGTGAGACAAAAAACAGGTTTTTTTTTTTTTTTTTTTTATTTGACAGGAAGAATTATAGACAGAGAGAGAGAAAGAGAGAAAGGTCTTCCTTCCGTTGGTTCACTCCCCAAATGGCCACTAAGGCCGGCGCTGCACTGATCCGAAGCCAGGAGCCAGGTTCTTTTTCCTGGTTTCCCATGTGGGTGCAGGAGCCCAAATGCTTGGGCCATCCTCCACTGCCCTCCTGGGCCACAGCAGAGAGCTGGACTGGAAGAGGAGCAACCGGGACTAGAGCCCGGCGCCCATATAGGATGCCGGTGCCACAGGTGTAGGATTAACCAAGTGAGCCAAGGCATCGGCCCCCCCAAAAAAACAGGTGTTTCTGATGCAGCTCTCTGCTAATGTACCTGGGAGGCATCAGGTAATGACTTAAGTACCCAAATCCCAGCCACCCATGTGGGAGACCTGGCTTTGGCCTGATCAAGTCCTGGCTGTTGTGGCCATTTGGGGAGTGAACCGGTGGATGAAAGTTTCCTTTCTTGTTTCTCCCTCTCTCTGTGACACTCTGCCTTTCAAAAAAATATATCTTTAAAAAAGAAGAATGAGTCCGGCGCCGCAGCTCAATAGGCTAATCCTCCGCCTGCGGCGCCGGCACACCAGGTTCTAGTCCCGGTTGGGGTGCTGGATTCTGTCCCAGTTGCTCCTCTTCCAGATCAGCTCTATGCTGTGGCCCGGGAGTGCAGTGGAGGATGGCCCAAGTGCTTGGGCCCTGCACCTGCATGGGAGATCAGGAGAAGCACCTGGCTCCTGGCTTTGGATCAGCGCGATGCGCCGGCCACAGCGTGCCGGCTGCAGTGGCCATTGGAGGGTGAACCAACAGCAAAGGAAGATCTCTCTCTCTCTCTCTCTCTCACTGTCCACTCTGCCTGTCCAAAAAAAAAAAGAAAAAGAAAAAGAAATAATGTTGTTTACAGGTTTTTGTGTGGATAAATTTTCAGTTCCTTTGGTGTATACCTAGGAATGGAATTGCTGGATAACATAGAAACCCTATGTTTAACATTTTGAGAAACTATTTTACTGTATTTTATGCTTCTACCAGTCTTGTTTGAGAGGGTTCTAGTTGCTGCAGATCCTTAACAACACTTGTTATTGTCAGTCTTTTTGATTAAAACCAACTTAGTTGGTGTGAAATAGTATCTCGTTGTGGTTTTGATTTGCATTTCATTAATGACCAGTGGTACTGAATATAATTTTATGTGCTTATTGGCCATTAGTCTTTCTTCTTTGGAGGAATATTTATTTTTTAAAGATTTATTTATTTTATTTGAAAGTCAGAGTTACAGAGAGAGGAGGAAACAGAGAGAGAGGTCCTCCATTCGCTGGTTCACACACCAGATAGCTGCAATGGCTAGAGCTGGGACAAACTGAAGCCTGGAGCCGGGAGCTTCTTTCAGGTCTCCCATATGGGTGCAGGGACCCAAGTACTTGGACCATCTTCCACTGCTTTCCCACGCACATTATTAGGGAGCTGGATCAGAAGTAGAACAGCTGGGACTTGAACTGGCACCCATATGGGATGCAGGCACTGCAGGCAGAAGCTTTACCCACTATGCCACATTGCTGGCTCCAGGAATATCTATTTGAATCTCTTGCTCATTATTATTATTTTTAAAGATTTATCTATTTACTTGAGAGGCAGAGCTTCAGACAGAGACAGAGGTCATCCATCCGCTGGTCCACTCCCCAAATGGCCACAACGACCGAAACTAGGCTGATCTGAAGCCAGGAGCCAGGAGCCAGGATGATGATGGCCTGAAAAGATGTTCAGCACAAGTGAAAAATAAATTTAGAATATTCCTTAAAATATTTACACTCTCTAACCTTATAAAAAAGTTAGACCATGTGTGATAACCGTGTAATTTTATCTTTGCCAGGTTGATACTGGGCATTACTATTGAGAATTCCTACATGCCCCACACTGAGTTCTTCCCATTAATATCTTACATTAGTAAGTACAAACAACTCCATCTTTTTTTTTAGATTTATTTATTTATTTGAAAGGCAAAGTTACAGAGAGGCAGAGGGAGAAAGAAGTCTTCCATCCGCTGGTTCACTCCCCAAATGGCCACTACAGCTGGAGATGGTCCAGTCTGAAGCCAGGAGCCAAGAGCTTCCTCCAGGTCTCCCTCATGGGTGTAGGGGCCCAGGACTTGGGCATCCTCCACTGCCCTCTCAGGCCATAGCAGAGAGCTGGATTGGAAGTGGAGCAGCCGGGACTTGAACCGGTGCCCATATGGGATGCTGGCAATGTAGGCAACGGCTTTACCTGCTACGCCAAAGCATTGGACCCAAACAGCCCCATCTTAATAATGAGCAATAAAGGGTCTGGCTCTATGGTGTAGTGGGTTGGGCCTCTGCCTGCAGTGCCAGCATCCCACATGGGTGCCAGTTTGTGTCCCGGCTGCTCCAGTTCAGATCCAGCTCTCTGCTTGTGGCCTGGGAAAGCAGTGGAAGATGGCCCAAGTGCTTGGGCCCCTGCACCCACGTGGGAGACTCAGAAGAGGCTCCTGGCTTTGGATTGGCTAGCTCTATTGGCCATTTGGGGAGTGAACCAGTGGACTGACAATCTCTCCCTTTCTCTAACTCTGCCTCTCAAGAAAATAAATAAATCTTCAAAAAAAAAAAAAAAGAGGATATGTTTGTGAATAACTCAGTATTGACTTTTTCCTTATAAAATATGTATTTGCTCGAGTCTCTTTTTTTTCTTGTTAAGTATAAGATTATTTTGGGCCGATTTTATTTTTACTCTGATCTTAACTGTTCAACAAGTACTTTGAAACATTATTTACTTGAAAGAGAGAAAGAGAGAGAGAAAGGGAGAGAGACAAACATACAGAAACAGAGAGAAGCTCCCATTTACTTGCTCCTATAATGTCTGCATTGGCCTAGCCTAAAGCTGAATTAGGGAGCTGGAGTGCAATCCAAATCCCATGTGGATGACAGGAGCCGAATTATGTGAGCCATCACCCCTGCCTCTCCGGGTCTGTATTAATGAGAAACCAGAGTCAGGAGTCATGAGCCAGAGCTAGGTATCTAACCCAGACACTCTGGCAAGGAATGTGGGTGTCCTAACCACTAGACCAGATGCCTTCCCTAAAGCATTCTTGACAATACCTTCTTTGCTTTTGGGGAATTTGAAGCTTTGAAGGTAGTCTAGGTGATCTCTATTTCTATCCTATTTATAACATCTTACACATGGACAAGTATAGTCTTCTAACTTATCTATGACTCTTCATATTCACACACCTTTAAAAACCTTGTCTTATATGTAAATTAATATGTTTAGTATTGGCTATTTAACCAGATGGTGACTAAATGAAAAAGAAAGTAGTTAAATTTCTAGAGTGTTTTTTTTAATGATTTATTTATTTTACTTGAAAGTCACAGTTGCACAGAGATAGAAGGAGAGGCAGAGAAAGAAAGAGAGAGAGGTCTTCCATTCGCTGGTTCACTCCCCAACTGGCTGCAATGGCTGGAGCTGTGCTGATCTGAAGACAGGAGCCAGGAGCTTCTGCCGGGTCTCCCACACAGGTGCAGGGGCCCAAGGACTTGGGTCATCTTCCACTGCTTTCCCAGACCATAGCAGAGAGCTGGATCGGAAGTGGAGCAGCCGGGTCTCGAACCGGTGCCTCTATGGGATGCCGGCACTGCAGGTGGCAGCTTTACCTGCTATACCACAGTGCCAGCCCCTCTAGAGTATTTTATGCTCTTTTTACATTCAAGTATTCAGACATTAATTACCAGTAATTCTAAGTAATTTAGTAAATGTCAGTTACAATTTTAAAGGAATGAAACTAAGATGGATAATAATAAGGAAGAAACTTTAAAAATTTTTAATAGATTATATTATTTAATATCAATAATATCAATCCTAGACAACCAATATAATAGACTTTTAGCCTAACAAATGGTTTAAATTTCGGTGAATATTTTTAATAGTTAGATTCCATGAAAGGTGATTTCTTTGTGTGCCTGGGCCAAAGAACTTCATATATATAATATATTTTTAAAATCTGATAAGCTATATACCATTGTGAGGCTTAATCATCTTAACATGGATCAATGATTTCTTAGATTAAAAAAAATTAACTCCCAGTCCAATTTTATAAATGTGGTGCAAGATACCACAGAATCGAGGGAAAAGTGAACTAGAAAAAGAAATATCCATGGCTTTTATAAACCTCTTTACAACTAGGGGGCTTTATTATCATGGGAAATAAGCTTAACTCAATAACAAAAGAGAAAAGAGAAGATGCAAGCCTAATTCTGAGAAAACTGAAGAGTCTTGTGAAGATTACAGTAGAGAGAACAACAGCCTTTGCAAATAAATTCGGAATTGCTTCTGTCAGTCATAGTCTATACTGTAGTAACATGAAGAAGGTAGAAGGTAGAAGGAAAAGAAAGATGTGTTTGACCTTTCATAATTGTCCATAAAGGCCTCCTTGAATAATTCATCTTTTTAAAGTCAACGTGTGTTTGTAACAGTCACTTTTCAGTGCTAATTTACATTGAATACTAACTCTACAACAGGTCAGTGAGGAGATCATCTGGTTTACATAGTCATATTTATGTACTATATTTATTGTATTGTACCTTTAAATACAGCACTTAGTGTTCATAATGGATTTCTAAATTGAAAATTCAGGGAATAGAAAGTTAAACCTCCATCTACAGTGCTGGCATCCCCTAAGGATGCCGGTTCAAGTACTGGCTACTCCACTTTAAGTTCCCTGCTAATGTGCCTGGGAAGGCAGTGGAAGATGGCACAAGTACATGGGCCTCTGCTCCCACGCAAGAGACTTGGATGACACTGCTGGCTATTGGCTTCAGCCTGGCCCAGCTCTGGCTGTTGTGGCCATTTGGGGAGTGAATCAGCAGATGGAAGATCTCTCTCTCTCTCTCTCTCTCTCTCTCTCTCTCTCTTCGTTTCTCTCTCTGTATCTCTGAGTTTCATACAAATATATCTTTTTAAAAAATTGGAAATTCATTTAAAAATTTATTAAATATTCAAGTATTTATTGCCAGAAAAGATAAAGATGATTTTAAAGAAAGCTAAATTAGTTTATCACTATACTAATCAGAATATGTGGCCTATTAAACTGTTTTATGATCTGAACAGTACAAACTTCATTATTCATCCCTTGCTGAATAAAACAATTACTGTGTCTTCCAGTTTATTCTTATTGTCATCCTGTTGCCTTCATATATTCCTTCTAAAACAATTAAATCTTGATTGTTGCCATCCTCAGGGACATAAGTTTATGTCTGACCTTCAGAATTGCATAATAACCATGGTCAAAATGAGTGGCACAGAGAACTCTATTTGTGTGTTCAGCTATTTCTTGAAACTACTGTGTAATTTTAGATTAAGGACTGCAGTAAGTGGGCCTGTTTATGTACAATAATCTGGAGGATTCTGGAAAACAATATGATTTGGCCATTAATAAGATAGTTACAAATGAATTTTAATTCACAGCAGAGAATCATCGGGAGTGCCTTTGGGAGGAATTAGTTTTCATTCACAACACAGGTCTCTGGCTTACTGGTGATGGAAATGCTCATAGATGTGTTAGCACTCATTTTGGCATTCTCAGCTGAGGACCTAGTATTGTAAGTATCTGGCCTACAGTATGTACTCTTTTCTTTATTTTATTTTTTAAAGATTTTATTTATTTGAGAGGCAGAGCCACAGACAGACAGAAAGGTCTTTCTTCCACTGGTTCACTCCCCAGATGGCCTCAGTGGCTGGAGCTGAGCTGATCCGAAGCCAGGAGCCAGGAGATTCTGGGGCTCCTATGAGGATGCAGGGGCCTGCATCCCAGGCTCCTGCTTTCCCAGGCCATAGCCGAGAGCTGGATTGGAAATGAAGCAGCTGGGCCTGCAAGTAGTGGCTTTACCCACTATACCACAGCGCCAGCCCCAAGTAGATACTCTTTTAAATGTTCTGTTCTCTGTTTTAGTTGACCTGTATAGTAAAATAAATATCAGTGAAATTATCATGAAAAGGTACAAACTCATTCATTTGTTTTTAGTAATCATTTAAATGTTTTTATATAGCAGCATTTGCTTACTGGGCTTGAAAGTAATATAACACATTTGGAATTCTGTGAGGGATTGGACTTTCCTAACCAGGAGGAGTCGTTTTTGCACAGCAGATTCAATGTTCTGAGTCACAATGCAGCATTAATTTTGTCTCTGAGTTGCTTCACTCATATACTGGGTTGGCTATATGGCAAGTAAGAGAGCTACTTAAAAAAACAAACCAGCTGGGGCTGGTGCCGCGGCACAGTGGGTTAAGCCACCGTCTGCTGTGCTGGCATCCTAAATGGGTGCTGGTTCAAGTCCTGGCTGCTCCGCTTGAGATCGAGCTCCCTGCTAATGTGCTTGGGAAAGCAGTGGAGGATGGCCCAAGTGCTTGGTCTCCTGTATCCATGTGGAAGACCCAGAAGAAGCTCCTGGCTCCTTTTGTCTTGCCCAACCCTGGCAGAGGCAGCCATTTGGGGAGTGAACCAATGGATGGAAGATCTCTCTCTCTCTCTTCCCTTCTCTGTAATTCTGACTTGTAAAACAAACAAGCACTCCCACTCCCACCTCCTGCTTTAAAAAACAAATACCAAATAAACAAACCAGCCAACCAGTCAACCCCTTCAAATTACAGTGCCTTATATTCTATATCATTCGGGCCTTTTTGGTAAAACATACTGTGATGTCGTAAAACTCAAATGAGACTTGTTTGAAAATGATAGGATATTAATATTCGACTATAGAATTGATACCAGTGATGTGAATGTAAATACTCTGTCTTGCATAGAAGTGGCACTTAAAAGGACTTATAAAAATAAAGAACTAACATTAAAGGTCAGACTAATTGAATAATATTATTACTTTTTAAGATATTTAATTGGATCAGGGATGATAAATTTGTAAAGGACTCTTAAATTGTTCTTAGTTATGCCCTCTTTGTTTTGACTCAGGTTAAATGGTGCAATATTATGGTATCCCTGATTTTTTTTATTGAAGATTTATTTTATTTATTTGAAATGCACAGTTACGGAGAGAGAGGCAGAGGCAGAGAGTTTTCCCATCACTTCCCAAATGGCCACAATGGCCAGGGCTGGGCCAGACTGAAGCCAGGATCCAGGAGCTTCTTCTGGATCTCCAATATGAGTGCAGGGACCTAAGCACTTGGGCCATCTCCCACTGCTTTCCCAGGAGCATTAGCAGGGAGCTGGATTAGAAGTGAAGCAACTGGGACTTGAACCAACACCCATATGAGATGCGGCACTGCAGGTGGCAACTTTACCTGCTAGGCCACAATGCCAACCCCAGTCCCTGATTTTTTAAATAGTTGGAAACTTTGACCCTTTTGAAATGTCTCTTTTTTGGTTATAGAAAAATACTTTGAGACCTCTGGTTTAAAGGCTCACCTTATAGTTAATTCTCTTTTTCCACTCCTGTGGAGGCAAGGAATAAGTGTTATAGTGAAATGTTAACACATATGTATGATATAATTTATGGCCATTCAAATATAACAAAAAATATACCACTGTGGTTGTCATTATAGAATTAATTATCTGCGATGATTCAGTCCTTTAGAATAATTTTTTTTTTTTTTGACAGGCAGAGTGGATAGTGAGAGAGACAGAGAGAAAGGTCTTTCGTTTTGCTGTTGGTTCACTCTCCAATGGCCGCCGCGGCTGGCGCACCGCGCTGATCTGAAGCTAGGAGCCAGGTGCTTCTCCTGGTCTCCCATGCGGGTGCAGGGCCCAAGCACTTGGGCCATCCTCCACTGCTTTCCCGGGCCATAGCAGAGAGCTGGCCTGGAAGAGGAGCAACCGGGACAGAATCCGGTGCCCCGACCGGGACTAGAACCCGGTGTGCCGGCACCACAGCCGGAGGATTAGCCTATTGAGCCGCGGCGCCGGAAGAATAATTTTTTGAAGATGAGTAATTATTGTATTATTTATTTGTGAAAGTGTCCAGTAATGAGAACTATCAGGTGATAAAATCTGAAAAGAAAGTTAAATCAGTAACCACTTTTAATTTACAGAATTATTGATATTATAAAGATAGACTTTGTACAACCGCTCAGGAAATAGTACTATATAGTACTCTCCTGAGAAATCTGTAACCATTGTTTACTTGTGTGCTATTTCCTCTCTTATTTTTCTTTTCTTTTTTAAAAATATATGTTATTTTTATTTATTTCAAAGGCAGAGTGACAGAGAAGGAGAGGCACCCAGCTTCTATCCACTAGTTCACTCTCC
Organism: Lepus europaeus; assembly: GCF_033115175.1. Taxonomy (NCBI): domain Eukaryota; kingdom Metazoa; phylum Chordata; class Mammalia; order Lagomorpha; family Leporidae; genus Lepus; species Lepus europaeus. The sequence continues at coordinate 59,602,629 of NC_084838.1, read as the reverse complement.
AAATAGCCACAACAGCCAGGCTGAAGCCAAGAGCCTGGAACTACACCTGGGTCTCCAATGTAGGAGGCAGAGGCCCAAGGACTTGAGGCATCTTTCACTGCTTTTCCAGATACATTAGCAGGGAGCTGGATGGGAACTGGAGTAGCCAGGACGCCAACTGGCACTCTGATATGGGATGCTAGTATTGACCTCTGCCCTTTTTTTTTTTTCTTTCTTTTTTGCTGTCTGTTTTAGGGAGCTAAATTTTGTATTTAAAAGTTTTTCTGCTTGACTCATTCCTTTTAGTTTACATATGTTCTGTGAGCTTCATGAACTATATTTGAGCAGGAAAGAGCCTTCCCCCCCCCCCCCCCTCAGGCTTTCAGCAATTCATTGTATTGGTTTTCATAACTTTTTTTTTTTTTTTAAGATTTATTTACTTGAAAGGCAGAGTTACAGAGAGTGAGAAGGAAAGAGAGAAAGAGAAGAAAGATCTTCCATATGCTGGTTCATTCCCCATATGGTCGCAACAACTGGGGCTGGGCCAGCCTGAAGCCAGGAGCCAGGAGCTGCTTCTGGGTCTCCCACGTGGATGCAGGGGCCCAAGGGCTTGGATCATTTTTTACTGCTTTCCCAGGTGCATTAGCAGGGAGAAGGATCATAAGTGGAGCAGCCAGAACTTGAACTGGCGCCTATATGGAATGCCAGTGCTGCAGGCTGTGGCTTAAACTCACAGTGCCACAGTGCTGGCCCCTGTTTTCATAGCTTTTGATATATACTCATCGAAACCACAGCAGCGTATGTGGTGTGGAAAACTCGTGGTTTTGAGTGGTTAGTTCCGCTGCTGAATTGGACTTGGCAGCTCATGCCTGGTACATGATAAAGTAGCATTACCAAAGGGTTGATTGGGAGACATCTTTTTCTTATTGCCTTCCTCAGAGACTGAAACTTTTATTTTTAGAGTTAATAACTATTTTATTAACAGAACTACTCCAAGAGATTCATTTTAAAAGGGATTCCAACCTCAAAAAATTACACTGTTTAACCATAACCAATAAATACAACTTTACCTGATTTTGTGTCTCATGTTGAAATCTTGTTATTCCAGCTGATTAGTGCAGCAGTGTTCTGACTATTGGTGTAACTCTGAGTGTTAGTGATAGTGTAATTGATAGGTAAGAATTATAATTACTTCTGATACAGCAAAAGTGGCCCTTGCTTTTTATTTACAAATTCCATTCATCAACTTACTTGTCCATTTCTGTTTGAGAGGCAGCAAAAGGAGGGGCTGAGAGCGTTCAGAGACATTGTTAATGTGTGTGCCGTCTGGACTCTTCATTCAAGATGAAATCAAGTTCTGCTGCTTGCCAGTCCAATATTGTTAGGAAAGATTTATAAGGCATCTCTTTGTACTTTTTTTTCCAAAGAAACCTTTTATTTAAGGAATACAAACTTCTTGAATTTCCTAAGTACAGCTTTAGGAATATAGTGATTCTTCCCACCATACTTGTACTCCCACCCACACTCCCACCCTTCCTCCTCCTCCCTCTCCCATTCCCAGTCCCGTTCTCCACTAAGATCCATTTTTTATACACAGAAGACCAACTCTATACTAAAGATTTTAACAGTTTGCACACACACACACACACACCCCAAAATCTATTCTTCAACATTTGAGACAGGGGCTCTTCAAAGTCATTTCATCTTGAAGTTAATTTCACTTCTTTAGAAACCTAATTAGCTTTAAAGAAACACCCAAAAATGATACATCTTTTGTGAGCACTTAGACATAATTATAATACAACTCTTTGAGGACAGAGGTCCTGCATGGGAAGTTAGTGCACAGTGACTTCTGTTGTTAATTTTACAATTAACACTCTAATGTATGATGTCAGTGATCACCTGAGGCTCTTGACATGAGCTGTCTAGGCCTTTTGAATCTACAAACTCCGTCAGTATTTACACAAGGCCATAAGCAAAGTGGAAGTTCTCTCCTCTGTTCAGAAAAAAGTACTTCCTTCTTCGAGGACCACTTTATGAAAATTCATTTATAAAAGTGTAGTAGGTTCTTTAAGCTTAATATGATTTAATGAGACACAAATCAGACAAGGAAAAAGAGATTAACACATAATATTTACTGAAATAACTTTTTGACAGTATATTGCAGTAGGAAGGAATATGTAAACTGTCTAATAAATGTTTATTTTGTGTTACATATTTTGTTGTATTATAGGCAAACTGACCTGTGGTATATATGAATTTATGTTGGATTATGTATTTAATCATAATTCTTTTATTCTTTCTGCTCTTGCTTTGTTGATTAGAATTAAATGTCAGCGGGATAGATTATGAGTGTTATATTCGTTCTTTAATGCAGTATGATTGGTAAAAAAAATTTGGTGTACAGTATGTTAATGTTCCTTTAGCACCCTCTGCTGGATGTTAGAATTAATTCACCAAACTAGAATAAAAAATTATTAGGAAGTCTTTAATAAAAATTAAAAAGTCTACTCTTGGAAGGAGTTTGTTTGAAGACTTGACTTTTCTTAGTGTCCTTATTGATTTATTTATAGTTTTAGTAATAATAAACTTCTATAAATTTATTTTCTTTTGGTTATTTCATTCCAAACAGGAAAGTGTGAAAATAAGGGATGCAATCTCTGGTTTATTATTTCAGCTGGTTTGGTTTTGATCTAGTCAGGAAAAATAGAATCTCTTCTTGATTTTCGGAGTGACAACCAGATAATTAAATGATACAATAGAACATCAACATAAGAAATGAAGACTTTAATTGTTGAATCTTTTGTCACAGAATCACTGAATATTTTGTATTTTAACAAAACATCTGACTAGGGCCAGCGCTGTGGCTCACTTGGTTAATTCTCCACCTGCGGCGCCAGCATCCCATATGGGCACCAGTTCTAGTCCTGGTTGCTCCTTTTCCAGTCCAGCTCTCTGCTGTGGCCTGGAAGGGCAGTGGAGGATGGCCCAAGTGCTTGGGCCCTGCACCCGCATGGGAGACCAGGAAGAAGCACCTAGCTCTTGGCTTTGTATCAGCGCAGCGCCGGCCATAGTGGCCATTTGGAGAGTGAACCAGCGGAAGGAAGACCTTTCTCTCTGTCTCTCTCTCTCACTGTCTACAACTCTACCTGTCAAATAAAAAAAAAAAAAAAATAAAAAAAAAAAATCTGACTAGATAGAGAAACTTACATAGGTAGTTTTTTTAGAATCTGAAAATATATTTTACCATTGTTAGAATAGCTTCTTCCATGTATCTGCCCTTTTCTAGCTTTTAAAATATTCTCTGGGGCTGGCATGTGGCGCAGCAGGTCAAGGCCCTGGCCTGCAGCACTGGCATCCCATATGGGCTCTGGTTTGAGTCCCAGATGCTCCACTTTCAATCTAGCTCTATGCTATGACCTGGGAAAGCGGTAGAAGATGGCCCAAGTCCTTGGGCCCCTGCAAGCTTCATGGGAGACCCGGAGGAAGCTCCTGGCTTTGAATCAGCTCAGCTCTGTCCGTTGTGGTCATTTGGGGAGTGAACCAGCAGATGGAAGACCTCTCTCTCTGGTTCTACCTCTCTAACTCTTTCAAATAAAATAAAATAAATCTTTAAAAAAATATTCTCGACACCTGTGGACTATTTGCTTGTGAATGGCTGGACTCCTTCTGGTTTTACAGACTGTAAAATGAGTATACTAGATACCATAAAGGCCAGCTTCCATTCTTTAAGGGTGGGAACTTTACCCTGTGGCATTTATACTAAAAAATTATTTCTAAAATTGGTATTGGTTAATATTACCTAACTGTGATAATGTGCATTCTGGCCTGAACTAAATACAAGAATTTCAGTATGCAGTGTGCTTTATGCCTACAACCTTGGCAGTCCCTTATTCTGAGATATAAAGACAGCATTTTGAAGGAACTGTTTTCAGCAGTGGGATTCAGAAGTTTAAATTAGGTGACTGTCACTTCTTTGATATTGTCCTTGGTTCTTCCTCTTAATTCTTTTAATTCTGTTGAGGTATATTTCATATATCATAAAATTCACCCATTTAAAGTATTTTAAACTGTATAATTCAGGGATTTTCAGTATATTCAGAATGTTGTACAACTATTAATTCACCTTAATATCTAATTCCAGAACATTTTCATTATCACACTAAGAAACATCATATCCATTAACACTCACTTCTTTCTCCTTACTCCCTTATACTTGGAAATGCTAATTTACTTTCTGTCTCCATGGATGTACCGATTCTGGAAATTTCATATGACTAGAATCATACAATATGTGACCTTTTGTCTCTGACTAGTTTCATATTTTTATATATGTTTCCAAGTATTGGTACATCATTCCTTTTTCTGGCTGGATAATATTCCATTTTGTGTATATACCGCATCTTGTTTAATCCTTTCATTAGTGATAGACATTTTTGTCTTTTCCACCTTTGGCTATTATGAACTTTTGTATATGACATTTTTTGTTTGAACATGCTTTCATTTCTCTTGGGTATGTATATAGGAGTGTAATTGGTGGGTCATTGGTTACTCTATGTTTAAAGATTTTTATAAAATTGATTATTTGAGAGGCAGAAAGACTGAGAAAAAGCTGCCATCTACTGCTTCATTCCCCAGGACTGGGCTGGGCCAAAGCCAAGAACTTAGAACGTAGGTCTCCCAAGTGGGTGGCAGGAATTTAATTTCTCTTTGCATTCCAGGGTGTGCATTAGCAGGAAATTGGAATCAGAGCACAGCTGGGACTCCAACTCAGGCACTCCTATATGGAATATGGGTGTCCCAATCAGCATCTTAAGTAGTCTGCCAAATGCCCTCAAAAATCATAAAATGAAAATAAATCAATTAAAACATCAGGAAAGATGTTAGTAGAGCCTTCACTCAAGAAGATATACAAATGGCAAATAGGGACATGAGAAAGGAAATATAAATTAAAACTAAAATGAGGTGCCTATTTGAATGTCTGTAATACTCCCCACAATAAAACAAACAAATAAATGAGCATAACAAATGTTGAAGATGTGGAACAGCAGGAAATTTCATACATTGCTGTGGTATGACCACTTTGGAAAATACTATATCAGTCTCTTAAAATATTCAGTATACACGGTCCATTTGACCCAGTCATTCTGCTCCTCACTAGTTATCCCAGAGAAATGAAAGTATATGTCCTTGCAATACACGCTCATAGCAGCTTTATTTGTGATAGTCCACACTGGAAACAAATGTCTGTTTGCAGGTCAACAGAGAAACCAGTGTGGTATTAACACAGTGGAAGTGTGTTTGACAATAAAAAGGAATGAGCTGTTGTAGCCTGCAATCACACAGATAAATTTCAAAATACTTCTGCAGGGGAGAAGAAGCCAGGCAATAAAGAGTTTGCATTATAGGATTCAACTGACATAGAATTCCAGGAAATACAAACTCCTCTATAGGGCAGAATTAGCAGGTTGGTTGTTACTTGGAAAGGGGGGTGGGGTGGCAGAGGGCTGGAGGAATACTTTACCGAGGGACATAAAGAATCTTTTAAGGGTGACTGTGGCAATGATTTCATGGATGTTTATTTGTGAAACCTTACCAAGTTGTATACTTCCAATATATGTAGATTGTTATATATGAATTGTACCCCAGTAAAACTGAAAAATGAAAAAGCAAGCTGTGGACCATTCTTCTTGAATATGAGTTTAAACTTCACTCCTACAAAGTGAAAAAAAATAAAAAAAGCAAAACCAAATAAACAAGAACACCAAAGACCACAACTATGGTAACCTAAAGTGCTAATTACAATTATGCAATATAGTAATCCATATCTACTTTGAATACCAATGATTATGAGTTTTAATTTGTTTTTAGGCAACTACTCTAAGAGTGAGGAAATTAGAAGAAAATATTGAAGCAGAAAGAGCAGCACATCTAGAATCAAAATTTAATTCTGAAATTATTCAGGTAAGATGTGAACAAGTATTTTTGGTATGTATTTTCTTAAATTGTATTATAACAGCCAAGTAAAGCAGTGCTATGTTCAGAGAACCAACATGTACATTTGGAATGGAGAATGTATTGCAGTGATCCTTATTGCTGTATTTATGATAGGGATACAGTTGAGGATATATTATGTTAATGGAGAAGTTGACACTATAGCCTACAGGCCAGGTCTCACCCATTGTTCTTGTGAAGTTTCATCTTGTCTCCGCCTGCTTTTGTGCTAAAATGGCAGGTAGAGTAGTTGTGGCAGAGACCTTAGGGACTAGGAAGCTCAAAATGTGAATATTTACCATCCGATCCTTTACAGAAAACTTCCCTAACCCACTTTTCCTTCCCTAACCCACTATGCTACAGCACCAGCCCAAATCTTAGAATTAAATGGAGGCATCCCTAAGGATAATAGTGTTTTTGCTAGGGGTTGGAGAATGAGATGGGTTTTCCTTTTATTTATTTATTTTTAAAGATTTATTTGTTTATTTAAAGAGTTACAGAGAGGCAGATGCAGAGACAGAGAGAGAGAGAGGGGTCTTCTATCCACTGGTTCAATCCCCAATTAGCGACAATAGCCAGACCTGCACCAATCCGAAGCCAGGAGCCAGGAGCCAGGATCCTCTTCCGGGTCTCCCACGCGAGTGCAGGGGCCCAAGGACTTGAGCCATCTTCTATTGCTTTCCCAGGCCATAGCAGAGAGCTGGATTGAAAGTGGAGCAGCCGGGACTCAAACTGGTGCCCATATGGGATGTTAGCACTGCAGGTGGTGACTTTACCAGCTGTGCCACTGCTCTGGTCCCTGTGATGGCATTTCTAAGAGAAATGAGAGGCTGGCGCCGCGGCTCACTAGGCTAATCCTCTGCCTTGTGGCGCCAGCACACCAGGTTCTAGTCCTGTTTGGGGCGCCGGATTCTATCCCCGTTGCCCCTCTTCCAGGCCAGCTCTCTGCTATGGCCTGGGAAGGCAGTGGAGGATGGCCCAAGTCCTTGGGCCCTGCACCCAATGGGAGACCAGGAGAAGCACCTGGCTCCTGGCTTCGGATCAGTGTGATGCGCCGGCCGCGGTGGCCATTGGAGGGTGAACCAACGGCAAAAAGGAAGACCTTTCTCTCTGTCTCTCTCTGTCACTATCCACTCTGCCTGTCAAAAAAAAAAAAAAAAAATAGTCATGGCTATCTTCCAATAAAATTTTATAAAAATGCCCTCAGGGCATGTCAGACCTGGTCCAAGCAACCGCTACTCAAAATGCTGTGCCCTCATTTCTCTTTTTTTTTTTTTTTTTTGACAGGCAGAGTGGACAGTGAGAGAGAGAGACAGAGAGAAAGGTCTTCCTTTTTGCCGTTGGTTCACCCTCCAATGGCCGCCGCGGCCGGCGCGCTGTGGCCTGCACACTGCGCCAATTTGATGGCAGGAGCCAGGTGCTTATCCTGGTCTCCCATGGGGTACAGGCCCAAGGACTTGGGCCATCCTCCACTGCACTCCCGTGCCACAGCAGAGAGCTGGCCTGGAAGAGGGATAACCGGGATAGAATCCGGTGCCCCCACTGGGACTAGAACCCAGTGTGCCGGCGCTGCAAGGTGAAGGATTAGCCTAGTGAGCCGCGGCGCCGGCTGACTATTTTTTTTAGATTGTTTATGAATTCTTGTTAGATTGAGATCCTATGACCCATAAAATATAAAATATTTATTCTATAAGCCTTTACAGAAAAAGGTAACTGACCGCTATTCTAAACAGAGAGAATGCATGAGTAAAGCTCCTAAATAAGAGTGTGCTTGTTATTTTTGGGGAATACCATGCATTGTGGTATGGTGGAGCTTTCCTTCCTTCCTTCCTTCCTTCCTTCCTTCCTTCCTTCCTTCCTTCCTTCCAACCATCCATCCATCCATCTATTTGAAAGAGGTACAGAGAGATGGAGAGAGAGAGGGAGAGGGAGAGATAGGTTGAGATCGATCTTCTGTTTTCTGGTTCACTTCCCAGATGGCCTCAACAGCTGGGACTGGGAAAGGCTGAAGCCAGAAGCCAGGAGCTTCTTCCTGGTCTCACATATTAATGGTCAGGGCCCAAGAACTTGGGCCATCCTCTGCTGCTTTTCCCAGGCCATTAGCAGGGAGCTGGATTGAAAGTGGAACAGCTGAGACACAAATCAACGCCAATGTAGGATGCTGTCATTGCAGGTGATGGCTTTACCCACTATGCCACAATGCTGCCCCAACATTGTTTTCAATGTATATTGGCAATGCATTGTTCTATAGCCTTACATGGAGACCTGTATAGAGACCTTTGATTTAAAAGTTAATTTTACAGACTTTTTTTTAAAGCTACATATTCTTTTCTGGGAATGTAATTTGTTTATCCATTCTACTATTGGTAGACACAGGGAGTAATTTTCTTTTTTAAAAAATGATTGTTTAGGGACCAGTGTTGTGGCACAGCAGGTTAAGCCACCTCTTGTGACACCAACATCCCATATTGTAGTGCTGGTTGCTTTCCTAGTTGCTCTGTTTACAGTCCAGCTTCCTGCTAACATGCCTGAGAAGGCAGCAGAAGATGGCTCAAATGCTTCAGCCCTTTATACCCATGTAGGAGACACAGATAGAGTTGTGGCTTCTGGCTTCAGCTTGACCCAGCCGTAGCCCTTGCAGCCATTTGAGGAGTTAACCAGTAGATGGGAGATTCTCTCTCTCTTTCTCTCATTCAAACTGCCTTTCAGGCCGGCGCCGTGGCTCGATAGGCTAATCCTCCGCCTGTGGCGCCAGCACCCTGGGTTCTAGTCCCGGTCGCGGTGCTGGATTCTGTCCCGGTTGCTCCTCTTCCAGGCCAGCTCTCTGCTGTGGCCCGGTAGTGCAGTGAAGGATGGCCCAAGTGCTTGGGCCCTGCACCCCATGGGAGACCAGGAGAAGCACCTGGCTCCTGCCTTCCGATCAGCGCAGTGCGCTGGCCGCAGTGTACCAGCCACAGCGGCCATTGAAGGGTGAACCAATGGTAAAGGAAGACCTTTTTCTCTGTCTCTCTCTCTCTCTCTCTCTCTCACTGTCCACTCTGCCTGTCAAAAAAAGAAAAAAAAAAACAACCCTGCCTTTCAAGTAAATAAGTAAATCTTTTTTAAAAATTATTTATTTGAGAGGGAGAGAGTGAGAATGAGAGAGAGAAAACACACTTCTATCTGCTGATTCACTCTCTAAATGCCTTCAGTGGCTGGGGTTGAGCTAGGACCAAAGCCAGGAACTGGGAACAGAATCCAGGTCACCCACATGGATGGCAGGAGCCCAATTATTTGAGGCATCATTGCTACCTCTCAAGGTCTGCATTGGCAGGATGTTGGAGTCAGGAGTTGGAATCTAGAATTAAACCCAGGTACTCTGATATGGGACTTATACATCTTAACTATTAGGCTAAATGCCTGCTTTGAGAATATAGTTATTAAAATGTCTTATATAAAATTTTAAGTGTGTACAAAACTAGAGAGAATAGTAAAATGCATCCCTGAGTACTGATAGCCAATGCCAACACCTACCTCAGATGGTTTGTATCTTAGCCATTACCCGCCTGCACTCTCTCACTCCCACATAATTTTGAAGCAAATTCCAGATATCAAGTCATTACAAATATAAATTTTTCAGTCAAATAGTATTGTGTATAAGTTCATTTTTATACAGTAAGAAGTGTCCAGGTATATAAAGATCTATTAAATTTCTTAGACTTTTGATGATATTCATATGGAAAAGTTTCTCATAGGGGAGGAAGAATACTTCCCTTAAGTTTTCAAAAACCACTTAACTTCTCATATTTATAAGAGAAGCCTCTGACTGGATTAGTAGGTCATGGTAAGGCACTTTGGTGGGATGGGTGTCTGTCCTTTTCCGTAGCACCAAGAACTACTTGCTATTTTTCCACTGTTTTCTTTTCCGTTAAGCATATTAAGAGAGTAAATAAAGTATGTTTTATTTTCATTTTTAAACCAGAAAGAGAGAAGAAAGCAGAAAGAGATAAGTGTTTGGATGAATGATAATATGCTGTTTATCAATTTAAGATGGATGCTTGCATTTCTTATCTTGTTTTAATTATTTCTCTGTCACCTGGTAGTTACGGATCCGAGACCTTGAAGGAGCTTTGCAAGTAGAGAAGGCTAGCCAAGCAGAAGCTGTTGCTGATTTGGAAATGATCAAGAATGAATTTAAAGAAGTTGAAAGTGCATATGAACGAGAAAAGCTCAATGCACAAGAGAGCTTTGCAAAACTAAATTTGTAAGTATTTTGCTGTAAAATTCTCTGAATTAATATAAAGATTTTATTAAAGCTATTTACATATGAATATATATTATTTTAGCTATTGTTCCCTTTAATGTCAGGAATATATTATAGGCAAGGGACTTCATAAGGTGTAACTAAACATCCTAGTATAGGTAAATATGGACATGCTCTCTAAAATTTGAAGTATTTCAAGTTCCTAGAAATGCAGTTATACAGTAGGATAAATATGTTAAAGTATTTTCCATTAATATTTATGAGTATAATGCAGTATCTTTTTTTTTTTTCTTGACAGGCAGAGTTAGACAGTGAAAGAGAGAGAGAGACAGAGAGAAAGGTCTTCCTTCTGTTGGCTGACCCCCCAAATGGCCGCTATGGCCGGTGCGCTGCGCTGATCCAAAGCCAGGAGCCAGGTGCTTCTTCCTGGTCTCCCATGTGGGTGCAGGGCCCAAGCACTTGGCCCATCCTCCACGGCCTTCCCAGGCCACAGCAGAGATCTGGACTGGAAGAGGAGCAATTGGAACAGAATCCGGCACCCCAACCGGGACTAGAACCTGGGGTGCTGGCACCGCAGGCAGAGGATTAGCCTAGTGATCTGTGGCACCGGCCAAGCAGTATCTTATTTTAAAAAAAGATTTATTTTATTTATTTGAAAGACAGAGTTACAGAGAGAGGTAGAGCCAGAGAGAGAGAAATAAGGTTCTTCTATCTGCTGGTTCATTCCCCAAATGACCCCAATGGCCAGGGTTGAGCTAATCCAAAGCCAGGATCCAGGAGCTCCCACACAGGTGTAGGGGCCCAAGGACTTGGGCCATCTTCTACTGCTTTCTCAGGCCATAGCAGAGAGCTGTATCAGAAGTGGAGTAGCTGGGACTCGAACTGGCACCCATAGGGATGCCAGCCCTGCAGGCCAGGGCTTTAACCCACTATACCACAGAGCCAGCTCCAGTGCAATATCTTTTAAAACTGATTTCTAGGCCACATAAAATGAGCTTTGTGAAGTTAGATAATGCTTAAGATAGTCTCAAATTGAAAAAGTAGTAGTCACGTGACTAGTGTGGACTAACATGTAGTTTGTTATGTGCCTGGCATTACATGGTTTCAATGACTTTATCTAAGTCCTTATAAGGTAGCTTTTTTTTTTTTAAGATTTATTTTAATGATTTGACAGAGTTACACAAAGAGAGGAAAGGCAGAGAGAGAGAGAGAGAGAGAGGGAGGACTTCCATCCGATGGTTCACTCCCCAGTTGCCTGCAACGCCAGAGCTATGCCTATCTGAAGCCAGGAGCCAGGAGCTTCTTCTGGGTCTCCCACACGGGTGCAGGAGCCCAAGAACTTGGGCCGTCTTCTACTGCTTTCCCAGGCCGTAGCAGAGTTGGATCAGAAGTGGAGCAGCCAGGTCTTGAACCAGCGCCCATATGAGATGCTGGTGCTTCAGACGGGGGTGTTAACCTGTTGTGCCACAGCACTGGCCCCAGTAGATTTATTTTTAAAACAATTCCTAATTTACAGATGTCGAAATCAAGGCTTAACAAGAGAAAGGAAGCCCGGCGCCACGGCTCACTAGGCTAATCCTTTGCCTGCGGCGCCAGCACCCCGGGTTCTAGTCCCGGTCGGGGCACCGGATTCTGTCCCGGTTGCCCCTCTTCCAGGCCAGCTCTCTGCTGTGGCCAGGGAGTGCAGTGGAGGATGGCCCAAGTGCTTGGGCCCTGCACCCGCATGGGGGACCAGGAGAAGCACCTGGCTCCTGGCTAAGGATCAGCGCGGTGCGCCGGCCACAGTGCACTGGCCGCGGCGGCCATTGGAGGGTGAACTAATGGCAAAAGGAAGACCTTTCTCTCTGTCTCTCTCTCTCATTGTCCACTCTGCCTGTCAAAAACAAACAAACAAACAAACAAAAAACAAAAACAAAAAAAGAGTAAGGATATACTACTCATACGTAGAGTCAGAACCCTTCTGACTCTGACTGTTTTAACCTTTGTCAGTTCAAAAACCTTTCATCTTGAAAATTCTGTGTTGGGGCTGGCATTTTGGTGTCACCAGTAAAGATACTGTGATGCCGGCATTACGTATGGGTGCCTGCTAGAGTTCTGGTTGCTCCACTTCTGAGCCAGCTCCCTGGTAGTGGCCTCAGAAAGGCAGCAGAGGATGGCCCGGGTGTTTGGGCCCTTGCCACCCGTGTGGGAGACCTAGATGGAGCTCCTGGCTTCAACCTGTCCCAGTGCTAGCAGTTGCAGCCATCTAGGGGGTGAACCAGCAAATTGATCTCTTTTTCTCTGTTCTTCTCTCTCTGTAGCTATTTTTTTAAATTTTTTAAAAGATTTTATTTATTTATTTGGCAGGTAGAGTTACAGACAGTGTGAGAGAGAGACAGAGAGAAAGGTCTTCCTTTCGTTGGTTCACTCCCCAATTGGCCTCAACGGCTGGAGCTGCGCCGATCTGAAGCCAGGAGCCAGGAGCTTCTTCCTGGTCTCCCACGTGGGTGCAGGGGCCCAAGCACTGGCTATCTTCTACTGCTCTCCCTGGCCATAGCAGAGAGCTGGACTGGAAGAGGAGCAATCGGGACTAGAACCGGTGCCCATATGGGATGCTGGCGCTGCAGGCAGAATATTAACCCAGTGCACCACGACGCCAGCCCTCTTTCTCTATAACTCTTTCAAATAAATAAATAGATCTTCAAAAAAAAAGAATAACTGAAATGCTTTAAGAAAAAAAAAAAGAAATTTATAATTCCTTAATGTGTTTCCAAAAATATGTCCATAGTAGACATTATAAACTATTATTTTAAATCTTAGTTTCTATTTATGACAATAGTTTTCCATTTACACTGACAATATAAAGATTTCTTTTAAAATATTTTAGCATAAGTAATTTTGAACATAAGTATTAAGTAATAGTAATTACAATGAGTCTTCAAAAATTTGTGGAAAATATAACATATAATTGAAAGGTATGTATAGACTTAAAAATTTTTTTTGTACCAAAATAAACTTATCTTAAATTTTTTTTTTGAAAGAGATGGGATGATGGAGGCAGAAAGAGAGAAAAAGAGAGAGAAGGAGAAAGAGAAAACAAGAGAGCTCTCTCTCTACTTGTTCACTCCCCAAATGCCTGCAATGTCTGGGGATGGACTGAGGCCAAAACCAGGAATTGGGAACTCAATCCAGTTCTTCCTTGTGTTTGATGGGAGCCCAGTTACTTGAATCATGACTGCTGTCTTTCAGGATCTGCGTTAGAAGAAGCTAGAATTAGGAGCTAGAGGCTGGTATTAAATCCATGTACTCTGATATGGGACATGGGTGTCTTAACCACTAGACCAAAATGCCCTCCCCTAAACATATGTTTTAATTCCATTTTCCACAAACTTTGTGAAGTTCTGCAGTGTTATAATAGGTATGGCAAAAGTCTTGAAGATAGCACTTACTGAATGGTTTGGAAAAATTTAAATTATGACTGCTTTTATTAGTAATGCTTATAATGTTTTTAACTAGAATTTCTTGACTGAAAATTTTCTTCCTCTAATATGACCCAAGTGATATTTTGTGAATTTTATTCTAAGAATTTAATTCTCCTTCATTTCCTTTGAATGATTGTTTGAATCTATACATTTAACATATTTACTTGCATCCCAATATGTACTCAAATATTATTCTGCATATAACTACATTTGCAAGACTTTTATGTAGAATATAGTGCAGTCTGCTTTACCCTTGCTTTGAGGTAATCATTAGGACCTATAGGTGAACCTGTTAGAAATCAGAATGAGCTTTCAACAAGTAAAGTTTTCTAACTATAAAATAAAATAATGGGCCTCTTTGGGAAAAGTGAATTCCCTGCCTTTGGAAATTTAAAGCAGAGGTTGATAATTCTTTCTTTCTGTTTTTTTTTCCAAAGATTTATTTTATTTATTTGAAAGGCAGAGTTAGTTACAGAGATGGAGAGAGAGGGAGATAGAGAGAGAGGTCTTTCATCTGCTGATTCACTCCCCAAATGGTACAATGGCTGGGACTGGGCCAAGTTGAAGCCAGGAGCCAGGAGCTTCATCTGAGTCTCCCACAAGGGTGCAGGAGCCCAAGTACTTATCCATCTACTTATCCATCTTCTGCTACTTTCTTTCTTTCTTTTTTTTTTTTTTTTGACAGGCAGAGTGGATAGTGAGAGAGAGAGACAGAGAAAGGTCTTCCTTTTGCTGTTGGTTCACCCTCCAATGGCCGCCGCGGCTGGCACGCCGCGGCCGGCGCACCGCGCTGTTCCGAAGGCAGGAGCCAGGTGCTTCTCCTGGTCTCCCATGGGGTGCAGGGCCCAAGCACTTGGGCTATCCTCCACTGCACTCCCTGGCCACAGCAGAGAGCTGGCCTGGAAGAGGGGCAACCGGGACAGAATCCGGCGCCCCGAACAGGACTAGAACTCGGTATGCTGGCGCCGCAAGGCGGAGGATTAGCCTAGTGAGCCGCGGCGCCAGCCTCATCTTCTGCTACTTTCTCAGGCACATTTGCAGGAAGCTGGATTAGACGTTGGGCAGCCAGATTTGAACTGGTGCCCATATGGGATTCCAGCTTTGCAAGCAGTGGCTTTACCTGCTACACCACAATGCTGGCACCAGACCAGAGGAATTTTAAGATACTTGTTAGCAATGAAGCTCCAAGATGCTAACCTACATACTTGTACTTTTCATCAGAGGAAATTTTTTCCTTAACTTTTATTTTTGTTTGTGTTTTGGTGCTTAAAAGTTTTACTCAAATTTTTTATTCTAATAAGCACTAACTGACCATCCTAAATATTAGTTAAATGTTCCAACTAAGCACTAGCTAACAATCTTAATGCTTTAACCTAATGTCCCATGTCTTCCACTTTATATAACTGTGCTCTATTAATGAAAGTTCAGTAATGTGACATAATGAATATTAAGTGATGGTTACAGTCATTGATAATTTCTGTGACTTCCTTTCTCCAATTCTGCCTTCTTTGTCCTTGTATGTAATATGGCAGCCAGCAGTTCCATTTCAGTTATCTGTGGTGTAAGAAAGAATGACATGACTTGAGGGATAGTTGGATAGGTTATTTCATTTTCTACCTGTGCTCCTCACTATTCTTTGGATTTTTCTTTAAAAAATATTTTTAAAATATTGAGGGTCATACTGTCAAGCATTCATTTCTCAAACTAGTTCTAAGTTTGTTTAATGTATTTCAAGTGCTTTGAACTCTTAATGTAGTCACACCCTTAATCTACAACTTGGAGAGTTTTGGGATGGGATGTTGTTTTACCTACTGGGAAGACCTGATGTAACAACTGGTAGTGCTGCCTGAACCTTGTAGTGGTTAAGATTCTTTTTTTTTTTTTTATTTTAAAGATCTTATTTATTTATTTGAAAGGCAGAGTTACAGAGATAAAGGCAGAGAGAGGAGAGAGGTCTTCAGTCACTGGTTCACTCTTTTTTTTTTTTTTTGACAGGCAGAGTGGATAGTGAGAGAGGGAGACAGAGAGAAAGGTCTTCCTTTTTGCCGCTGGTTCACCCTCCAATGGCCACTGCGGCCGGCACGTTGTGCTGATCCGAAGCCAGGAGCCAGGTGCTTCTCCTGGTCTCCCATGCGGGTGCAGGGCCCAAGCACTTGGGCCATCCTCCACTGCCTTCCTGGGCCATAGCAGAGAGCTGGCCTGGAAGAGGGGCAACCGGGATAGAATCCGGCACCCCAACCGGGACTAGAACCTGGTGTGCCGGTGCCGCAAGGCGGAGGATTAGCCTGTTAAGCCACGGCGCCGGCCGGTTAAGATTCTTAAGCTTCTGTTTTTAGCTTGGAAGATTTAAGCAGGATCCCACTAAAAAGCTTGTGTATGTATTTCAGAGTTATAAATTTGATCCACAGTTTTTTTTTTTTTTCCCTCAAAGAAACCTTTTATTTATTAAATACAGATTTCATGAGTACAACTTTAGGGATATAGTGATTCTTCCCACCATACCCACCTTCCCACCCCTACTCCCACCACACCTCCTCCTCCCTCTCCCATTCCCAGTCCTATTCTCCATTAAGGAAAAAAAAAACACAAAAAAGAACTGTTTCTGGACAGTCATGACAATAACTGTTCAAGTCATTGCTTCTTAAAGTGTCAATTTCACTTCTACAGATTTCCTTTTAGGTGCTTCTATTAGTTATCACAGATCAGGGAGAACATATGGTATTTGTCCCTTTGGGACTGACTGATTTCACTAAGTATGCTGTTTTCCATATTCATCCATTTTGCTGGAAAAGACCAGATTTTTTTTTTTTTTTAAACTACCTTGTAGGATTCCATAGAGTACATATCCCACAATTTCTTTATCCAGTCTTCTGTTGGTGGGCATTTAGGTTGATTCCATGTCTTAGCTATTGTGACTTGAGTTGCAATAAACATGGCGGTGCAGATAGCTCTTTTATTTGCTGATTTCATTTCCCTTGGGTAAATTCCCAGGAGTGGGATGGTTGGGTCATATTGTAGGTCTATACTCATATTTCTGAGATATCTCCAAACTGACTTCCATAGTGGCTTTACCAGTTTACATTCCCACCAACAGTGGATTAGTGTACCTTTTTCTCCACATCCTCACCAGCATTAGTTGTTTGTTGATTTCTATATGAAAACCATTCTAACTGGGGTGAGGGTGAACCTCATTGTGGTTTTGATTTGCATTTCCCTGAGGGCTAGTGATCCTGAACATTTTCTCATGCTTTGTTGATTTCTTTGTATTTTTTTATTTTCTCTTTCTGGAACTCAGTATTTATATGTTGGAGACTTCTGGATTGATTTTCTAATTTTCTTATTATTTCTCTATTTTGATCGATTTTTATGGGCACCAGTTTGAGTCCTGGCTGCTCCACTTCCAATCTAGCTCCCTGCTGATGGCTTAGGAAAGTAGTGAAAATGGCCTGAGTGCTTAGGCCCCTGCACCCATGTTGGAGACCCCAAAGAAGCTCCTGGCTCCTGGCTTCAGATCGGCCCAGCTCCAGCCGTTGTGGCCATCTGGGGAGTAAACCAGTGGACGGAAGACCTTTTTCTCTGTCTCTCCCTCTCTCTGTCTGTAACTCTGCCCCTGAGATAAAATAAATAAATCTTAAAATATAAAATAAAATAATGGTGTGAGTGACAGACCTTGTGGTGTAGTGGGTTAAGCTGCGGCTTGGGGCACTCCCATCCCAAATCAAGGTACAGGTTCAAGTCTTGGCTCCGGTGCTTCTTATCTGGCTTCCTGCTAACTTGCCTAGGAAGGCAGGGGATGATGGCCCAAGTGCTTAGGTACCTGCCACCTATGTGGGAGACTCAGAATAATTTCATGGCTTCTGGCTTCATCCTGATCCAACCACAGTTGTAATTGGCATTTGGAAATGAACCAGTGGATTGAAGAGCTCTTGTGCGCTCTCTCTCTCTGTCTCTCTCTCTATTATTCTGCCTTTCAAATCAATTGATTTTAGTAAAATAGTGTGACTGTATAATCACTAACCAAATCTATTTTGCTTATCATGTTGGGCATAGTATAAATAAATACCTGATATCAATGGAGAAGCATTATTTGCTTAAAGTTTTTCATTTGAAATGTGTAATCCTGGGGTGGATGTTTGGTGTAGTGGTTAAAACACCACATGGAATGCCTATATCCTATATTAGAGTGCCTAGGTTCTAGGTCCTGGCTCTGCTTCCAGTTGCAGTTTTCCTGCTAATGTGCACTTCGGAAGCATTAGGTGATAGCTATCGTTCTGGGATTCCGGTCACTTATATGGGAGACCCAGGTGGAGTTCTGGGCTCTTGGCTTTGGCCTGGTCTAGCTCTGGCTGTTGTGGGAATTTAGAGTATACTAGCAGATGGAAGATCTTTCTCTTTCTTCTTCCCTCTCTATAATTCTGCCTTTCAAGTAGGTAAAAATAAAAAAAAGCAAATACTAAAAAAGGTAATCCTTTTTATTTGAAAAGAGGGAAGATGGTCTTTAAAAAGTCTGTTGACCTGCAAACATAATATATAGTACATCTGCAACTTATGTTAAAGGTGTATAGTAATTGATGAAAGCATATTTGAAAAATCTGCTCTGACACTTTTAACTTTTCAGGTTAGAAAGAGAATATTTCTCCAAAAACAAGAAACTAAATGAAGAGATCGAGGAACAGAAGAAAGTAATTATAGACCTTTCAAAGAGACTTCAGTATAATGAAAAAAGTTGCAGTGAATTACAGGAAGAACTTGTAATGGTAAGGATAAAAAAGAAAACCCTATGGCACTTACTTTATTGGGTCATGTTTGATGAGTAGTAGGTTTTTTTCTCCACACTACATACTATGAGTTGATAGAGTACGAAACTAATTTTAGTGACATTGATACAAATTTCAAATCTAGAAATGCTGATTACATCAAAGACATACATAATAAAACCTCTCTGATTTGGAATAATTGGGGACACTAGCTGAATTAGTAAAACTGAATTATAAAATGTTTTAAAATTATTCAGGAATCTTTTTTTTTCTTTTTTTTAAAGTGTATACAGCAGTATTACCCATGTAAAAGCAAGACTCAGGTTTTAGAATCAATAGATCTGAGGATTTCAAAGACTTCCTTTTATAATTTTTTATACCTGATTACTCTAGCTGCATTTCTCAGTAATCTAGCTTTCATACCATCATCAAATTTCTCTTTCTCAAATATTGACCTGTTCTTGTCAACCTCCCTTTATGTAAAAAGCATTAGTGTCTGCCTGTTGCTTTCAAAGTAAATAAAGTCCATCTTCTTGTCAGATAATCTAAACCCCTCGTCTTTGACTTTGTGTTAATTTTTCTAGCATCTTTGCCGTTGCTCTCTCTGTCTTGCTTCAGCCACAATAGAATGCTTTTGGGTTTTTAAATACATATTTTTTTTTAAATGTGCATGCATTTGTTGAAGCTATTAATTTTTTTGACCCATGTTGAATAAAATGTTCTTTCTCTTCTTTTCCATTAACAGATTCTCATATATTATGTAATGCCCAGTTTGGATATCTTGCAATCTGTGAAACTTTCCATGATTCAATCTTTTCCTAGTCTTCCTTCTGCCTTAAGTCAAAATTCTTCCCCTCACCAACTGTATTTCTTTCATTCTTAGTTAAATATCTTTATCATAACACTCGCCAAAATCTTAGTGAATTATCCCTCCTAAGTGACTATGAATATACACTGAGGTTAACTTCATTCATTTTATATACTCATAGTCCACTATAATGTTTGCCTTGATGAAAATTTGTCGATTGAGGGGTGGATGTTTTGTCTATAGGTTAAGATGCCAGTTAATACACTCATTTCAGTGTCTGTGTTCAATTCCTGGCTCTGGATCCTGATTCTAGCTTCTCGCCAGTGTAGAATCTGGGAAGTAGCAGGTGATGGCTCAAGTGATTGGGTTCCTGCCACACACATGGGAGTTATGGATTGAGTTCCTGCTTCCTTGCTTTGTCTTGGCCCTCCCCAAGCTGTATAGGTAGTTGGAGAGTGAATCAACAGACAGGAATTCTGTCTATTTTTCTTTCTTTCTTTTTTTAAATTAATTTTTAAATTTTTATTTATTTGGAAAGCAGAGTTATAGAGAGAGGTAGAAATAGACACAGAGAGAGGTCTTCCATCTGCTGGTTCACTCCCCAGATGGCCGCAATGGCTGGAGCAGAGCTGATCCAAAGCCAGGAGCCAGGAGCCAGGAGCCAGGAGCTTCTTCCTGGTCTCCCACATGGGTGCAGGGGCCCAAGGACTTGGGCCATCCTCTGCTGATTTCCCAGGCTGTAGCAGGGAGCTGGATCTGGGGTTTAGCAGCTGGGACTCAAATTGGCACTCATATAAGATGCTGGTTCTGCAGGCTGGGGCTTTAACCCACTGCACCACAGCACTAGCCCCTGTCTATTTTTCTTTCTGTGTCCCTCTGCAACTCAAAAAAATTTTTTTGGGGGCTGGATTTATTTGGTTGCTGCAGAATATTCCTAACCCTACTACCTATTTGTCTTCTTCACATACCTTCCTTAGGGGCTTGGCTTCTTCATTTTCAGTCACATTCCATAAATCTTAGTGATAGCAGTTACTGAGGAAATGAATTCTGTTTCTTCTCAAAAAGGTGGTGACTGGGTTATAGTAAGTAGTGGTGGCCAGGACAATGTTGTCTAGGTTGAAAGGTGGTAGTGGGATAAAATTAAAACTCTTCAGCATTTTCAAATGATCCAGTATATGCACAGTCCCTATCTCGAGATATTCAGTGTGTTCTGAGTCAGGGACTGATATCATTACTTGCTGCTTGGGTCAGTTTGTAGTTTGGGTATTTTGAGGTGAGATTTTTTTTTAGGAAGTTAGGACATCTCTGTGTAGTAAATACTCTAGTGTCTATTCATTAACATAAATTACATGGATTGATGGTTCAGGAATATGAATCAGTGGTGGAGAAAAATATGGCAGGGTAGTTGTCTACTTGCTTACTAGACATTGTACTCAGTATATTGTGACCCAGGGTTAGAATTAAGGATGCAGTATGTAAGACATTCTTCTAATTCTGGTCTTCTTGCACCCTGTGATTAGACAGATAATAAAATGAAATGGGGTTTGCTCACCATGAGCATATGGGTGCTCTGTGGTTAAAAAAAATTTACTTGGTTAATCATGTTTTCTTTTTTAACATCACAGTTTGATGAATGGTTTAAAATAAGACAAGTTGGAGCTTACCAGCATCCTTTGTTTGCTTGATATTCATTCTGTTAAACACTATTGTTCTGAAAATTGTAGACTAATTGTTCTACAAAGATTTATGGATTGCTGAAAGCAGTTTCAGATCTGTGAATATCAGTTCTTTGCTGAAGACCTAATAGATTGCTAAAATTTATTCAGCTTGCAAACTAAGTTATGTCCCCTTTAAGTGGTTCAAACTATTGATATATTCACCCCATTTTTTTTTTTTAATTTCAATCTCCTACCTTCTGCTTTTCTGTTTTTTCTCTTGTCTCCTTTTCTCTTTCCTAATAGCTTTCTGTTATGAAAAGAGTTGCAGAATGGTGCCTCCTTACATGGGGCACCATAAATGTGAGGAAAAGAGGCGCAGAATAGAGAAGAGACAGTGTATGAATTTACAGCCAGACCAAATTTATTCAGAGAAAATAAATTCATAGAGGTGGGTGACCAACTGCCTGCATGCACACTGATGGAACACATGGCAGAAGACCCCAAGCCCCAGGGGCTGGGTCTTTTTATATTTTAGGAGGGCTAGGGCTAGGGGTGGGGGTAAGGGGCAGCAGGCAGAGAATTCCTGTATCTGGTCTTTCAAGTGTTCCAGCAACTGGTCTTTCAGGTGGACGTGGGGATTGGGGTATGAAGGCAATAGGGTGTGAGACCCAATTGAGATTCAAGGGCAAGGAATAAATTCCAATGTTTATCTATCTTTTGGGCAATGAGCCAGAATGGCTGAGGCTTATGTCTTTGTTCCATTCCCCCCTCCCCCCCCCCCCTTTTTTTTTTTGACAGGCAGAGTTAGTGAGAGAGAGAGAGAGAGACTGAGAGGAAGGTCTTCCTTCCATTGGCTCACCCCCCCCCCCCAGATTGCCGCTATGGACAGCGCGTTGCGCCGATCCGAAGCCAGGAGCCAGGTGCTTCCTCCTGGTTTCCCATGTGGGTGCAGGCCCAAGTACTTGGGCCATCCTCCACTGCCTTCCCAGGCCACAGCAGAGAGCTGGACTGGAAGAGGAGCAACCGGGCAGAACCGGTGCCCCAACCAGGACTAGAACTTGAGGTGCCAGCGCCGCAGGCAGAGGATTAGCCTAGTGGGCTGTGGCGCCAGCCAATCACTTTCTCTTTTAACTTTTCTGTTTTATGCTTATTAGTACTGTTCTCTGTTTTTTTACTTGATCATAATATAAAGTTTAAAAATTATTTAGTTAGAACATTATTACTTTAAACAATAAATATAGTGTTTTTATAAAAAACTAATTTATCACTTTTCCTAAATGCATTTTATACATATTCCTTTATTGATTTATTAAATAGGTTGGTGATACATTAGTGATAGGGTTAAACCTATAAAGTAGGTTTTCCTTTGGGAGGAAAACATTTTAAAAATTTCTCTATATGGAAGTATTCACTGATACAATTTTAATGGCATAAGAATTGAGTTTTTCTAGTTCCACATCTTTAAAGTCTTACTTTTGTGTGTTTTAAGCTCATAATTGTTGTTGACTAAAGAGTTAGGTTACCGGAGAAGGCAAGTTTCTTGCCTTCGCACAAGAAAGAATTCAGGCGTGAGCCAGAGAGTAGTGGAAAGCAAAATAGCAAGGTTTATTAGCATTGGGACGTCCGTAAGAACGGATAGGCATCTCTCCAGATAGAACCTGAGAAAGCGTGCCCAGTCGCTCAGACTGGGGGAGAGCGAGGTTACATGGTTGAGTGGAGAGAATACACCAGGCAGGCGGGTCAGCAGAGAGGCAGAGGGCTGAGCGCGCAGTCCGGTTCAGGCTGGGGTTTTTAAGGGGATGGGCCTTGCCTTCCTGCCTCTTCTCCTCCTGGAACCCAGGCACTCTGATACTTTAATTGTACTTTTATGTCAGAGAAATCCTTCCTATTATATGTGTGGATTGAAAAGACATGATTAGTAAATTAATGGCGTAATTATTATTTTTAGCATAGAACATAAGGAATTAACAAAATTAATTTTATGTTCTTATGAACATATGAACACAGAACATGGAAGTTGAGGCAATTTGATTTTTGAAAGTTTTAATTAAAAATTGAACTATTAATTTCAAAATGTAATTTTTTAATCAACTGCTAATTAAAAGTGAGTTTCTAGCTTAGGCTGTTAAATGATTATGTGTATTAAAGTCCATGGGGGGGCTCCACAGATCCAGTTGTTTAGCCATTACTGAGTTTTTATATCTGCTTCTCTTGAAGCAGGGGACCTTTCATTTTCAAATTGGTATTATTAAGACTTGTTTTGTGCTTTCCTCAATGAAATTTTCTTAAGTCCATCATTTCCTGAGATTTGTTTTGCTGCCACTCAGTAATATTTAGTTGCAGCTTTAGGAGAGACCATATATTGAAAAGGGAATTCTAGTTCTCATGAGGTTTTATTCAAAGAATGTTTTATTCTCTAAAGAACTTGTGATTGCAAATGGTCAAGTGTATATTTTTTGCTTATACTTTGGGGGCTTAACTGGTTATATAATAATACTGATCGTTGGCATTATAGACTTTTGGAAAGCGCTTTGATTGTTATACTTTGTGGTGAAGTTATTGTTTCTTGATGATATTTCTAATTTAAGTCATCCACTAGGTTTACTTCAGAAGGTGTTTTTCTGCTTTTGTAAAATATACTTAAAACTAAAGGGGTTAATAAATATTCTATTCTGAATTTTTACTGAAAAATTATTGATTACCGAATTTCACCCAGAATAGTAATTGTATTTATATGTGAGCATTATCTTTGCTAATATAAATATCACTTTTTATCTGTCATAGTGGCACTTAAAATTTAAAACTATTGAATATTATTCATCAAGTATGTGTCTTTGGGTATTTAAGTATTTATGTAGCTTTCATAGGCAAAAGCTTCTTGAAACATTCTATATAGATAAGTAAATTTTAAAAATTTAAATCTCATTGTTGATCTGGGGAGAAAAATAAAATGGTTGTGTGTGTGGGATGTGTGTGTGTGTGGGATGTGTGTGTGTGTGTGTGTGAGAGAGAGAGAGAGAGAGATTGAGATTTGTTAAGGTCCACATTGGGATTGGAACATAGCATTTGCTGAAAAATTAAGTACTTGTTAAAACTAACAGAGGGTAACATTTTATTATGTAAGATAGGCACATAAGAAACTAAGAAATTAAATATCATTAATATGATCAAGGAAGAGCTGTGGATGGTGATGATGATGATAGCTAACCAGATCAATTTCAATTCAGCTTAACTGACTCCTTGAGCCCTTACAAATACATTATGTACAGGTAACTAGGTGCAGGAGAAGATGAAAAGTTAAGCTGTGGGAGCAAAAGTATGTGATGTTGACAATGTTGTGGGAAAACGGCTGCGGAGAAATTATTGTTACATTGGTTCTTTGTCTCACATGGAAGAAGAATTTCCAAGCAGACAGCAAAGAGATTTAAAAGTATTTATTAGAATCAAGGACCTCCAGCTGGAGTAGCTTGGAGGGGGGCTTCAAGAGAGGAAAAACCCCAAAGGGTCTGGTGGCAGTGAGCTTTTTAAGTACATTTTCAAAAGGAAAAAAAAAAAAAACTTGACCATCAGATTGGCATTCAGTTACCAGGTGGGGGCAAAAACCATTAAAAGACCTGATTTACAATTCTCCATCCTGACTGGCTTGCTGAGGGTGGGATAGGTAACTTGTTTTTATAATGAGCTGTGAGCTCAGTAAGAGCTCCCTTGCTATTTTCATGGTAAATTTGGAGATTTGGAAGGAAGGAGGATGGCCTGTTTATTCTTGCTAAAGATAACCTTTTGGGGAAAGTTGCAAATATTTTACATCCCAAATTCCAAGGGGATCCCTATTAACCCATCTGACTTCTCACAATAATAGATTCTGATGTTTCTTTGTTTTACTTAGCATTTCTTCATAATGCCTTAGCATATATTTAAGTTAAAAATTAAGAAGTTTGATTGAGTTAAAAATGTTTAGGAGTGATAAGCATTATGTTTCACTGTTTCAACTGTTCAACTTAAGTTTAAAATGCTGATTTCTTGGGGCCAGCACTATGGTGAAGTGAGTTAAGCTAGTGGCTGCAGTGCTGGCATCCCACAGGGGCTCTGCTTTGAGTCCTGGCTACTCCACTTCTGATCCAGCTCCTTGCCAATGTACCTGGGAAGGCAGCAGAAGATAGCCCAAGTGCTTGGGCCCCTGCACCCATGTGGGGGACCTGGATGAAGCTCCTGGCTCCTTGCTTTCGTCTGGCCCAGCTCTGGCTGTGTGGCCATTTGGGAACTGAACCAGAGGATGGAATACTTCTCACTGCCTCTGCCTCTCCCTCTCCCTCTCTGTGACTCTACCTTTCAAATAAATAAATAAATCTTTAAAAAATGCTAATTGTTTAAAAACTGTATTAATCCTATATTTTTTAATCTGCAAGTGAGAGGGACCGAAAGAAAAGGAGAGCAAGTTTATATCTGCTGGTTCATTCCTGAAATGCCTAGAATAGCTGGAGCTGGACTGGAGTTGGGCCCAATCAATCTAAGTCTCCCATATAGGTGGCAGGGGTCTAAGTACTTGAGGCATCACCTGAGTCATCCCCTTCTCCCAGGGTGCTTATTAGAAGGAAGCTGGAATTTGGTATAGGAGCTAGAGATTGAACCCAGGCACTCTGATACGGTACATGGGTATCTTTAGGCCCAAAGCCTGCTCCCATCTGTTATTTTAAGGCTTATTTAGAATATCCTTAATTGCTTTTATTGTTACTTATGTTTTGAATCAACTCTGTCCATTGCAGATCAGCAAGGCCCTTGTGCCAAGTTTTAACTATAAATGCATATTTGCATATGCTCGTGTTTCTTTAAGAACTTGCATTAGAAATTATTTAGGTGCTTTTCTATTTGTGATAATCATTCTGAGTGTGCAAAAAAGTGAACAATAATTTTTGTATACTCAAAGATATGATTATGAAACAAAAAAAACCAGATTATATTAAGCCAGAAATTAATTCAGTTTAGCAGTGTGAGATGTAGTATACCAAGGTGCAAATAAAGATTTTTCTTTGTCATCTCATTGCTTTTTTTTTAAGATTCATTTATTTATTTGAAAGGCAGAGTTATAGAGCGGCGAAGTCAGAGGCAGACAGAGAGAGGTCTTCCATCTGCTGGTTTGCTACCCAGAAAGCCGCAATGGCCAGAGCTGAGCCAATCTGAAGCCAGGAGCCAGGAGCTTTCTCAGGTCTCCCACGTGGGTATAGGGGCCCAAGGATTTGGGCCATCTTCTACTACTTTCCCAGGCCATAGCAGCGAGCTTGATTGGAAGTGGAGCAGCCGGGTCTCAAACCAGCGCCCATATGAGATGTCTTCATTGCAGGCGGCATCTTTACTCACTATGCCACAGCTCTGGTTTCCTCATTCCTTTTCTGGCTAAAGATATTTTATAACAAACCCAAATTCCTCTTTAATAATATATTAAAATTTACCAATCATTTTATGAACTTACTTTGAAGATTTTTGTTTTTTAGTCCCCTGTGTATACTGATTGTAGATTCATCACAGTATCCTTGTCTTTGGTTCTTAGTAGAACTATCAGTAAAGATTCATTTAAACATTGTATGGCTAGCCAGCATTGCATTTAGGACTTTCTGTTCCATTTACAAACTCTTTATGTGAATTATATCTTGGGCAAAGAAATGAGTCCTTTTATCCCTCAATTATCTTAAATTTCTAGAATTACACAATTTATTTAGCATCAAATCTAAACTTATTCTTTATGTCAGATGATAAAACATGTTAATAAAAAATAAGAAACAGAAACAGAATTTATGCTTGTTTGGTACTTTGTTTTCAATCCACTGTTTTTGGTATTCAGTTTTTCCATAAACTTTTTGAAGTTCCTTCATATTCCTGTTAACTTTTATGTCTTTTTTTTTTTAAAGATTTATTTATTTATTTGGAAGGCAGAGGTACAGAGAGGCAGAAACAGAGAGAGAGAGAGGCCTTCCATCTACTGGTTCACTGCCCAAATGGATGTAATGGCCAGAGGTGGGCCAATCGGAAGTCAGGAGCCAGGATCATCTTCCAGGTCTCTCACGTGGGTGCAGGGTCCCAGAAACTTGGGCCATCTTCTTCTGATTTTCCAGGCCATAGCAGAAGGCTGGATCAGAACTGGAACAGCCGGAACTCAACCGGTGCTCACATGGGAAGCCGGCACATGTGAGCACTGGCCCTAACTTTTATATCTTGACATTGATGAAGACTTAGCCTCAGTCAGTATGGCATAATAGAAAGAATGTATTTTGGACAACAATTGTTCTGGTTTTTGGTTTCTAGCAGTATATTAGAGTAGTTGGATGGCCTCTACTGATTTTCTCCCTTTGAATCTGTTTGCCTGTGTGTAAAATGGTATTAATAATCTTTATCTTGCAGTGTTTTTCATGAGTATTAAAGATAATACAAGATGACTTCAGAAAGTTTGTGAAAAAATAGAATGAAAAGATAAGTTTATTTTGGTGCAAAAATTTTTGAAATTCATACATAGTTTTTATGTAATGTGCATTTTCCTTAAGCCTTTGGAAATACCCTTGTATATGTATCAAAATAGCAGAGGATTAAAAGAAATGTACCATGCAGACAACAGACATAAAGAACTGAAGTAGAAATTAAATTTTCTCCACACCATTTCTTGAAGAGACTGTCTTTTCTTTTCTCCAGGGAATGATTTTAGCTCACTTGTCAAAGATTAGTTTGTTGTTGATATGTGGGTTAATTTCTGGGGTTTCTATTCTGTTTCATTGGTCTACATGTCTATTTTTGTGCCAATATCAAACTGTTTTGACTTTAATGTCCTTGCAGTATGTCTTGAAATCTGATATTGTGATGCCTCCAGCTTTGTTTTTATCATTTACCGTTGCTTTGGCTATTTGGGGTTTTTTGTGTCTCCATATGAAATTTGGGATTTTTTCTACTTCTGTGAAGAGTGTCCTTGGAATTTTGATGGGGATTGCATTGAATCTGTTAATTGCTTTTGATAGTATGGACATTTTGATGAAATTAATTCTAATCCACGAATATGGAAGATTTTTCTATTTTTTATATCTTCTATTACCATTCATTAATATTTTTAACTTTCATTGTAGATATCTTTCACATCCTTGGTAAATACCCCAAGGCAATTAAATTTTATATGAAGTATCCAGAATATACAAATATATAGTAGCAGAAATAAGTATGGTGATATCTTAGGGCTTGTGAGTTGTTGTGGGAGAATAGGGAATGGAAGCCAGTGGATGTGGCATATCTTTTAATAGAGGCAGCAGTGTTCTAAATTTACATTATGGTTATGGTTTCACAACCCTGTGAATATACTAAAAACATTGCATTATATACTTTGGGTAAACTGTATGTCACTTATATCTCAATGAATTTTTTAAAAATATAAAAAATTATTATATAAGTTTGATACTATGAAAATTATGGAGAAATCAATAAAACAGATTAGAGTTCAAAAATAGCTATTAATATATTTTGGAACTTAGTTTATGATATTGTTGATTTGCCAGATCAATACTTAGAGGTGGAGTATCTCACAAATAGTTTTCAGACAACAGGCTGTACATGAGGAAGAGTAATATTGTTGAATATATACCATAATACTTATATTACACAGGTTCTAGAAGCAGGAAAATGAAAAAACCTTAGAAGAAAAATAATGAAATTAATTGTTTTACAATTTTGGAGTAAGGAAATATGACATAAAACCTATAACCAAACTATTGATAAATTTTCATCCTGAGACTGTGGGAATCCTGTGACTGTGTGATAGACTAGAAAAATGAGAAGGATGTGAGGTGTGTTTGGGTCTTTGGACAATCCCTGGGTCTAACTCCAGAAGCTTGGATCTACCTAAGTTCTGGGGAGGGTCATTGTGGAAGGTTCTTTGCTCGTACTACAGAGTTTATAGATCCTTTATGAGGTTTGTGTGCCTGGGAAGGGTGTGCCGGCACTGTGGACTTTCCCTGGGCAGTGATTCACCTTGGCAGAGTGAGGCTAGGGTTGTGAACATACTAGCTAGTATGATCATACCCTCCTCTCTGCTGGCAATAGAAGAGATCTACCATGCATAACCTGGGTGCCACTCTGGACTCCTGCCTTACACTTGAGCTGTGGCTGGAGCTCCATGGCTCCATCCAGCACACACCACTGGATATCTGCTGAAGGAGAAGGCATTGCACTAAGCCATGGGGCACATTTCAAAGAACAAAGCCTTCAAAGGAGTTGTCAGCAAGTGTTTACCCAGATGTGTAAAAACAAACATAGAAATATAAGAAACATGATCAAAGATAAAAAGATGGTACCACAGAAAGAACACAGCATACTTCAATATTAAACTGTGAAAATGAGGATATTGATGAAATGCCTGAAAGGAAATTAAAAATAATGATCATAAGATTACTCAAAAACACAGAGAAGTAAGTACGTGAGTTAGAAAATTGATACATGACATTGTGAGAAATTCTGCCGGAAGATAAGAGATATTAAAGAAAAACCAAACTGAAATATTGAAGAATTCAAAATGTCAAATAAATACATTGGAAAACCTTAGCAACAGACTCAGTGAAGCATAAGAAAGCATATCCAAGAGAGAAGACAAAATTTTAAAAAAGATTTTATTCATTTATTTCAGAGGTAGAGTTACAGACAGTGAGAGGGAAAGACAGAGAGAAAGGTCTTCCTTCTGTTGGTTCACCCCCCAGATAGCTGCAGTGGCCAGAGCTGCGCTGATCCGAAGCCAGGAACCAGGTGCCCTCCTGGTCTCCCACGTGGGTTCAGGGGCCCAAGCATTTGGGCCATCTTCCACTGCCTTCCCAGGCCACAGCAGAGAGCTGGACTGGAAGAGGAGCAACTGGGACTAGAACCGGTGCCCATATGGGATGCCGGAACTGCAGGCAGAGGATTAACCTACTGTGCCGCAGTGCCGGCCCCTGGAAGACAAATATTTGGAAAAATCCCTTCAGACAAAAAAACAAAAAAAGGAAGAAAAAATTAGAAAAACCAAAAACTGTGTTTAATATCTATGAAATACTATTAAATGATGAGACATTCATGTCCTAGGAATTCCTGAAGATATGGAAAAACAGAATGGCCTATAAGATTTATTAAATGAAACAAAAGCAGAAAATTTCCCTAATTTGGAGAAAGATATAGACATCCAAGTATAGGAAGTGCACAGAAACCCTAATAGACATGTTCTATAAGAAAACCTATGAGATTTTCAAGACATATAGTCAATCTTTCAAAAATAAAACGTAAAGGAAATATCCTAAAATGTGTAAGAGAGAAACACCAGTTATATTAAAGTAACTCTAATTAGATTGACAGCAGATTTCTCATCAGAAACCCTACAGGCTAGGAGCAAATGGAGAGACATAGTCCAAGTTCTAAAAAAAAAAAAAAAAAAAAAAAAAAAATTGTCAACCCAAAATCAATGGAACAGAATAGAAACTCCAGGCCACACCACAGCTCACTTGGCTAATCCTCTACCTGCAGCGCCAGCACTCCAGGTTCTAGTCCCGGTTGGGGTGCCAGATTCTGTCTGGTTGTTCCTCTTCCAGTCCAGCTCTCTGCTGTGGCCCGGGGGTGCAATGGAGGATGGCCCAAGTGCTTGGGCCCTGTACCCACATGGGAGACCAGGAGGAAGCACCTGGCTCCTGGCTTTGGATAGGTGCAGTGCAGCAGCTGCAGCGCACCAGCCATAGTGGCCATTTGGGGGGTGAACCAATGGAAGGAACACCTTTCTCTCTGTCTCTATCTCTTTCACTGTCTAAATCTGCCTGTCAAAAAAAATGATAATTAAGGATGCGTTACACACAGAAGCAGAGAAAAATAATCAGCGCAGTCAAAGAATCTAAAAGTAGAAAACTTCCTAGTGAAAGTATAAAGAAGATCCAAAACAAGCAATAGGCATATTTATGGAAACATGGCAGGACCAAGTTTTACTTATCAGTAATAACCTTGAATGTAAATAGCCTAAATTCTCCAATAAAAAGATACAAACTGGCTTAATTGATTAAAAAAGAAGACCTATTTATATGCTACCTATGAGTAACACATCTCACCAACAAAGATACACACAGATTGAAAGTGAAAGGATGGAAAAAGGTATTCCATGCAAATGGAAATAAAATATGAGCAGGAGTTGCCACCCTAGTATCAGACCTAATAGGATTCAAGACAAAAACTGTTAAAAAGAGACAAATAAGGGCATTATGTAATGAATAAAGGGCTGATTCAATAGAAACATATAACTGTACTAAATATATATGCATTCAAGGTTAAGGCAACTGGTTATTTAAACCAAATGTTAATGGGCCTAGAGGGAGACATGTTCCAGTACAATAATAATAAAGTGACTTTAATACCCCATTTAAATCAGACAGATCAACTAGACAAAAAGTCAACAAAGAGCTAATCTACACCATTGACAAATGGATCCAATTGATATCTAGAGAAGATTTCTTCCCAAAGCTATAGAATATATATTCTTTTCATCAGTGCATGGTATATTCTTTCTAGGATAGACAGTGCCTGTACCAGTTTATATTCCAAAGAACAGTGGATTAGGATACCTTTCCCCCTCCAACATCCTCACTGGCATTTGTTATTTATTGATTTCTGTATGAAAGCCATTCTAATGGGGGTGAAGTGAAACTTCATTGTGGTTTTGATTTCCATTTCCCTGACGGCTAGTGATCCTGATAATTTTTTCAAGTGTCTATTGGCCATTTGGATTTCCTCTTTTGAAAAATATGTTTAAGTGCTTTGTCCATTTCTTAACTGGTTTGTTTGTTTTATTGTTATCGAGTTTGAGCTCTTTATGATATTAATCCTTTATCAGTTGCATAGCTTGCAAATAATTTCTCCCATTCTTTCAGTTGCCTCTTCACTTTGCTGAGTGTTTCATTTGTAGTGCAGAAGCTTCTCAATTTTATGTAATCCCATTTGTCAATTTTGGCTTTAATTGCCTGGATCTCTGTGATCTTTTCCCACAACTCTTTGCCTGTGCAATTTTTCTGCAAGGTTTCCTCAGTGTTCTCTAATAATTTGGTGGTATCAGGTTGTAGATTTAGTTCTTTGATTCATTTGGAGTGGATTTTTGTGTAAGGTGTAAGATGGGGGTCTTGCTTCTTACTTCTGCTTGTGAAGATCCAGTTTACCTAGTACCTTTGTTGAAGAGACTGTCCTTGCTCTAGGGATTGATTTTTGCTCCTTTGTCAAAGATAAAGTTGGTTGTATATGTGGGGGTTTATTTCTGGAGCTTCTTGCTTTTCTTTTCTCTCTCTCTCTCTCTCTCTCTCTCTCTCTCTCTCTTTTTGACAGGCAGAGTTAGACAGTGAGAGAGAGACAGAGAGAAAGGTCTTCCTGCCATTGGTTCACCCCCCCAAATGGCTGCTATGGCCCACGCGCTGTGCCGATCTGAAGCCAGAAGCCAGGTGCTTCCTCCTGGTCTCCAATGCAGGTTCAGGGCCCAGGCACTTAGGCCATCCTCCACTGCCTTCCCGGGCCACAGCAGAGAGCTGGACTGGAAGAGGAGCAACCAGACAGAATCTGGTGCCCCAACCGGGACTAGAACCCGGGTGCTGGCGCCGCAGGTGGAGGATTAGCCAAGTAAGCTGCGGTGTGGCCTGGAGTTTCTTTTCTGTTCCATTGATCTATCCATCTGCTTCTGTGCCTGTACCAGGATGTTTTGATTATAACTGCCCTGTAGTATGTCTTGAAATCTGGTATTGTGATGCCTCCAACTTTGTTTTTGTTATATAAGATTGCTTTAGCTATTTGGGGTCTCCAATGTTTCCATATGAATTTCAGCTTCATTGCATATGTAAATTGCTTTCAATAATATCGTCATTTTGATAGTGTTGATTCTCCTAGTCCATGAATATGGAAGATTTTTCCATTTTTTGTGTCTTCTATTTCTTTCTTTAATGTT
The DNA here is from genome assembly GCF_033115175.1 of Lepus europaeus. NCBI lineage: Eukaryota > Metazoa > Chordata > Mammalia > Lagomorpha > Leporidae > Lepus > Lepus europaeus. Next base: position 59,569,776 of record NC_084838.1, on the reverse strand, counting down.
TTATAATTCTCATTGTAGAGATCTTTGATATCCTTGATTAAATTTATTCCAAGATATTTAATTTTTTTTGCAATATTGTTAATGTGATTGACCTTAGAAGCTTTTTCTCAACCATGGCATTGTCTGTTATACAAAGGCTACTGATTTTTGCTTGTTGATTTTATGTCCTGCCACTTTGCCAAAATCTTTTATGAGTCCCTATAGCCTCCTGGTGGAGCCTTTTGTATCCCCTGTATATAGAATCATGTCATCTGAAATAGGGCTAGTTTGACTTCCTCCTTCCCAATTTGTATCCTTTTGATTTCTTTTTCTTGCCTAATGGCTCTGGCTAATGGTGAGAGTGGGCAGTCTTGTCTGGTTCTGGATCTTAGTCTGAATACTTCCAACTTTACCTATTCAATAGGATGCTGGCCATGGGTTTGTCATAAATTGCCTTGATTGTGTTGAGGAATGTTCCTTGTAAGCACAATTTTCTTAAGGTTTTCATCATGAAAGGATATTCTATTTTATCAAATGCTTTCTCTGCATCTATTGAGATAATCATATGGTTTTTGTTCTTTACTTTGTTAATGTGTTGTATCAGATGGATTGATTTGTGACTGTTGAACCATCCCTGCATACCAGGATAAATCGCACTTGGTCCAATTGAATGATCTTTTTGATGTGTTGTTGGATTCGATTGGCTAGTATATTATTGAGGATTATTGTGTCTATGTTCATTAGGGAAATTAGTCTGTAGTTCCCTTTCTCCGTTATATCTTTTTCAGGTTTAGGAATTAAGGTTATTCCAGCTTCATAGAAGGAGTTTGGGAAGATTTTCTCCCTTTCAATTTTTTTTAATAGCTTGAGAAGAATTGGAGTTAATTCTTCTTTAAATGTCTGATAGAATTTAGCAGTGAAGCCATCCAGTCTGGGGCTTTTCTTTATTGGGAGGATCTTTATTACTGATTCAATTTCCATCTTGGTTGTTGGTCTGTTTAGGCTTTCTATGTCTTCATGATTGAATTTAGGTGGGTTGTTTGTGTCCAGGAATCTATCCATTTCTTCTTCTTTTTTTTTTTTTTTTAATTTATTTGACAGGTAGAGTTATAGACAGACAGAGAGAGAGAGAGAGAGAGGGAGAAAGGTTCCCTTCATTCATTCCCCAAATGGCTGCTACAGCTGGAGCTGTTCCAATCCAAAGCCAGGATCCAGGTGCTTCTTCCTGGTCTCCCAAATGGGTACAGGGGCCCAAGCACTAGGGCCATCCTCCACTGCCCTCCCAGGCCACAGCAGAGAGCTGGACTGGAAGAGGAGCAACCGGGACTAGAACCGGCACCCATATGGGATGCTGGTGCCGCAGGCAGAGGATTAACCAAGTGATCCACAGTGCTGGCCCCTATACATTTCTTCTAGGTTTCCCGGTTTGTTGTCATACAACTCTTTGTAGTAGTTTCTGATGATTATTTTTATTTCTGTGGTATCTGTTGTTATGTTTCCTTTTCTATCTCTAGTTTTATTGATTTGGGTCTTCTCCCTCATTTTTTGGTTGATTGGGCCAATGGTGTGTCAATTTTGTTTATTTTTTCTTAAAAAATAGATGTTTGTTTTGCTGATTTTTTGTATTTTTTTTTTTGGTTACACTTTTGTTTATTCTCTAATTTTAATTGTTTCTTTTCTCCTTCTAATTTTGAGTTTGGTTTGTTGATGTGTTTCTAGGTCTTTGAGATACATTGATAGTGCATTTATTTGGTGTCTTTCCAATTTTTTTGATGTAGACACCAATTACTATAAACTTTCCTCTTACCACTGCTTTTGCTGTATCCCTTAAGTTTTGATGTGTTGTATTGTCATCTTCATTCATTTCCAGATTTTTTTATTTCTCCTGTGATCCACTGTTCATTTAGGACCATGTTGTTCAGTTTTCATGTGTTTGCATATGTTCTAGAGATTCTTGAGTTGTTGATTTCCAGCTTCAGAGAAGATGCTGGTATGAGTTCAGTTTTTTTTAATTTGGTGAGACTTGCTTTGTGGCCTAGCATGTTATCCCCTTTTTAATTGCAGCTCAATTCACAATAGCCAATATATGGAATCAATCCATATTTCCATGAACTCATGACTAGATAAAGAAAGTGTGGTATGTATACACAATGGAATACTACTCAGCCATAAAAAGAATTAAATCTTGTCTTCTGTGACAAAATGGATGCAGTTGGAGACCACTATATGTAATGAAAGAAGTCAATCCCAAAAAGGCAAATATCATGTTTTCTCTGATTTATAGTAACTAACATATAGAGTACAAAAAAATGTGCATGATTAAAATTGACATCTGTGTTTATAACCCTTGTTTATACTGCTGAGGAACAGTTGTCTATTTAGTTACTACTTGTTGAATTCTTTATTTAGTGGAGGATTAAGCTTGTGAGTATAAAGTAAATTGAACATATGTCATTGCAAGAAATTAAAAGAAAAATAAGAAGGAAGATGTAGAGAGTGAGGGTGGGAAGTATCATTTTTTTCTTAAAACTGTATATATGCTGTATATATGAAATCTGTTCCCTTTATATAAATAGATGAATAAATGCATATTTCAAAGATAGTATAATTATAAAAACAGAATAAATTTACTTTCATGTCAGTAATGGTTACTTCTTACATTAAAAAAACTGAATAACTTGAAAAAGTTAAGAGTAGGATACTGGTTAATCTAATTTTGAGTACACCTAAACAATCCAAGTCTGTGTAGCTAAAAAATAATTTGCAATGTGGGAAAGTATCAGAAACATACTATGAATGGATAAGAAAGTTATATAATAGTATATATATTATCCTATTTGAATTTAAAATTATAAAATTTCTATTATTTTAAAAATATTTTATTTATCTGAGAGATCGAGTTACACACAGAGAGAGGGAGAGATGGAAAGGTCTTCAGTCTTCTAGTTCACTCCCCAGATGGCCACAATGGCCAGATTTGGGCCAATCTGAAGCCGGAATCCAGGACTTCTTCCAGGTCTCCCATGTTAGTGCAGGGGCTCAAGCACTCGGGCCATCCTCTGCTGCCTTCCTAGGCATAGGTAGACAGCTGGATCAGAAGTGGAGCAGCCAGGACTTAAACTGGCACCTTTATGTGATGCTAGTGCTGCAGGTAGAGGCTCAGCCCACTACACCACAGCACTGGCCCCACAATTTCTATAATTATAAACTAAATTGTGAATTCAGTCTTGTAAAGATTGAAAATATTGAGTTTCCTTCTATTTTCCCTTATCGATTTTTTTTACCATTACCATTATAAACTCTAAGAATTTATTATGCTGAAATATTTAATAATTAAAATGCTCAGTAGTTTAAAAACTTTATCTTGTGTTTATATACATAAATTGATTCTGTTTGAATTTCAATTTTTATGCATAAACTTTTAAAGTTTTTTTTTTTTAAAGATTTACTTTTATATTTGAAAGGCAGAGTTTCAGAGAGGAAGAGACAGAGCTCTTTCATCCATTGGTTCACTTCTCAAATGGCTGCAATGGCTGGGCCTGGGCCAGGCTAAAGCCGGGAGCCAGGAGCTGCATCCAGGTCTCCCAAATAGATGCAGAGACCTGAGCACTTGGGGTATCGTATGTTGCTTTCCCAGGCAGATTAGCAGGAAGCTGGGTCGGAAGTAGAGCAGCAGGGACATGAATTGGTGCCCATATGGCATGCTGGTGTTGCAGCTGGCAGCCTAACCTGCTATGACACGATGTTAGCTCTATTTATTTATTTGAAAGGCAATGTTAGAAAGAGCAGAACCAGAGAGAGAGGGATCTTAGATCTGCTGTTTTATTCCCTAAATGGCTACAAAAACTGGGGTTAGGCCAGGCCAAAGCCAGTAGCCTGGAACTCCATCCTAGTCTCCCAAGTGGGTGGAAGTATCCCAAACACTTGAGCCACCTGCTGCTGCTTTCCAGGTGCATTAGCAGGGAGCTGGATTGGAAGTGGAGCAGTGGGGTCTCGAACTGGCGCTTACGTGGGATGTTGTTTTCGCAGGAAGCAACGTAACCCACTGTGCCACAACACCAGCCCCTAAAGATAAACATTTAATTGATGGCCATCTGTAGTAATATGAGGGTCCTTCAAAGAGTTGGTAGAAAAGTGGAATTAAAAGATAATGCACATTTTGTAGCCCCCTTATATATTTCTTTTGACTCTTTTGCCTTTTTTTTTTTTTTGACAGGCAGAGTGGATAGTGAGAGAGAGAGAGACAGAGAGAAAGGTCTTCCTTTTTGCCGTTGGTTCACCCTCCAATGGCCACTGCGGCCAGCGCATCTCACTGATCCGAAGCCAGGAGCCAGGTGCTTCTCCCGGTCTCCCATGCGGGTTCTTTTGCCTATTTTTTATACATAAAAATTAGTGGTTTTTTTTTTATACATATGAACCTTACTTTTATTTTTAAGTCAAAAGTAGCAGAGGCTTCAAAGAGCTTGTGGAAAAATGAATTAAAGATTAGCATGAATTTTCGTGAACTTTTTGAAACTTTCTTGTACAGCTGAGGTATCTTTCCATATCAGTATATTGACAAAAAGCTTCCTCCTTTAAGAGTTTGTGTGCATGAAGCCTAATTGACTTAACACATTTCTGTTGATTATATGTACTATAATTGAACTAACTCTTATTTTACAAGACAAGTGCTCTAACCCCTGAGCTATGGAACTGCTAGTAATTCTTATTTTAGGTATTAGATATTGTCTAGGTGCTAGGGATATACTAGTGAGGACAGAAAGTATTATATATATATATATATATATATATATATATGTATATATATATACACACACACACACGGAGAGAGAGAGAGAGAGAGAGAGATGTCTACCTCTCATGAAGCTTAAATTCTATGAGATGGACACATTAATAAAACACCTATTCAAATAAAAGGGAGAATCATAATTGCGAAAAGTGATGAAGAATATAATCAAAGGAATTGATATAGTCATGGAGGTGAGTGACAACTATTCTGAAGAAGTAAGCTGACTTCTGAACAAAGAGTTATTAATTTTATGTATATCAGCCCCCTATTTCCCATGGTTTCTGTTACCTGTCATCAACTATGGCCCCAAAATATTACATATAGAATTGCAGCAATTAACCATTCCTAAGTTTGAAATTGCATGCTATTTGAAGAAATACTGTGCTGTCCAGTTTCATCCCACATGGGATGTTGAATCATTGTTTTGTCTTGCGTGTTGATGCTGCATAAGCTCCTTGACCATTAGTCACGTAGTAATCACCTCTGTCGTCAGATTGACTGTCACATTATTGCAGTGCTTGTGTTCAAGTCACTCTTTTTTACTTAAGAAGGTCTTCAACACAAAAAGTAGTGATGTTGGAAATTTGAATATGATAAACAGAAGTCATAAAATGTTCTCTTTAAGTGAAAAGGTGAAGAAAGTACAGTAAGATATTTTGAGAGAAACATCACACCCACATAACTTTTATTATATATTAGAATTATTCTGTTTTATAATGTTATTAATCTTTTACTGTACTTGGTTTATAAGTGAAACTTTATTACAGTTGTTTTTATGTAGGAGAAAATGTAGTATACCTAAGTCCATCTCTTTCTCTGTTTTCAGGCATCCATGGGGGATTTTGGAAGATATTCCCTGTGGACAGGTGTTATTTTGTCCTATCATATCTATTCTCCCATTTCTTCTGTATTTGTAAGTGTTCTTTCACTAGTACCTCTGTCTTATTGGCTTTTAAACAGGTTTAGGGTTCTCACATTAAAAAAAAAAAAAGGAGACTCTTTTTTCACCCCAGTCTCCTTTCCACCTACTGCCTTTTGCCTATCCTTCCCTTCTTGACAGGAAAATGTTGTCTTAACTTTCTCTTTTCATTCATTTATTTCTCTCTGAATTACTAAAAAAAATACCCAGGCTCCCTCCTTCTTTAGCCTGTTCCAGTCATTTTTTTTTTTTAAAGATTTATTTATTTATTTGAAAGAGTTACAGAGAGAGAGGGAGGGAGGGAGGTCTTCCATCTGATGGTTCACTCTCCAATTGGCCACAATAGCTGGAGCTGTGCCAATCTGAAGCCAGGAGCCAGGAGCTTCTTCTGGGTCTCCCATACAGGTGCAGGGGTCCAAGGACTTGGGCCATCCTCTACTGCTTTCCCAGGCCATAGCAGAGAACTGGATCAGAAGTGGAGCAGCTGGGTCTCTAACTGGCACCCGTATGGGATGCCAGCGCTTCAGGCCAGGGCATTAACCTGCTGCGTCACAGCACCGGCCCCTCCAGTCTTGTTTATAACTATACCACAGTAGAACAGATTTAGCCAAAGTTACCAGTGACCTCCCAGTAGACACTTGTTAGTCTCCATTTTTCTTGAATGTTCTATGGTATTGGACATAATTGACAACTTTCTCCTTGAAATATTCTCTTGTCTTGTTTTTCATGGCGTTATGTACTTCCCCTTTTCTGCCTTGCTGGTGTCTCTCCCTCTCTCTCTCTCTCTCTCTCTCTCTCTCTCTCTCTCTCTCTTTAGATGCTAGTGCTCCTTAAGGGTTTGTCCTGGCTCTTTTCACTTCCTATCAAATACCCTTAAAGCAAGCTCCAGGCAGCATGTGTGGATAATTCCTACACCTTTACTGGATCTCCTTTCTGGGCTTTGCACAATTATGTCCAGCCTTCTATGTTTTTCTACTTTCTTGTTCTTTGTTGACTCAAATATATTTATTTGGGGACTGTTTGGCATTGTGCTAGAGCTCTCACTATGGAGATATGTTATGTATCTCCAGTGGAATGTGATCAAAGCAATTCATGAATCATACCCACTGCCAGAAATAAGCAAATAAAAAACTGAAACATCCATAATAAAGCCTCCACCTTTGTTATTCTCATTCAACTGAAATCCACCTAGTTCTTTTAGCTTGAAACCTTGGCATCAATCATTGCTTTTCTTTTTATCTAAGGACTTCCTCTATCCTCATCCAGTCCAAGCCAATCAATGTAGTCTAATGTAATACATTTTGACTAAGGTCTGGCCATTTCACCTTCCAAGGATCTTTCCAGTACATCTGCTGTTTGCCTCTATCTCCTTTTTCATTACTAAATAACCTAGATCAAGCTACCATCATTTGACTTCCCATTAGCTTCAATGGTCTTAAATACATTCACTTTTTAAAATAAATTGCTTATTTATTTATTTTATTTATTTATTTTATTTGAGAGCAGAGATATGAGAAAAGAGAGCGAGATCAAGCGAGTGAGCAAGTTCCCCTTCCCTGGTTACTTCCCAAATGTTTACATTAGTACTTAGGTATGAGAAGTAGGGCTCCTAGTCAGTCTCTTAACCACTAGGTCAAATGCCTGCTCCCTGTATTCACTTTTGATTGCCATCTAGCAATTCACCACATGACTGCAAGCTTCCTCTGTCTCACTTCTCTTATCTGCAAAATTGGGATAATAATAGCCTTTCTGTAATAGGGTTATTATGAGGATAAAAGAACTACTTTGTATAACATAGTTAGCATAGTGCTAGATAACAGATCCTTAGTGAATTGTGTGTATAGGTGGTTTTAAAAACTATTTATTTATTTGAAATGCAGATTGGTGGGTGGGGTCAGGGGAGACTCAAAGAGCCAAGGAGAGGGAGAGGGAGAGAACAGGAAAGAGAGAGATAGAGAGAGAGAGAATGAGAATGAATCTTCTGCCTGTTGGTTCCATCCCTAAATGGCTGGATGACTGGGGCTGGCATAGGCTGAGACTGGGTGTCCATAACTCTCTCTGGGTCTCCTATCTGGGGGACAGGGGCCCAAGTACTTCTTCCGCTGCTTTGTCAGTCACATTAGCAGGGAGCTGGATGGGAAGGAGAGCAGCTAGGACTCGAAACAGAACTCTGATATGGGATGATGGCATTGCAGGGTGTGGCTTATCCCACTGTTCCACAATGCCAGCCATGTCAGTAAATTTGTTAATGAGAAACTGTTAATGAGATCTTGTGTAGTTTTTTTTTTTTTTTTAAGATTTATTTATTTGCAAAGCAGAGTGACACAGAGCAAGTGACAGGAGAGACAGTGTTTTTTATTAAGCCAAATAAAAGGTATGATTAAGACAAAAAGAAGATCTATTAGTAATTTATTATCTCACTTATCGTAATTGTCCTGTATGTGTTCGTACAAAAATATGCAGCTCTTATAATATGTGACCTTATTATGTATAATTTTTTTCTTAATTAAAAGGCTAAGAAGCACCAGGCCTTCCTAGTAGAGACATGTGAAAATAACGTGAAAGAATTGGAATCGATCTTGGACAGCTTTACTGTGTCGGGCCAGTGGACATCAGGTTAGTTGAAGGTATAAAATGACAGATGCATCTGTCAGTGTTCCAAAGTCACTACATTTTGGGAATTCTGCAGATGCCTCTTATAGTCCCTTATCTCAACATGCTTTGATTTGATGACATGATAAGAGCAGTTCTCACAGCAGTCAGTTGGCCTAGCTGGCTGAGAAAGGGTGATGGAATGTGGACCTGCTGTTGTCCTCCCAGAACTTGATTTACAAGTGTTGGGGTCTGCATGATTGGACAGACAGGGCTCACTTGCTGTGTTCTGAATCCAACTGAGAAAAAAGTCCTTACAGTATACCTGCAAGGGGAACAGATGTTTCTATCAACCGGAGCCAAATTCCGAGGCAACCTTCAGCAACTTAAAGGTCATGCATTCAAAAGGTTATGTAGGACACAGGCTGTAACATAGTGCATGTTCAATACTGACGCTTTCTAACCTGGTTCTCACTTTCATTTCTTACTATCATATATGTATGCTCTCTGGATAAGAGTGCTTAGATAAATTCTTTTGGTTTTAGAATTGGCTCTGGTAATATGAACTATAAAAACCATTTATGGATGTATTTTGGGAACTAGCAAAAGTATTAGTTGTATTATGAATTCTGTTCACCATTTCTACTTTATTGTTTATGTTTATGCCATTAAGGATGCTATCCGAGCTTTGACTTAAATTCTTTTACTTTTCCCCCTCAATTTTCTGTCAACCTTGAATTATTTAGTTGTCTTCTGTCGCAATTATATTCTTCAAAAGGCACATAAAATTTAAGTAGTTACACTTTCAAATTTAGCTACTTTTATTAAAAGGAATCAAGCCATAATTTGGCTAAACACTTTGGAAAACTCAGAAATTCAAGAATGTTTGTTGTCCTTTAGAAAGCAGAAACATCCGATCAGGGTGCATTTTTCACCTTATGGTCAATAGATCTCTCAGTTGGTGACTGTTAGGGATTTAGTGTGCTTTAGTCTGCCTTTATCCTTCACACATTTTTAGCCATAATTTTGTGAAATTAATGTACAGCTCTTTTTCAACTTCTCCCTAAAGTGTTAGTGTTTCATAGATTGTAACTGGAAAACTTAAAGTGTATAAATGTACCATAAAAAATGTAGGTATATGGACAGGCATGTGGCTCAGCAGTTAAGTTGCTGCCTGGGATACCTATATCATAGTGCCTGGTTCAAGTCTTGGCTACTCTACATCTGATCCAGCTAATGTGCACCCTTGGAGATATCAGCTAATGGATCAAGTACTTGGTCCCCTGCTATCACAAGGGAGACCCAGGCTGAGTTCTGGGTGTCTGTCTTTGTCTTGCCACAGACCTGGTATTGTAAGCATTTGGGAAATTAGCCAGTAGATGGATAATATCTCTGTATCTGCTGTCTCTCTCTGCCTTTCAAGTAAAATGAAAATAATTGAAAACAATGGAGGTTTTCAGCTTTAAATTATGTTTGATAAAACTTTGGAGGATGAAATATTCTCTTGTAGTGGTACTTTTTTTTTTAATGAGATGTATCAGTGGTATTTAATGAGGTTAGACTCTTTGCAAGTTGTTATATATTTTAGTAGGTATTTCTTATTCTTCAATATTATTTTAAATATTTATTGAGAATCAAATAAGAAAAATTAAGAATAATGAGGTCATCTCTCCTCTGAGTTTTAAAATGAAATAATTGATAACAGAGTCACTCAAAATTTACTAGTAAGTCTACAGAAAAAGAATTGTCTTCCATTGAAGTTATTCTTTTTATTTTTAAGCAGTAATCCTGTTTTAACTTCCTAGTTTCTCATATACATGCACACTCTAATAATACAGAGAATGTATTCTTGGAAAAGGACTATGCACTGTATTACTGAGCTATGGATTATTACAGAGCAGTCTTTGTTTGCATGTTGTGCTGGTTATTCATGCTTTACCCTCCTGGTCTTCATTTTACCTTGTGCCTTAGGAGGCTACTAGCTTCTGTGGTTCTGGGCTCTTTGCCCTCTGACTTCATGTTGAATTTGGACAGTGGGTGTATAACAGGAGATAGGGAGAGTAGGAGAAGAAGTTAGGTTATTTATTTCTTCTGGCCCTCTCCTCCAGTGCATTCCTGGCAATGGCTTCATCTTTGAACAGGTACAGTTCCTGTCCAGTGGATCCTCTTTTGTAGATGTGGCTCTTGTTGGACTGTAGTGATGGTATTCCTTCCACTTGACCCTTTGGGCTTGGGCAGGATATCAGTTTTCCACTCTTGCTTGTTCTGGGTACCTTATCATATCTCATTGATTCTGTCAACCTGTCTACATTTCTGTAAATAGTCAATCCATTTAATTCTCTTTGGATGAACTGTTCTGAGTGTGCCATTTAATTTCCTTTATATTTAACAAAGATTTATATGTTCACTTATTTATTTGAAAGTCATAGTTATGAAGGGAGAAGGAGCGAGAGAGAGAGAGAGAGAGAGAGAGAGAATGCGCACACACAATCTTCCATCCTTTGGTTCACTCCCCAAATGGCCACAATGGCCAGGGCTGGGCCAGGCCAAAGCCAAGAGTCAGGAGCTTCATTTATGTCTCCTATGTGGGTACAGAGACCCAAGCATTTGGGCCAACCTCCACTGCTTTCCCAAGCACATTAGCAGAGAGCTGGATCAGAAGCAGAGCAGCTGGGTCCTGAACCAGCACTCATATGGGATGCTGGTACTGCAAATGGTGACTAAACCAACAGTGCCACATTCTGGGCCTGCCATCTGATTTCATGTTGGCACCTTTATGGATTCACATACCTTGTTTCATTCCTGCTCTTTACCTCCACAAATCCTGATTAGGTTGGCTTTTTATTTCTTAACCAAGAGGGTTGTAACTAATAACTTCCGTTGCTTAATATGTTATCGAAGAACCCAATCAGTTAAGACAATGTACTTCATCAATTCATTTATGCAAAGATGACCAAACATTTTATGCTTTCCAAATGAAGAAATGGAAAAACTTTTCCCAGGATAATTCAAGTATATGTGCACATATACATGCGCACACAAGAGGTTACTTCAGAAAATCAATGGAAAATGGAATTTAAATATGCTTATTTTGGTGCAAAGAAAGCTTGTGAAATCCATGTACATGTGGACTATTAATAATTCATGGAAATGTATATTACAAACAACTGCAATGTGTGGATTTCAATTTTTTTTTTTATCAAAATAAACTTTTACTTTGATTTTCTGCGAACTTTTTGAAGTATCTTCATTTTTATCTCATGGTGTGTGTGTGTGTGTGTGTGTTCGTGTGTGTTGTGTTTACGTGTATGTGTATCTTTGAGAGAAAGTCAACTTCAAATATAGCCATATTCTTATTTTGTGATGGTAATGCATTCTTAGAATTTATAACAAAATTATTTCAGTTGTCTTGGCTGAGTTTTCCAGAGATGCTGTTATAGTTATGGCAAAATGCAAAGATGCATTATTTCTCTCTCTCTCTTTCTGTTTTTAAGGTTTTATTTATTTATTTGAGAGGTAGAGTTAGAGACAGAGAGAGGTAGAGACAGAGAAAGGTCTTCCATCTGCTAGTTCATTCCCCAAATGGCCGCAATGACTGGGGCTGAGCCCATCTGAAGCAAGGAGCCAAGAGCTTTTTCCAGATCTCCCACATGGGTGTAGGGACCCAAGCACTAGCGCCATCTTCTGCTGTCTTCCTAGGCAATCAGTAGAGAGCTGCATCAGCAGAGGAGCAGCCAGGACACGAACGGGCGCCCACATGGGATACTGGCGCTGCAGGTGGAGGCTCAGCCTACTGCGCCACAGCACCAGCCCCATGTTATCTTTTTTCTTTTATGACCTCTCTTTGTTATTCAGTTCAATACCTCCTATTTCAGGAAAAGTCATACATGGTAGAAGGTTAGGGGCATAGTTACAAAATTGGTTTTTTGATTTGCTTTTTAAAATGAAATGAATAAAAATTGTTTTCTTAAAATCATTTTGTTCGGCCGGCGCCGCAGCTCACTAGGCTAATCCTCCGCCTTGCGGCGCCGGCACACCGGGTTCTAGTCCCGGTCAGGGCACCGGATTCTGTCCCAGTTGCCCCTCTTCCAGGCCAGCTCTCTGCTGTGGCCAGGGAGTGCAGTGGAGGATGGCCCAAGTCCTTGGGTCCTGCACCCCATTGGAGACCAGGAGAAGCACCTGGCTCCTGCCATTGGATTGGCGCGGTGCGCTGGCCGCAGTGCGCCTACCGTGGCGGCCATTGGAGGGTGAACCAACGGCAAAAGGAAGACCTTTCTCTCTGTCTCTCTCTCACTGTCCACTCTGCCTGTCAAAAAAAAAAAAATCATTTTGTTAGTTCAGTTTTGGCAGTAGTTGCCAGGTTTTCTGTTCTCAGGCTAGAGATTTTGTGGTCTTTTACATTAAGAAATTTTTCCAAAAGATTTATTTGTATTGCTTGAAAGCAGAGTGACACAGAAAGAGGAGAGACAGAAAAAATATCTTTTGTCTGCTGGTTTACTCCCTAAATGCCTGCAACAGCCAGTACTGGACCTGGCTGAAGCCAAGAGCCAGGAACACCATCTGTGTCTCCCACATGGGTGGCAGGGGCCCAAGTATTTGGGCCATCATCCATTGCTTTGTCAGTCACATTAGCAGGGAGGTGGATCAGAAGCAGAGCAGCCAGGACACAGATGGCTTAACCTGCTGTGCCGCAGTGCTGGCCCCAAGAAACTTTTTGAGGCAAGTGTAACCTGTCAGCTTATCTTTAGGTAGCAGCTCTGGCAAAATTTGTTAGATCTAGATGTTCAGGAATTTATTTACTTGTCCTACAGGATCTAATTTGATCTCCCCTCTTGTCATCCTTGTGGCAGTTTGCACCTGGTCTTCTAATGCCTCCAACACCTGCATGGTTACTAACTGGTCTCTGCTTCTACCTTTGCTCCTCTTTAGTCTGTTTTGTCAATAGCCCCTAGGAAAATAATTTGAAAAGCTAAGTAGGAAACTTTAAGTTATAAGATGAGTAAGTTTTGAGTATCTGATGACTATAGGTAATAATACTTTCTCCATCCAATTGAGCCTCTGCTTGGGATATTCACATCCCATATTGGAATACCTAGTTCAAGTCCCAACTACTTCGTTTCTGATCTAGCTTCCTGCTAATGCAACCGGTAGGCAGCAGATCAAGATTCCAGTACTTGAGTCCTTGCTGCTCACATAGGAGAATCCAGATGGAGTTCCTTTCTCTTGGCTTCTTCCTGACCCAGCCCTGGCAATTACAGACATTTGGAGAGTGAACAGGCAGATGGAAGATCCATTCTCCTTTCCCTCCTTTCCCTCTCCCACCTCCCTCTCCTTCTGTCACTCTGACTTCCAAATAAAAAATAAACCTAAAAAAAAAAAAAGACCTTAAAAAGGCAAAACTGTATAGTGTATTTGGAATTTGCTAAGATGGTAGATATTTATTTTATTTTATTTTTTTGCTAATTTTTAAAAGATTTTATTATTTATTTGAGAGTTAGAGTTAGAGTTAGAGGGAAAGAAAGAAAGAAAGAAAGAAAGAGAAAGAAAGAGAGAGAAAGAAAGAGAGGTCTTCCATCCGCTGGTTCATTTCCCAAATGGCTGCACTGGCCGGAGCTGAGCTGATCCATAGCCAGGAGCCAGGAGCTTCTTCCGGGTCTCTCATGTGGGTGGAGGAGCCCAAGAACTTGTGCCATCTTCGAGGGCTTTCCCAGGCCATAGTAGGCAGCTGGATCAGAAGTGGAGCAGCTGTGACTCAAACTGGTGCCCATATGGGATGCTGGCACCGCAGGCAGAGGATTAACCTACTGTACCACAGAGCCAGACCCAAGATGGTAGATCTCTCTCTCTCTCTCTCTTTTTTTTTTTTTTTAAGATGGTAGATCTTAAGTTTCTTAAATGATAATTCTGTGTAGTGATGCTCCTGTTAATTTGATTGCTGTGATCATTTTGCAGTGTTTTCATATGTTAAATCACCTTTAATGTGTATAGTCATATACCTTGATTGTTTGTATTTTTTTTTTAAAGATTTTATATTTATCTGAGAGAGAGAATTACAGGCAATGAGAGGGAGAGACAGAAAAAGTCTTCCATCTGCTGGTTCACTCCCCAAATGGCTGCAACAGCTGGAGCTGTGCCAATGTAAAGCCAGAAGCCAGGAGCTTCTTCCGGGTCTACCATGCAGTTGCAGGGACCCAATCATCTAGGCCATCTTCTACTGCTTTTCCAGGCCATAGCAGGGAGCTGGATTGGAAGAGGAGCAACCAGGACTAGAACCAGAGCCTATATGGGATGCTGGCACCACAGATGGAGGCTTAACCTACTGAGCCACAGTGCTGGCCCTTATTGTAGATAATTTTAACTTGTCAATTATGCTTTAGTAAATTCAGAGCAAAATAATAATTAAAAAATCCAAGTTAGAATGTGTCGGGACCTTTGGGGCTCAATATTTCATTAGAAGCCAAGTGCTGGCGATGGCTGGCAGCACCCTACATGGCCTGCCTTTGAGCCTTTATTACCCTTGACTTCACCTCCTATACTCACCCCTCTTTCTTTTTAATTTATTTTTATTTATTTTTTTTTATTTTTGACAGGCAGAGTGGATAGTGAGAGAGAGAGACAGAGAGAAAGGTCTTCCTTTTTCCCGTTGGTTCACCCTCCAATGGCCACTGCGGCCGGCACATCGTGCTGATCTGAAGCCAGGAGCCAGGTGCTTCTCCTGGTCTCCCATGCGGGTGCAGGGCCCAAGGACTTGGGCCATCCTCCACTGCCTTCCTGGGCCATAGCAGAGAGCTGGCCTGGAAGAGGGGCAACCGGGACAGAATGCAGCGCCCCAACCGGGACTAGAACCCAGTGTGCCGGTGCCACAAGGCGGAGGATTAGCCTGTTAAGCCACGGCGCTGGCCTCACCCCTCTTTCCTGTGTGTGGGCCGCTCTGGCCTCTTGCTGTTTCTTGAATACACTACACATGCTGTTGCCTTAGGGGCCTTTATTCTGGCCCTTACTCATATATCTGCAAAGCTCTCTTTTTTTCTCTTCCTTGAGACTGTGCTCACATCTTGCATTTTCCATGAAGCTTACCCACGCATTTTCCCTTCTCACTTGCCCCACTGCCTTTCACCCTTCCCTGCTCTGCATTGTTTCTATAGCATTTACTGCTGTCAAACATTTCTAACACAGTATACAGTGCACTTACTATATCTAAGCTCCATGAGCATAAAGATCTTTGTCTCTTTTATTCACATACTATATATTCTAATCTCGGTACAAAGCAGTCACTCAAAAAATATTTGTTCAGTGTGAATGAATAAAAGCATGAATGAGTATCAGGTTGAAGGTTTACTTTACATTTTAAGTTTTGAGATTACAAAGGAGGTCTTGGGGTCTCTTTCCACAATATAGCTGCTCTTGGGTATCCATCCCTAAGAAGCAGTCAATGGGAAGACTGACCTTCAGTGGAAAAGATGTTCAGACTTTCATGGATCATAGAAACATCAACTTGACCTCCTATTATTAAATGAGATGACCTCAGTTTACTTGATTAGGGACATTTATTTCCTGTTTCTGCTTTCTAGTTTCCAATAAAATTGAAGCACTATAGCCGTCATTTTTCTTTTCTTTTCTTTTTTTTTTCTCTTCTTTTCTTGTCAAATTTTTTTAGTAGAGTGTGTACAGGCAGATAGTTTCCAACTTTGAACCTTTTTTTGTAGGCCTTCTGCTTCAGGTGTTTTGTCCAAACCATTTTTATTGTGCCTGAGTGTTAGCAAACATCTGAAATGACTTTTTCTTCTTTCAAATATTTATTTATTTTATTTGAGAGTCAATTTACAGACACACACATGCACACACATACACAGTGAGATAGATATATCTTTCATCCTCTGGTTCACTCCCCAGATGGTTACAATGGCCAGGGGTTGGCCAGGCTGGTGCCAGGGGCATGGAACTCCAGGCATCTCGCATGGGTGTCAGGCCCAAGCCCTGAAACCATTTCTGCTGTTTTCCCAGGTACATCACAGGGAGCTGAATGGGAAGTGGAACAGCCAGGATTTGAACTGGTACCCATATAGGATGCTGGCATTGTAAGCAGCTGCTTAACCCCACTGCTCCACAATGCCGACTGCCTAGAATTATTTTTTTTCACTAGGTTTATGAAAAAGTTTTTCTTGTGGTTCAGTATTGTTCCAATTTTAGTATATGTGTTGTCCAAGAGAGCACTTGTGATTCGGTACTGAGTCCTCTTCAGGATGATGACTTTCTCTTTCCTTTTTTTTTTTTTTTTTTTTTTTTTTTTTTGACAGGCAGAGTGGACAGTGAGAGAGAGAGAGAGACAGAGAGAAAGGTCTTCCTTTTCCATTGTTTCATCCCTCAATGGCTGCTGCGGCTGGTGTACCGCGCTGAACCGAAGCCAGGAGCCAGGTGCTTCTCTTGGTCTCCCATGCGGGTGCAGGCCCAAGCACTTGGGCCATCCTCCACTGCACTCCCGGGCCACAGCAGAGAGCTGGACAGGAAGAGGAGCGACCAGGACAGAATCTGGCGCCCCAACCAGGACTAGAACCCGGGGTGCTGGTGCCACAGGCCGCAGCGCCGGCCAAGGATCATTCTTAAGGAGGCATTCTTTTGCACCCTAAGAAGTTGTAGCAACAGGGTTTGATGTCTTAATAGGTGTATATGTCACCCAGAATTTGGGCAGTCTTTGGGAGTACTCTTAAGAAAAACCAGACAGTAACGTGGAATTTTCCTTTCCTTGCTCCTCTCTTTTCTCAAAAATGTTTACTAATTTTTATTTATTTGAAAGAGTGACAGAGAAAAGAGGGGGTGGGGTGGGGGAGACAGAAATAGTCTTCCATCTGCCCGTTCATTCTCCAAATGCTAGCAATAACTGAGACTGAACCAGGTTGAAGGGGTCCAACCACTTGAGCCATCATCTGCTGCCTCCCAGGTGCATTAGCAGGAAGCTGGATTGGAAGCAGAGAAGCCAGGACTCAGCTGGCACTCTGTTATGGATGTGTGTGTCCCAGATGGCAGCTTAACCAACTGTGGCATGACACATACCCCCCTTCTCTCCTCTTTTACTTCTTTCATAGAGGAATATTGCCAAGGCCTAGTATCTTCTTGAGAATTTTAATTATTCTTTTGAATCCATGGCTGCTACTTTTTAATTAGAGAAATTCACAGGTTGCTGAGAAGATGAGGATGGTTATAGGAACAGCACACATGTTTCCTCTGGTGTCATTTGCTGTTTGTTTTTTTTTTTCCTCACTTGCTTCCTTTATGTTCCAATTCACTGAGGTTTACAAAGTGAACTTGTAGTATTTCATCATGTTCATACATTCATTTTATGATATCCAAAGGAGTAGCTTCCCTAAGAGTGCTCAACATTTTGTAAAATGACAACATGCATTTTTATTGACTTGTGTCATAATATTTTCAGTCATTTTTACTTTTGTTAAGAGGTGGTTAAATAGAAATTCATTTATATTTTGCTTCTATTCAGAGTATGTTAGAGATAGCTAGTAGTTGGAATAATGTGAGACTGTCATTGCTACTCATTCCCAACCATCCTTTTTATCTTCTTCTCTTTGGATCTTCCATCTTTTATTTACCAGCATTTTCCCTTTCTTACTTCACTGTTACACTTCATTTTCATAGACTATTGTGAATATGGAATATTGATTGTCATTCACCCTAAAGTCTTAAGTTATATTATTGCCATCCTTCTCTACTTTTCTTGGAGATACGAATTTTTAAATGACTGAAGTAAAGCAGTTTATCTTATTTTTTCTAGGTAGCCCTGATTCTCTTTAAGTTTGAGGAGAGTATAGTGTTGTATAAGGAGAACATTCAACTAATTTAAAAAATCATCTTGATTATTAAGTATCACTTCATGCTGACATCGTTACTTAAGATTTTTGAAACAGTCATAAGGTTATTGGTGGTATATAAAACAATTAGATTTAAAGTAAAAGCTAGCAGGTTGCTGTCTATAAAACAGCTCCAAACTTTTACATATAAATGCACAAAAAAGTTGAAGGCACACAGTGATGCTGGAAATCAGGTATATATTCAGCCTGCATTGGAGAGAATACACACATACACACACACACACACAAGTACAAACGGACAATAGCACTGGAAAGAAAAGTGTAATCAACTCCTCATCTGTTGTGCTGCCTGACTAGACGTTTTGCTGTGCTTCCACTGTGCTGCTACTTCAGGAAGTGAGCATCTGTCAGGAAGTGCAGCTTTCTGAGGTTATCAGAGTACTTTTCCCACTTTTCTCTTTTTGCTCTCATCCATCTCCTTCTAACTTCCAGAATACAGTCTGCCAGGCCTATCAGGGAAGGTAAGAAGTCTCCCCTTGCATTTTTTTTTTTTTTTTTTTTTTTTTAGATTTATTTATTTGGGCCGGCACTGTGGCTCACTAGACTAATCCTCTGCCTGTGGCGCAGGTACCCTGGGTTCTAGTCCTGGTTGGGGCTACAGATTCTGTCCCAGTTGCTCCTCTTCCTGTCCAGCTGTCTGTTGTGGCCCAGGAGTGCAGTGGAGGATGGCCCAAGTGCATGCGAAACCAGGAGGAAGCACCTGGCTCTTGGCTTTGGATCAGCGCAGTGCGCCGGCCGTAGTGGCCATGTGGGGGGTGAACCATTGGAAGGAAGACCTTTTTCTCTGTCTCTCTCTCCCACTAACTCTGCCTGTCAAAAAAAAAAAAAAAAAGATTTATTTATTTGAAAGCCAGAGTTACACAGAGAGAGAAGGAGAGACAGAGAGAGGTCTTCCATCTGCTGGTTCACTCCCCAGTTGGCTGCAATGACCGGAGCTGTGATGATCTGAAGCCAGGAGCCAGGAGCCTCTTTCGAGTCTCCCCTGCTGACGCAGGGGCCCATCTTCCACTGCTTTTCCAGGCCATAGCAGAGAGCTGGGTGGGAAGTGAAGCAGCTGGGACTTTAACTGATACCCTTATGGGATGCGGGCACTGCAGGCGGTGGCTTTACCTGCTATGCCACAGCACCAGCCCTTCCTCCTGCATTCTTGCTAGGGATTAAGACAGAAAGAACCTTTGTAATCATTCATGGTAAAGATAGAATTTCCCCTATAACTTATCTAATTGAGATCCAGAGGTCTAGGCAGTGGATTGGGCAAAGATACCACCTCAGTTCAGGGTCTTATAATAGCTTGCTACTTGTTGAAAAATTTAATAGGAACTTGTATATCCAAGTAGGCTTCAGATATTGATCCTAAATTAAAATCTCATCAACATTTAATAGTTTCAGAATAAGACCTAAGGACAATTCTTACATTTGAGTCTTTTTTTTCTTCAAGTATTCTAAATATGGCTGTAAATTTTTCTTTTAAAATTTGAATATTAAGGAAAAAATCTCTCTAAATAGAATTTGTGAAAAACTAAATACTAGAAAACAAGGGTAAAGGAACAGTATCTGGTGAAAATGGTTCACTGTGGAAATCAGAATAAAATTTTGAAAATATTTGTCACCTACACTGGGATACAAAAGAAACTATCAAAAATGATTAGTAAGTACAGACCAGGCTGATATACAAAAAGATTAACCTATGTCCCTCCCAAGAAAACCCAAAATAATATTAAAGGTTAATAGTGAGAAAATGAAGGATTACAAGGAAGGTAAAAACAGGATACTAGATTTAAAAAAAATTTTTTTTGAAGCAGAGAGAAATAGAGAAAGAGAGAAACACGCTTCTACCTATTTGTTCCTGATGACTAAAATGGCCTGGGTGAACCAGAGCCAAGAGCCAGGAATATAATTTAGGTCTTCTGCAAGGTGACAGGAACCCAATTACTTAAGCCATCACCTGTTGCCTCCCAATGTCTGCATTGTCAGGAAGCTACTAGAGCCAGGAGCTGGAGGCAGGAAGTGAACACAGCCACTCTGATCTGGGACATGGACATCTTCCCTGACAAGATAAACATCTGTTCCTAGGGGACTGGATTTAAAATTTGTGAGAAACCATGACAGAATTGACACTGGAAAATCAGATTGGTGATTTTGAGGACAAAATATAGAAGAAGGGACCACAGAGATATGATACAGAGAGAAAGACAAAAGAATTAAAACAGAGACAAAATTAAGGAAAAGAAATAAAAAACATTGATGGTATGGAGTGCCAGTATAAAGATTAATAAATTTAAAGGAATAATTTGAAAGAACAATAGAGAGAAAGACATAGACATATTTCATCAGCTGGTTCCCAAATGGTTCCCACTAGTCCCCAAATACCTGCAATAGTTGTGGGTTGGTCAGGCTGAAGCTGGGAGTTTATAATCCAATCCTGGTAGTATCAGTGACCCAGTTACTTGAGCCATCACTACTGCCTCCCAGGATGTTCAAGTAGGAACTTGAACGAGGCACTGTAATATGGCGTGTAGGCAGCTTAACTGCTGTGCCAAATGCCCACCCCACCGGTATAACAATTGTGATACTTGGGCTGGGCAATTGACATCATGGTTAAAAATGCCACTTGGGATGCCTGCACTCCATATTGAACTCCCTGTTTTCAAGTTCTGGCCAAGCTTTCAATTCCAGCTTCCTCCTACTGTCTGCCTTGTGAGGCACAGGTGATAGCTCAAGTAGGTAGGTCCATGGCAGTTGCGGGCATTTGAGAGTGAACCAGTACATGGAAGATCTCTTTTTATCTTTCAAGTAAAAAATTAAAATGACCCCTATTGGCTGCTCTGAAAAGCTATCTATGCATTATTTCCTGGGTCTACTCCCAACTTGGGCAGCCACCCCTGCGGTGCACCTCCTCTACCACTGCTTTGTCACCAGAGTCCTCCAACTCTAGCTTTCTTTTGCATCCCTGCATCAGATCACCACATGCTCCTCCATGTCAGATACAGCTGTGGACACCAACTCTGAGATACCACTGAGGACTTACAGGAAAAGGAAGTTGTGGAGCAGGTGTAGAAAGGAAGAGACACCCTGCTAATGAGAATGCTACCGAAGAAAATGGGGAGCAGGAGGCAGACAATGATGTAAAGAGCAAGAAGGCCAAGAGGAAGAGGAGGAGGAGGAGGAAGAGGGTGATGGTGAGGAAGAGGATGGAGATGAAGATGAGAAGGCCAAGGCAGCCACAGGCCAACAGGCAACTGAAGATGATGAGGATGATGATGTTGACACAAAAAAGCATTAGACTGATGAGGATGGCTAGATAGGGGGAAAAAAAAAGGAAAAGTAAAGCTTACATATGTTTAAAGAAAAGCCACCTGGTGGTGGCCTACTTATCTCCACTTCTCATCTCAGAATCTAAACAGGGTCACCTTTGAGTTGGTAGACAGCGCCTCCTGCTGACCATGTATGTTCTCCATTACCCAACCAAAATTGCAACCTTAATTTGCTTACATTTAAATAAAGAGAAGTGTATTAAATTAAAGATCTAATGATGCCTGCTTCTCTAGGACGCATTCTGTATAGGGGACTGAGTGCTATGTGTGGTCGTCTTGCCTTAGCTCTAGAAACTCACCCTGGCAGTCTTGGAACAAACTATTACAAGATTAAAACTTCATGTACTGCTTCATTTTCATTCAATTAGTTTCAGCAACTTGATATTGTAGGCCCCAGTTTCTCTCATTTAATCTCGTCTCTCGCTGCCTCTGAGTTGGTCACCTTGCAGTCGGGCTCTGGTAGCCAACTCAACTCCATTGTCCTTGAGACAACAACCTTTTCTCTTTGAGCTTCAGTTCTTTCCTTGAATCCCGACGAGACGTTCCTGCCCTCTGTTCTTGGTGTTTATTTCCTGGCCCTCTTGTCAGTCTCATCACCTTACTCTTATTCGTGGCATCCCATGAAGCCACGGGGAATTAGGGCAAGGTGTCGATGGCCCACATGTGCTTTGTGGGTTAAAATTTATTAGATTCTGGTTTTGCCCAAATATGGGCATGATTTAATAATAACCAAAACATTTCATGATTTGGGTAGGAATAGGTACTTATACAGCAAACAGATCAAAAACTGTCCTAGAAAGAAAAACCTGAAACTTTGCTGTGGATTGTGGGTAGCCAGAAGAAAAATAGGCGTAAATCAAGACTATGAGAGATGAACATGAGGATTTTTCGCTTCATGCAACTTAATTTTAAGAACGACTATTTTGATAAATTAAGCCAACATTTTTTCTTGATCCCAGAATTCAAACCATATTTATAAATGTATAATTCAGCTACTGTTTAGTTTAAATGGGCTTGTTGAGCTAGCCTGGACAATGTTACCATTTTTTACTGTTTTCTATAGTAAAAATATTTTAAATTTATGTATCAAACAATTCAGTTCACTTTTAAATTATAACCCATTTTTAGGTTGGCGCTATGTACAGCGATTTCTCTACAGTTGTACATAAAATGTCTTTACTGTAAAATGAACTAATGTTTAAAATACTGCTTTATGCTGTAATAAAGGTATTAGTATTTAAAAAAAAAAAAGATCTAATGATGTGGTACCAGCGTTGTAGCATAGAGGGTAAAGCAGCCACCTGCAGTGCCAGCATCCCATATGGGTGCCGGTTCTAGTCCCGGCTGCTCCTCTCCCAATCCAGCTCTCTGCTATGGCCAGGGAAAGCAATAGAAGATGGCCCAAGTCCTGGGCCCCTGCACCTATGTGGGAGACCTGGAAGAAGCTCCTGGCTCCTGGCTTTGGATTGGCCCAGCTCTGGCTGTAATGGCCATTTGGGGAGTGAATGGAAGACTTCTCTCTCTGTAATTCTGCCTTTCAAATAAATAAGTAAATAAATCTTTAAAAAAAAAATCTAATGATGATGATGCATCTTGAAGACTTAGAAAAACAAGAGCAAACCAAACTCAAAGTCAGCAGGAGGTGATAAATAATAAGGATCAGAGCAGAAATAAATAAAACTGAAACTAAAAATTGAAAAAAAAAAACCCCAAAAGATAAATAAAACAAAAAGTTGGGTTTTTGAGAAGGTAAACAAAATAGATAAACCTCTAGCCAGACTAACAAAGAAAAAAACAGAAAGACTCAAATAAATTAGAAATGAAAAAGGAGACATTGCAACCAACACCGCTAAAAGACAAATGATTATTAAGAAACTACTATGAAAAACTATATGCTAATAAACTGGAAAACTGTAATGAAATGGATAAATTTCTGGATTCATATGACCTATTAATATTAAATCAATAAGATATAGACAACCTAAACAGACCTGTAACAAGCAATGATATTGAAGCAGCAATCAAACGCCTTCTATCCAGGAAAAGTCTGGACCTGATGGCTTTACTACTGAGTTTTTAAGACTGAGTAGCTGGCACCGTGGCTTAACAGCCTAATCCTCTGCCTTGTGGCGCCAGCACACCGGGTTCTAGTCCTGGTTGGGGCACCGAATTCTGTCCTGGTTGCCCCTCTTCCAGGCCAGCTCTCTGCTATGGCCCGGGAAGGCAGTGGAGGATGGCCCAAGTCCTTGGGCCCTGCACCCCATGGGAGACCGGGAGAAGCACCTGGCTCCTGGCTTCGGATCAGCGAGATGCGCCAGTGAACCAACGGCAAAAAGGAAGACTTTTCTCTCTCTCTCTCTCTCTCTCTCTTTCTCTCACTATCCACTCTGCCTGTTAAAAAAAAAAAAAAAAGACTGAGTAATACACCACTGTATGTAAATACCACATTTTGTTTATCCATTTATCTGTTGGTAGACATTTGGGTTGTTTCAGTTGCTTCCAGGACCTGTGAATGTGGCTATGGGAGAAACAACAGCATATATTGAGGGCTGACTCAGTACCTTCTGTATCCTGGAGGATATTATATTCATCCCACACAATGTTGCCGTCCAGCCATCACCATGAGTTTTCAAAAGATCATTTTGCTCTTCTTTATGCCAGCTACTTTGAGTGTTGGAAAACATAGTAATACCAGTGAATTCTGTGAAAATGAACCCATTGCCACACTTCATTTGTTATAAAATGAGTTGCCTAGTTTGAAACAGTGCTACCTGCAATAGTGATAGTTCATAAAAGATTTTGTAACATCATAGATGTTGGTTTCATCAGAAACATTATAGTCAGGAAGGAAAATCTGTCTCCAGAGTAAATGTCTATCTTAGTAAGAATAAAGCATTGCCACTTCCGAGATAAAATTGACTGTAATCAGCCTGCCGGCAGGTGGCTGGCTAATCCTCTAGAGAACGGTGTCATATCTTGGGCTTAGTGTTGGTCTTTTTAAAAAATAGTTTTTTTTAAGGGCCAGTGTGCCGGTGCAGTAGGTTAATTTCCACCTGTGGCACCGGCATCCTATATGGGTTCCAGTTCAAGTCCCGGCTGCTCCTCTTCCAATCCAGCTCTCTGCTGTGGCCTAGGAAAAAAACAGAACCTATGAATTCCTTCCTGGTTTTTCACCTGGGTGGTAGAGGCCCAAGTACTTGGACCAGCTTCTGCTGCTTTCCAAGTCACATTAGCAGGGGCCTGATGCTGAAGCAGAGTAGCCAGCACTTGAGCTGGCATTCTGATATGGGATGGCAGCATCTCAAGTGGAGACTTAATCTGCTGTACAATTATGCTGGCCCAATGCCCATTTAAAATTTTATTTATTTAAATTTTTTAAAATTATTTATTTATTTGACAGGTAGATTTACAGACAGTGAGAGAGACAGAGAGAAAGGTCTTCCATCTGATGGTTCACTTCCCAAATGACCACAATGGCTGGAGCTACACTGATCTGAAGCCAGGAGCCAGGAGCTTCTTCCTGGTCTCCCATGCGGGTACAGGGGCCCAAGCACTTGGGCCATCCTCCACTGCCCTCCCAGGTCACTGCAGAGATCTAGACTGGAAGAGGAGCAACCGGGACTAGAACCTGGTGCCCATATGGGATGCTGGCGCCACAGGCGGAGGATTGACCTAGTGCGCCATGATGCTGGCCCCTTATTTATTTTTTGTGTTGCTCAGTTCTTTTGGTTCTGCATATATTTTAGATATTGATCTTTAATCAGATGAATAGCTTGCGCACAGTTTCTCCCATTCTGGCCGTTACCTCTATATTCTGTTGATTGTTTCCTTTGCATTTAGAAGTTTTATAGTTTGATGATATTACCATATATATTTTTAAAATTTTATTGCCTATGTTCTTGGGTTTTTAGTGAAAAATTACTGCCTATACTGATATTTTTAAACATTTCCCCTAGGTTTTCTTCTATAACTCTCATAGTTTGAGGTTTTGTGTTCAAGTCTTTGATTTATTTTGAGCTGATTTTTGTATATTGGGTAAGAGGTAGTGGAGAGGTGTCAGGTTTTAATCTTCTGTGTATATCCAGTTTTCCTAGCATCATTTATTGTAAAGGCTATTCTTTCCCCACTCTATCACTGTTTGTCTTGGCTATTGGTGAATTTGGCATTCAACAGGAATTGTGAACTATGAGCTCTGGTGAGTGTTAAGTCCATGTCGCTGAACTGATGTATCACCTCCATTCTTGTTACCATGACTCCTTTGTGCAATTATGTAAAGACACAGTTGGATGGGAAAGATACTGGCTGATATCCATGATATGCTTCTTCCTGTCCTCTTGATTATTGCCCTCTACTGAGGTTGACTGGAGCACAGCACCCACCTTAGTTATCTCCTGTTAAAATTCTTTCTGACTTTCTGACCATTCAGCTCAACCATTAGATGCTATCCTTAAGCTGGTATGTATTTATACCTTCAGTTGTCTCATTTTACATAAAATGACAGTCACATCCACAAGTCTTGCCCACCTGGGGGAGTTCTCTTCACCACTCTTCTTTAGAACTATCCTTGAGTGGGGCTGTAGTACTGCTGCATTTGCCTACTTTTGTGTGACATTAGCTTGTCATACCCAACCATCTTTAAACCAAGCTAACTTTTCCCCATTAGTTAGCTCATCCTAAGGAACTTTGCATGCATCAGAGGTGTAGGTTAAGAGAGAGGAAGCAATATGTCAAGAATAGGTCCCATGGGAATCTGGTCTACTTGCTCATGCACATTACTTGTTCCTTTAGGACTTGCTTGAACCTATGTTGGGACCCTTTTACTTGATAGAATGCTGTGTAAATGCCAAATTTATGGGTTAGGGGATCAGCCATTAACCATTTGATGATGTACAACCTGAGGTTGTATGGTAAATTGGTGACCTTGCAATCAGTATCTGCTGAGGACCAGTATCATGTCCAAAGCCAGTTTTCAAGGAAAGAATAGTTATCTGTAGATAACCATGTCTGTATATAACTATCTTTGCTTCCAAGTCCTAAAATGTTTATACTGTGATTCATCTGTAAGGATCTGCTGAATGCTGTGTGCATCTTCAGTTAAAGTGGTTCCAACTGTATGCTTACCATGTGCAGTCAGAATGGTATTATCAACTTAGTAAAGAACTAAGTGGAGCTTATGATATTTTCTAGAATGGAGAATGAATCAGTATTTCTACAGGCTAGATTATGGCTAGAATGCTAGAGCTATAGGTGGATAGCAAAGAGGGTATATTGTTGGCACTGCCTTCTGAAAGACACTGTTTTTTGATGGTTTTTAATAATAGAATAGCTTTATTCTGATTGTTAGAAAATGTGTTCATTTGTACCACAACAAAAACTGTATCTTTAACCATAATGACAATTAGAATAATGTGATTATGCTTGCAGTAATTTACTACCATTTGCTAAGATCGTTCTATATTTGGACCAGACCTAGATAGGCAAGCTAAATGTGGTAGGAATTACCATTCCTTTATCTTTCAAGTCTTTGTGAGGCACTGATTTCTACAAGTTCTACAGGAATGTGGCATTACTTTTGATGTACTGTTTTGGTAGGTAAAAGTTCAAGTAACTTCAACATGGCTTTTTCTACTTGGTTTTCCTCTGTAATATCCCTCACTCTATGGGTCAGGTAATCAGTGTGGACATTGTGTCAGTTATTGTTTGTCTCTTCTAAGTATGCACTCCAAACTGGGTAAATAACTTTGGGGTGGGTTCAGACACTGGTGGAACTCTCTGGAGAGAGACCTTTTGCTAAAATTCAGTTAATTACCTAACCTCCGTAAACTCTTACTCTCACTGTTGAATCACAATAGAATCTTAGGCACCCGTGAACTAGTGTTAGTTCAGATTCAGTGTCTGGTTATCCCTGATAAGTGTCATTAATATCCTATCCCCACTGTACAGTCACCCTGGTAAATGGTTACATGTTTCTCTGGGGAAGGATAGGAGGAAGGTTTACAGTATAATTTTTTGGGAAGAATGTCAATGTTCTTAAAGGGGATCCATCATCTTTATTCAAGGTCCCTGGCCTGAGAAGTAGCTCATCTCAGAAGAGCTTGAGGGTCAACACTCTGTTTCGTGTTCATAAATTCCTATTTCTCGTGATCAGACCTAGAGCTTTTCTATGTACACAAATCAGATAAGATTTAAGGAGACTGCCCATCTGTTTTAGTTCTAGGACACCACGGACACTTAACCAATCCAGTCTAGCTGTTTTTGTTTACTGCTTTGACTTCACTACCCATTTTGATGACTATGTCTACTTTGCCTACGGAAGTTAATTGCTAATTGCTACCACTTGCCTGTGTCACTTGAGATCACATCACTGCCATTGAGTTTGGTGAATCCAGTTTGATGGTGCCATTTCCTACTGTTGTTCTTGACTTTCTGGCCAAATGGAGCTTATCAAGCTACAGAGAGCTCATCAAGGAGGTCAGGCTCCCCTCACGAATAATTTCCAGTTCTGGTAAAGGAAGTGTTTTCTGGCTTTTTATAAAGCACATAGGGAGAATGAGGGCAGGCATTACGCATAATTTTCATGTATTAGAAAAGTTATGAGCTATTTCCCTTAAAGATTCCAGATGAGTAGCAATTTTATAAGTAACATTTATTTATGACCTCAGTCATTAAGATGTTTAATATATAGAATATATCTGAGTTTGAAAAGTTTAACTGCTAACAAAATATGTTTATATTTGTTGCTTTTAGAATGTCAAAGGGATTTTCTTATTTATTAATGTATTGTATATTAAATATTTGAATTTTACTAGACAAAAATAAAACTCATTTGGGTGTTATTTTCTACTTCATGACCTAAACCTGGCATTAAACAATAGGATTTCTGTTCCCCCATCTGTTCTAAGAATAAATGTGACTACTCATATTCTATGTATGTATCTTTAAAAAAGTGTTCAATCTTCTGTTTTACTGTTTTTCTTCATTATTTCTTAACAATTCTTTCCTTTTGGGGTCTTGCAGGAAACTAAAGTAGGTAGGAGGGTAGAAAAGGTGGAAGAGATAGACTCACCTCATTAATTCACACTTACAGTTTCTGATGTGCATCTGTAGGTTACTGAGTCAGTAATACCAGTTTGAAAAGCAGTGGTTTATATGAGTTATGTATAAAGATTTAGCTTTTGAGATTTCCTAAAGGGAAACATTTAAATAGATGGTTTGGGACCTTTTCTTCTACCTTACCCCTCATAAGTCTTTTCTTTAACTTCAGCTTCATTCCCGAACTTAAAGTCCATTTATTTAACTTTCTATGTGTATCCTAAAAGCACCTCAAATTCAGTATGTTCAAAATTGTACTCATCTTCTTAGTCCCCAGATCTCCTAAAAATTCCATCTTTGTAATTGGCATGACCATACACCAAAACAATATCTAATGTAGAAAACTGGGAGTCACCATTACTTACTTTTGCTCTTGCTCTTATTTTCTATATTCTACATTTCTTATTGGTCTACTTTTTATCTCTGCCCCATTGCTATTGTTTTAGTTCCTTATTTTGTATGATTTATTTATTAAAAATACAGAGTGAAAGAAGTTGAGAGGGAGAGAAGAGTAAGAAAAGAGAGAGAAAAAGGGAAAGAGAAAGAGGGAGGGGGGGGAGGGGAGAGAGCTAGAGACCTTCCATCCACTGGTTTTCTTCCCAAATGGCTGCAATGACCAGGGCTGGACTAAGGCAAAGCCAGGAGTCTGGAATTCCATCTGGGTTTCTCATATGAGTAGCAAGGGCCCGATTAGTTGAACCATTATGTGCTGCCTTCCCAGGCACATTAGCAGGGAGCTGGATTGGAGTGAAGCTGCTGGGACTTGAACCAGTATTCCGACATGGGATGCTGGCATGACAAGCAGCAGCTTAGCCTGCTGTGTAGTACTGCTGGCCCTTCAATTTTTTTTCAATCTGTGAGGTTTTTAAAATATTGTGTAATTTTTAAAAGTATTCATTTGTTTATTTGAAATATAGAAAGCAACAGAGGGAGACACACACACACACAGATAGAGAGATAGAGATAGAGAGAGAGAGAGAGAGAGAGAGAGAGAGAAGCATGAGCGAGAAGCACACACACATGCACAGAGAATGAGAATCTCTCATCTGCTGGTTCATTTCCAAATGCCTGCAAGAGTCAGAGCTGGCCTGGGCTGATGTTGGGAGCCCAGAACTCAATCTGGATCTCCATGTGGATAGCAGTGACCCATCCACTTGGGCCATTATCTGCTTCCTCCCAGGATGCACATTTGTAGGAAAATGAAATCAAGCATGGAGCTGGGCCTGCAACCGTAAGCACTTAGTTATGGGATGTGGGCATCCCAGGTGGTGTCTTAACTGCTATGCCAAATGTTCACCCCTAAAATTATTTGTTTGTAAGGCAAAGGAGGGGCCACTTATAACTACTGGTTTGATTCTCAAATGCCCACAGTGGGTCAGGGTTGGGGCTGAAGTCAGGAGCTAGGAACTCAATCCAGGTTTTCCACATCTGTGGCAAAGACCCAACCACTTGAACCATCACTGCTGCCTACCAGGGTCTGCATTAATAGGAGGCAGGAATCAGGAGGCATAGAATTTACTCCAGGTACTCTGAGGTGGGGTGTAGGTGTCCTAACCATTGTTTTAACAGGTAGGCCAAATGCCTGCCTCTATGAGTTTTTAATAGCCCATTGTTTTTTTGGGCCATAATCCATAATGTAGTGACTTGAATGTTATTAGATTAAATTAAATTAAATTAAATCATTCAATAAGGGTCTTGGCCCAGAGTGATCATCTCTCTCTTTCTTCTTCTTCCTTTTCTATTTTCTTAAGATTTGTCTATTTTATTTGAAAGGTAGAGTTACAGAGAGAGAAAGGAAGAGAGAGAGAGAGAGAGAGAGAGAGAGAGAGAGAGAGAGAGAGAAAGAGAAAGAGAAAGAGAGAAAGATCTTCCATCTGCTGGTTCACTCCCGAATGGCCGGAGCTGGGCCGATCTGAAGACAGGAGCCAGGAGCTTCTTCTGGGTCTCACAGAGGCCCAAGCACTTCGGCCAGTATCTACTGCTTTTCCAGGCAAACTAGCAAGGAGCTGAATTAAAAGTGAGCTGTCAGGATTCGAACCGGCGTCCATATGGGATGCTGGTGCTGCAGGTGGCAGCTTCACCTGCTGTGCCATAGCACTGGCCCCAATCCTTTATTTTTGGAAGAAATTTGTCTTGGTATTACTTTTTAAAACAGGTGTGGTGGGACACAGAGCATACTATTTATTTCACTTGAACTTTATTATGTAAACATTTTCAGGCTAAAAACGTTCATGTGGAATATAAAAATGTGCACATGGGTCAGTATGGAGAAGACATTTTGTCTCCTTACCTCCTAAATACATGTATTAAAGTGATTTTATTCTTCTGAATTTCTAAGAGGAAGTTTTCTCTATTATTGTAAAAGCCAGCAGATTTCCTGAGTGTCCTTGAATGATTTATTCATGGCCTACTTGTATAGTAGCAAAAGAAAAGAATTATACATTACTTTTTTTTTAATTTTGTGCAAGAGAATAATTTTAAAAATATATTTTGTAAGACCTTTAATTAAAATTTAAATAAGTTGCCTTTTCAACTCATGGTCATTAGAGAGAGTATACTGTCTCTTCCATTATCATGGCTCAGAGCTGTGTACTTTTTTTCTCTCTGGCTGGTATATGTATTGTTTTCACCTTACTTTTGGTTTTTAAGGGAATCCAAGCTGTTCTCATACTTAAGATCCTGTTTATACCTTGGTAAATGTCATAAATTTATTAGTAACATCTTCTCCAAGGTTGAAACATTGAGTATCACCAATACTGAGATGCATAAAGTTGGTCTGTCATTAACAGAGAATCCCCCTTTCTTCTTTATTTCCTTTATTTCTTTAGTCTTGCTTTTTTTCCACATCTCCCAAAAGTTTCGGTGATTGATGAATAGATGAATGATCTCTCTGACTCTTAGTAGACTGTAAATTCTATGCGGATAGAGACTACCCTGGTCTGGTTCACCTCTGTGAGCCTAATGCCAAAGGTTAGCATGTAGTAGAAATTCAGTAAATTAATGGAATGAATGAATAATGAAACATATATTATGGATACTTCTTTTTAAAAATTTCTTTGTTGAAAATGTGTCCTACAGTATTTTGAAATATTTAGATTATAAAATAATGGGGAGAAATTATAGCTGGAAATGAAAAATATTTTTGATGTGAGGATTTTAAAATTTCCTACTTGTTCTTTAACACTTAAAGAATAGAGCAGTAAACATTGAATTTGAAGGGTTTTTTAAAACCCAATTTTTGATTTATTTTGGATTAATATTTGGAACTGCATCTGACCATGTGACCTTGATTAACTCAACCAATTATGGTCCAACTTAGATCAAAGTAGTTTGAGGGCATTATATGGAAATACACATATTTTTACAATTATTATCAGTTTTAAGGGCTTTAATTAAAACATGATGTGCCATATGTAAATAATAGCATTTTATTGTTTATTTCAAACTGTAACTTGAGAATTTTGAGAACTGAAGAATATTTCCAAGTATAATAGAAAGTCATGTACTCTTGGGTTCAGAAGTTATTATTTAAGTAAAATACTACATTGTAAAAGGCCTGACTGATGAGAAACACAAGGACTATAGTTAAGTGTACGTAGCTCTTCCTAACAATGTTAAGATAGACTGTTCATTTAATTATTGGATAACAGGTCTGTATAGATAAAAAAACAAACAAATAAAACCTTAATAACTATCATTTAACTATCATGTGAATTTTTGATAAGGTAGAAAGTAGCTATAAGTTTGAGCTTGATATATTATGAACTTTAATTTGGCCCCTTGTTTGGAAAGGCTATTAATACTTGGCTACTC
Source organism: Lepus europaeus (assembly GCF_033115175.1). Lineage (NCBI taxonomy): Eukaryota > Metazoa > Chordata > Mammalia > Lagomorpha > Leporidae > Lepus > Lepus europaeus. The sequence continues at coordinate 59,537,397 of NC_084838.1, read as the reverse complement.
AGTAGTACTAGTGTACTTGGAGAATAAGATCCTACTCAATGCTTCATGTCTTTTCAGCTCTACCAAATTATAATATCTCTGTTACTGTTTTCTTAGCTTTGTTCCTTTGTGACTTTAAGGGTATATTTCTAGCCTGTTTTTTTCTTTAGGCATCCACAAGGACAAAGATAAACCTCTCAGCTTCTCTGTTGTCCTTGAGACTTTGAGGCGTACCTTGACAGATTACCAGAACAAGCTGGAAGATGCATCTAATGAGGTAACACTTGCACTGTTTGGCTCCACACATATAGCCTTCGGCCTGTACCAGTACGTATCCCTTGCTTGTTACAAAGGTCAAAAAGATTGGGAATGTTGAATTGACAGCTTCACAGATACTAGGAATAATAAATTGTCTGTCACAGTTCTTTCTTTAAGTGTAGCCTAAAGTCGTGTCTCACTTAAGTTTTTCTGACTCTTCAGGCACAAAGTTGTAGACTGTCATTTCTTAGTCTTCATAATTTACTTATTTTATTTTGATTTAAAAAAACCTTACAAGTCATTTAAGTTAATGTGTTATATTTGAACATTAATATGTTTTATGACATTGGAAAATAGCTAGTGGAAATTTAGATTTTTGTCAGCGTTTTAGGTTAAAATTTCTACAAACTTTGGAAGTCTTAATAAAAAAAGAGAGAAATTAGTTTTCATATTGTAAAGGGAGTAAAGGTTGTTAGAAGTTTTCAAAAACAAGTATCTGTTTGATGTAGCCTGGAAGCTTTTAGATTGCTGATTGTAAAAGCTCTTGCTTCTATTTATCCTCTCATTTGTATTGTTTAATATGTGGGTTGATAATTTTCTTGGGTATTAAAATGTTTTATGAATTCCTGCTTTAAAAATTGAAGAGTTTGTTTAGCTACATCTTGTCAAATTAGCATCTGAAATAATTACATTAAATACAATTAGTTAGCAAAATAGCAAACAGATTGTTTGAGCCAAAGACAAGTCACATAGCATGGAATTTTGTGTTTATCCTTCTGTTTATCTCTTTTTCTGATATACTAAAAAGGCCATAAAACCATTAGATCTCACATTACAGGAAGAGGCTTATTTTAGCTTAGTTTGCTAATTTGAACAAAGAAGGAAAAGTGGCTCCTCTTAATAGATTCTGTTACTGTTCAAAACGCATAAAGAAAGTATTGAAAAAAATTAAATTTCTATGAAGAGCAAGTATTGCTAAGTCTTTCTCAGTGAGAAAAGACAACCTATATTGCTAGTAGTTTCTGAAACTCTTCTGAGGCCTAGGTCTGGAAGCTGCAGGGTAACTCGGAACATATTACCCACAGCGAATTGTTATTTGGGAGGATGGATGTCACATGATCCTCAGCATAGTTGAAAAGTCGACTCAGCAGGCTTTGGCTTAGTAATGCGCTTTGTTGTGAACCAGTGCCAGAGACAGCAGTGGGGAGACCAAGGGGGTGACTGCAAAGAAAGCAAAAAGAGCAGTCTGACAGAAAGAAGAATGAACTGTCAAAGAAAATAAATCACAAGCGGTGCAGGACCGACTGATGACCTGCCACAAGCCTTCCCAGTAGGACTGCATGTGACCGACCCTGAAGTTGTCATATGGAGTGAGGAGACCAGTGAATACCCTCATGATGTAGAGAAAGAACAGTCTCTTGCTCTGTTCTTTCTTCTTTCCTTATAGATGCCACTGCTTCTGGCATTTTGGTCCAGCAGGATTTTAAGAATAAAGTTATATTTGTTTACAGTAAGAATGCAATCCTTATCCAGACATCTAGTAACAACGCACTGCCATCACTGACATTTTAAGGTTGAATGCTTTCTTTTCTTTTTAGCAATGTGAGCTTGTGACAGAAACTACATAACTAAAAGAAATATTTTTTAAGACTCTTAATTACTGCTGAAAAAATTGTATTTAAGTAGCTGCATAAAAGCATTTAAAGATTAGCTTTTGAGTTACCCATGCTTGAAAAATGTAAAAAAGTTACTTATATTTTCTTTCATCAGCTAAACAGCATGAGTGATGCTAAGGAAAAGGTGTCTAATGAACTTGATTCTAGCAGACAGAAGATAGACTCTCATTCTAAAAATATAAAGGTATTATGATTTATATTTCTAGCTTTTTCCTTTTGTATGAAAAAGAAAGTACAGTTATTTAGGTAATATTTTTAGGTATATATGTCTAAAAATAGACTTAACTTTTAGCATACGTTTGGATATAATTTTAATTTTTATTCTTTATGAAAGTAATATGAATTATTTTTATTGAAAACATTTGATTGGCAATTGGCTTAGAGGAAAAATTCATTTCCTAGATTTAATGCTATAGATTTAAAGAATGATTTAAGATTTAGTGTCCAGCCTTGATACATTTTAAACATATTTTTCCAGAGCACATCTGTATTTGGAATCAGTTTTTTATCATGTTAAAGTGGAGCCATTGTTTTTAGTACATCATATCTGGTAATGGGCTGAGACCACACCTGGCTAAGGTCCAGAATAATAGTTTGGTTATTTTATGTGCTGGTTTTATGTACTACATCTTTGCAAAAATTATATTGTTGGAATTTTATTGTGTTGATTCATGTTATATTTGTCCTGGCCACTCCATTAGAATTTAAGGTTAATGAATAAATAGTTCAGCAGAACTTTATGCCACATGTTTGAGATTTCTATTAATATTGATGTCATTGGAAAATAAATGTTCATACATTACATTTAAAATATTTATTTAAAAATGTTATTTAAATATTATTTAAAGTTTTTAACTATCAGATTTTATTTATTTATTTATTTTTGGGATAATAGGTTGAAAGGAAAATTCCCTTCAACCAGATTTTTGGAATAAGTTATTCTATCAACAGTTTATGTAAATGTTTAAACATAACAAACTTTCTCATTTCTGAGGTAAGACGCTATACTTAGAGCACACATTGAGCAAAAATCTTTCAGTGTTTGCCATTATAAACAAATGTTTGCTTCTGTGGTTCTTGCGTATTAAAGCTTTAAAGTTTTCCTTATGTATTCTACGTTTGTGCTCCCGCTCCACCCCCACCCCCCCCCACCCCCCAATTGGAGGCCTTTCTGCAGTTCATTTCATTTCTCCAACAGGAACTTCAGGATAAACTGGCTGACGTCAATAAAGAGTTAAGTCATTTACGCACTAAATGTGCAGACCGTGAGGCTTTAATAGGCACCTTAAAAGTGGAACTACAAAATGTGCTGCACTGTTGGGAGAAAGAAAAGGCGCGTGCAACCCAATCTGAAAGTGAACTGCAGAAGCTTTCCCAGGTGTACCGCAAGGACACTGAGGTATTACCTGAGACCAGAGCACTGTCAGGAAGGGCCTTTCCTGAATCTCACATTTATACATGTACACATAGCAAGGGGCTATTTTTAACGGTAGTTGATTTAATTCGGAAAATCCATCTGAACTCAGTATTTTGAAATATTCATGACAACTGCAAAGTCAGCAGCTCCATTACTCTGGTGTCATCCTATTTTGTCAGAGAAATAATACAGTTTAACCCTTTCATCTCTTCTATAACTAGTTTTCTTTGACTATTTAGAACCACCATATTATCATGCAGTTCCTAACAGCTCTTTCAGAGTTAGCCTGTTTGCCATTGACAAACATATTTTGTTTTTTTTTAAATTTCAGTATTTCTATACCTTGGTGTGGTAGAAAGAATGTTTTGTCATTGGATAGTCCTAGATTTGGCTTTTCTATTTACAAATAGTGTAGCTGCAAATAATCCACATGACTTCACCTCTCCACACCTGAGTATCTACTGTGTAGATAATCTTACTCTTTATAATTATCAGGTGTAAAATTTTAGAAAAATGAAAGCTCCACAAATTAAAACTTTTCATTTTAATTCCCTGGAGTATTGCCTATCCACTTTTATTTATTAATCACTTTTTAAAATATTATGACAAAAATTTCATATTCTCTATGAGCCTCTGTGAACAGAATTGTTAGTTTATATTTTCATTTGCCCATGAGATATGGAGCTAGTCTAGCTAGTGTAACTGGTTTATCTAAGTCTTCCTGCATATTGAGTTCATTACTTCAACAAATAGGAATACGAATGCCAAGAGAGTAAAAAGGAAACATTCTTTCTGCTCTTCTCACAGTCTGGGATTTAAATTGTGTCCACATGAAGGAGTTGGAATTGTGCTACACATCAGATAATGATTAAAGTAAAGGAAACTAGAAGCCTGACTGTATTGTAAAGTCAGCATGTCTACAGCGTTGTGGTTGGGTTCAACGTGTGTGAATTGATTTTGGATCCTGGGATTCTCTTTGCATGCCAAATGGATGATTATCATGCTTGGTTTATCACAGCCCAAGCAAAAAAGGGCATAAAGGCAACACAGTGAAGGATCCTTGAGGGCGAACTTCCTTGAGGATGAATGTGATCACTTGGTAAAATGGGCAAGAGGAATATTTTAGTGCCTGAATATTACCTTTTGGTTAAGTACGTTTAATAAGACTTTAAAATATATCAACCTGCTTAAAAATGTTAAAGTCATCTTTCACAGCTTATAGAAGAATAAGTTAAGCATAGTTATAAATAATATTCTGATTTCTTAATTTAGTTTGTGGTTGTAGCTACATTTTCAACCTTTTGGTTTTCAGTTGTACAGCCTTTGGGAAAAAGTACAGAGTTAGTGGCACAGAGGGTGAATTAAAGATGTTTTGATATATATGTTTGATACATGTAGAAAAACTCTTCCCACAGTTTATTACAAACTTTTGCAAATTCTGTTGTTTTTTTTTTTTAGAAAATTAGAATTTTTGTTTTTCCTCTGAAGTTTTCTTCTTTTAAAAATTTTCTGTTCCTGCTGATGCATTAAAAAATCTTGAGGGAACTTACTTTGTCCATATATAATGCTCATTTTGTAGCTCCATAATTACCTTATCTCTAGGTTCTATGCTTTGGGATATTATAAGTGAAACACCTTATAAAGAGAGCCATTTGACAAAACAGTAAGTCAGTCTTCCATAGGTGTTCAAGATGGGATTGGCTTTAACCTGAATTCTATTGTGTAGTGTTTCTAGGTAATTCAGCAATGGGAGTTATTGTAGTGATAATATACTTTTTAAAGTTATTTTTTAATTAGAAAAATTTTAGCGCACACATATAAAATTATGCATATTTGTGGGGTACTACGTGTTGTTTGGTACCTGTGTACCTTGTCCAATATCCATTTATTAATATACTTTTAAGGAGATTTGTTTAAACATTCATAGTTGGACAATTTTGAAAGTATGTCTTGGGCAGCTCAGTCCATTTTTTGGCCTTTTGTAATATTTAAACACCTAAAAATGCCCAGGGTGCCAAATTCTATATGAGCTTCTAAGTGGGGAAAACAAATGAGCCTATCTTCCATATCTTTCATATCACTGTCTGCTTCGCCTAAGGGGCTTGGAATGGATTTCCTATAAGTGGTAGGTAAACTGGAATCTCTGGAGGAGGAGAAGAAAGCTGAGTAATTGTGTGCATGTAAAGTACAGATATTGGTGTAACTTTTTCCTCATCAGAGTTGAACAACAGTCTCCTCTCTCTCTCTCTCTCTCTCTCTGTGTGTGTGTCTCTCTCACTCTCTCTATATGTGTATATATATATATATATACATATGCATGTATATGTGTGTGTATATAGATTTTAACTTAAATAACATCTGTTTTGGCAAATATAAATGCGAAATTATAGAACTATGATACTGACTTCCAATCAGAAGGACTTAGGAACAACTGGTCCAGACCTTGTGTTGCAACTAAGGGAGCTTAGGCCCAGCGGGTGCTCTGTCAGATCACATACTTCGCAGCAGCAGAATTGGGGTCCGAACCCTGGCCTACTTGCTCCCAGACTGCAGATTTTGGTTTTGAATGCCAAGTGTAAACAATTCCAAGGATTCTATCTGCTGTTCAGTTTTGAATATTAAAAAAAACTCCAGCCCTCCAAGTGACAATATTCTGAGACTTCAGTATTTTAAATCTTTTCTAGGTTTTTAAAAATAAATTCTTCATCATTTGTATTATGAGAGTATTCCTTACAGAGTTCATAGAAAATGCATATTATGAAAAAAATGCATGGATTTCAAATTTTTTTGCAGCAAAATAAACATCTTTTAACTGCATTTTCTATGAACTTTTTGAAGTACTCTCACATGTTTTATTTCTTACAGTGTTTATATGCATGAATTAATTTTTCTTATTTTCTTGCAGGAGAAGCTAACCTTCCTTCATACCTTGTATCAGCACTTGGTAGCAGGCTGTGTGCTCATAAAACAACCAGAAGGCATGCTGGATAAATTCTCTTGGTCTGAGCTTTGTGCAGTTTTGCAGGAGAATGTTGATGCCCTGATCGCAGACCTCAACAGGGCTAATGAGAAGGTAACTGTCCTCAGGCACCAGATACCTCTATTAAATTCAGTGACATTTGTCCACATCACAGTACCATTAAGAGGGGCTGACATTCATCTTATTTCAAAAAGAATTTGGGTGTTAATAATTCAATACCATTAATTATGGCTTGTCTACAACTCAGTTTGATGCCATTGCTGTGGGCATGTAAATGTGACTGAAGTCTGTATGAAGTCTCTAAGCTCCACTTTCTGTGCAGGACATGCTAATACTACTAGCCAGTATTAGCCACAGGGACCTAATTAAAAGAAAATAAATTAATCTTACTGATGAAGCAATTCAAAGAACTTAGTCATTTACATTAATAAACCAAGTCTTTATGTTAGCATAAAATAGAAACAGGATACAGTTATTCAAAAACATGATTTTAAAATTCTTTGCTTAGGAAATATAAGGTGTTATTTTGAAAGCACTTAAAGAATTTTAAATTACATGTTTATGACTTGTTTCTTGAAATACAACAAAACGTATATTAGAAAACGCATTCCATGATTTAGAATGTTTTCTAGGAGAAAGCAGTAGAATTTTATGGTCCTTTACCATTTTGCAAACCTAGGAATTCAGTCTTTCAAAAAAAATTTTAAAAACTTGCTAGTGGCTATAGAAAATTAAAATGACTTGGCAGAGCAACATATGCCACTGGTAAAGATATTGATTCTTATACTGGGTCTACTAAACTAACTGGAACTGCGTTTATGTGATCTAGTTTCTAAGTCTTAGTTGTAAGGACGTTTGCTCTTCATTGGTAAGAAGAGAAAAACTGTTTTGTTAAACAGTTAAAAAAAAAAATCCCTTAAAGTGTTCAAACAGCATTTGAGCCCAATTGTAAGGTTGGCTTTCTTATTATTGAGCATTTTTACCTTAGTCCTGTTGGCAGGCACAATCGTAGGCACTTAGCAGTAGGATTGAGAAATGAGGGGATAAATTGTGAGAAGCACAGATGCTGCTACTGATTGTGAGTGTATGTATAATGGGTTTGTAAATTACTGATAATTAAAAGGAGTTTTTTTAACCCTCTGAGCCGGTATTATGTCTTTAACAATTTAAAAATAGCATTAAGTGTCACACATTTTAGAAGATAAGGATTTTCTTCAGAATTTGAAAAACTGGAATTATCTGCTTTATTATAGGTAAAGTGTTTGCAGATTTGTCAATCTCATTTAAATACTTTCTTTTCCTTTGAAAGATCCGAATAGCCTGAGCTTTGGTTCCAGAAGTAAGAATATCTTTCTTTTTTCTTTTTTTCTTTTTTTCTTTTTGACAGGCAGAGTGGACAGTGAGAGAGAGACAGAGAGAAAGGTCTTCCTTTTGCCGTTGGTTCACCCTCCAATGGCCGCCGCGGTAGGTGCGCTGCAGCCGGCGCACCGCGCTGATCCGATGGCAGGAGCCAGGTGCTTCTCCTGGTTTCCCATGGGGTGCAGGGTCCAAGGACTTGGGCCATCCTCCACTGCACTCCCTGGCCACAGCAGAGAGCTGGCCTGGAAGAGGGGCAGCCGGGACAGGATCGGTGCCCCGACCAGGACTAGAACCCGGTGTGCCGGCGCTGCAAGGCGGAGAATTAGCCTAGTGAGCCGCGGCGCCAGCCAAGAATATCTTTCTTAATCTTCTTAGTAAAATTGATTATAGAATGAGTAACTTTATTAGAAAAAGGAAGAATAAAAATTTGTTAAGTATACAAGTGCTATAATTTTCTACTAAAATATATATGCTGCTAATTCCTGTTTTTTAATTGCACTTAAAAATTTTTGTATAATCTGAAGGCATAAAATAGAGTGAAAAATTTTGATGTGATGCTAAGAAATGGTTAGCATATCTCATTTTTTTTTTTTTTTTTACATTTCTCCATATATAGATAAGCCATCTAGAGTATATCTGTAAGAACAAGTCTGACACAATGAGAGAGCTTCAGCAGACCCAGGAAGATACCTTTCACAAGGTGGCAGAGCAGATCAAAGCTCAAGAGAGCTGCTGGAACAAACAGAAGCAGGAACTAGAGCTGCAGTATTCTGAACTCCTCCTGGAGGTGCAGAAGAGGGCACAGGTATATGGCCCTGCAAAGAGCTGTGAAAACGTTTTCTTAATGTAACCATTTTAAGTGTTTTCTTTTAGTACCAATGCAAATACCTTTAGAACCTCTTGAGAACCCCATGAAACTTGTTTAGATATATGTTCTTCATTCTCTTCAGCATTTGGTATTGTCAGTCTTTTTAATTTTGTTTGTTTTAAAAATGTATTTGAGGGGCTGGTGCTGTGGTACAGTGGGTTAAAGCCCTGGCCTGAAACGCTGACATCCCATATGAGTGCCAGTTCTAGTCCAGTCTGCTCCTCTTCTGATCCAGCTCTCCACCATGGCCTGGGAAAGCAGTAGAAGATGGCCCAAGTCCTTGGGCCTATGCACCAATGTGAGAGACCTGGAAGAAGCTCCTGGCTCCTGGCTTTGGATCGGCACAGCTCTGGCCATTGTGGCCATCTGGGGAGGGAACCAGCGGATGGAAGACTTCTCTCTCTCTGTCTCTACCTCTCTCTGTAACTCTGTCTTTCAAATAAATAAAATAAATCTTTAAAAAAATTTATTTGAGGCCGGCGCTGTGGCTCAATAGGCTAATCCTCTGCCCAAGTGCTTGGGCCCTGCACCCGCATGGGAGACCAGGAGAAGCACCTGGCTCCTGGCTTCGGATCATCGCGGTGTGCCGGCCGCAGCGCGCTGGCCTCAGTGGCCATTGGAGGGTGAACCAATGGTAAAGGAAGACCTTTCTCTCTGTCTCTCTTTCTCACTGTCCACTCTGCCTGTCAAAAAAAAAATAAATAAGTAAAAAAAATTTTTTATTTGAAAGGCAGAGAGAGAGAGAGAGAGCAAGAGAGAATCTTTTATTTTTTTTCTTTTGACAGGCAGAGTGGACAGTGAGAGAGAGAGACAGAGAGAAAGGTCTTCCTTTTGCCGTTGGTTCACCCTCCAATGGCCGCCGCAGCCGGCGCGCTGCGGCCAGCACACCGCGCTGATCCGAAGCCAGGAGCCAGGTGCTTCTCTTGGTCTCCCATGGGGTGCAGGGCCCAAGCACTTGGGCCATCCTCCACTGTACTCCCAGGCCACAGCAGAGAGCTGGCTTGGAAGAGGGGCAACAGGGACAGAATCCGGCGCCCGGACCGGGACTAGAACCCAGTGTGCCGGTGCCGCAGGCGGAGGATTAGCCTATTGATCCACGGTGCTGGCCAAGAGAGAATCTTCTGTTCACTGACTGACACCCTAGTTTGCTGCAACAGCCAGGTCTGGGCCAGGCCAAAGCCAGGAGCAAGGAACTCCATTAGGTACCAAGTATCTGTGCCTGTGCCATCCTGCACTGACTTTCAAGGTAAGAGAGCAGGAAGCTAGGTTGGAAGTGGAGCAGCTAGGACTTGGACCAGCACTCTGATATGGGATGTCAGTATAGCAAGCGGTGGTTTAACCCTTGTGCCACAACACTGGCCCAATATTTTAAATAATTTAAGTCACTGTCGATGTTTTAAAATTGTTTCATTGTGGTTTTAATTTTTCTTCATGCTTAATAATGTTGAATATTCGTAAACTTATTTACTATTCGTGTGTCTTCATTTATAAAGTATTTCTTCAAGTGTTGGGATATTTGTGTTCTTTTTAAAGTTGGTTTTGACAATTTTTCTAAAAGATTTTTAAAAATATTTATTAGAAAGAGTTACAGAGAGATTGATAGAGATAGATAGAAAAGAAAAGGAAGGAAGAAAGGAAGGGGGGAAGGGAGGGAGGGAGAGAGAGAGAAAGAGAGAGAGAGAGAGAGAGAGATCCATCTTCCATCTGTTGATTCACTCTCCAAATGGTTACAATGACAGGGGCCAGGCCAGGCTGAAGCCAGGAGCCAAGAGCTTCCTCTGGATTTCCCATGTGGGTGCAAGGGCCCAAGCACTTAGGTCATCTGCTGCTGTTTTCTCAGGCTATTAGCAGGGAGGTGGAATGGGACTCGAAATGGTGCCCATATGGGATACCAGCATCATAGGTGGCAGCTTTACCCATTACACCACAATGCCAGCCACTAAAGATTGATTTATTTATTGAAAGTTACAGAGAGGAGAGTCAGAGAGAGAGGGAGAAGTCTTCCATCTGTTGGTTCACTCCCTAGGTGGCTGCAATTGGCCAAGGTTGAGCTAGATTGAAGCTAGGAGCCAGGAGCCTCTTCTGGGTCTCCTGCAAGGGTGACAGGGGCTCAAGCACTTGGGCCATCTTTTGCTGCTCTTCAAGGCACATTAGCAGGGAGCTGGGTCAGAAGTGGAGCAGCCAGGACACAAATGTGATGCTGCTGGCATCACAGGTGATAGCTTTACTTGCTATGCCATAATGCCAGCCCTGATGTTTGTATTTTTATTACTGATTTGTAAGAGTTCTTTTTATATCTTGGGTACCTATATTTTATCATACATAGGTGGTTCAACTTGTTAGTTTTTAAATTTACAATGGTAAGGATATACATTTAGTAGAAAGTGTACTTGGAGTTTTGATCTTTTCCTGGGTAGTACAGTTCTCTGTTGTGGTGCTGGGAAGTGGTGGTGAATGCTAGCGCCTGCTATGGGATCATGAGGGCAAACAACTGGTATTGTAACTGTAGTGTTACCAAGCTACTTTTTTTTTTCCTTTTAGTCCAGTGTATTAAGTACATTTCTGACTCAATATTTTGAACTTGTGGTAGGTTTATTGGGACATAACCATATTATCAGTTGAGGAGCATCTATAAATGCATCACTGATACTTTTCCCAGTCTCTCACATATCTTTACATTTTTTTTAGTTTCTTTTGATGTTTAAAACTTTTACAACTGTGATGAAGTCAGACATATAAGTCTTTTTTTTCTTTTGATTACTTATTTTTCTGAGTTAAGTAATCTTTCAGTATACCAGAGTTGTGAGGATGATCTGTAATCCATTGTTTCTTTAATGGATTGTGCTTTCAGTGTTGCAGCTTAGAACTCGTCTAAATGATGGTCAGTGAGATTTTTTTCTCTGTTTTCCTTCTAGATGCTTTATAGTTTTAGGTTTTATATCTAAGCCTATGATCAAGTTTGAGTTTTATGAAGGTCTGAGGTATGGATTCATGTTTATTTTTCAAACAATATGAATTTCCAGTTATTCCAGTACTATTTATTGAAAAGACGTTCTGTTCTCTATTGAGTTGCTTTTGCATCTTTGTCAAAAATCAATCACTATATTTGTGGGAGTGTTAATGGACTACTCCGTTCCGTATAAGTGTCTATCTGATTTTCGGTATGCACTGGTGTAATTACTGTTGTCTTTTAGTAAGTCTTGAAGTCAGGTAATGTGAGTTTTGCAACTTCCTTCTGTTTCTATCAGTCTTGAAACCACTGACTTTATTCTGAAACTGTAGGAAGTCATAGTGATTCGCTTTTTGAAGTAAGAGAGAATCAGTCATCGCAAATGCTGACGTTTTTAGGAGACGCTCTCACTGAAGACTTTTCTTTGAAGAAGTTTTAACATCTTACGCTTTGACCCCTGTATCTGAAAGTTGGACCTTCCAACTCCATTACTCTTGAAAGTGCTTTAATGTTATATATTGGCATGTATTATCTATTATCTATTATCTATGTACATATTGGATTTTCATCAGATATAATTGAGTACAAAGCAGCAATCCATTTTGGTCTTATATTTGGTAAACTACCACTATAAAACACATTACAGGCCCTATTTATTTTAGCAAATTTTCCTGTAATTAATTTGATTTCTCTGCTTATCCCCCAAAGCTGTAATACAAATAAAATATTTTTATTTTACATTATTTAATGCATTTTGAATTCTGTTGATAAAGATGTAAGGGGGAAAATTCCCAGTTACCTCATAGGATTGTAGAGAATGTTTGGTGTCAGATGAATGTAGTCATTAGTAGAGGCCATCTACTGGAAAACAAAAAGCTTATCTGAAGGCTTCTGTGTTTAATATTCAGTTATTGTAAGAAAATGATTAGTAAAAGACAAGTAGTTAAATAAAAAACAATACTTGGATTTAAGTTGCTTTTATGTGAAAAAACATGATAGAATTATGTGTAAGACTTTTGAATGTGTGTTTTTTAAATATTTTAGGGTACATTTTATTAGATAAGTGAAAACAAATAAAGCTGGCAGCCTGATTGTGTTTTTAGCATTAGGTGAAGTGTGCTAGCCACTTGGTTGTGTAACTTCTGGATTTAAATGCATAGCACTGTCAAGTAAATAAATCTCAGTGTCCACGTGCGGGTCTGGGCCAAATGCTACATTTCATTTCATTGCATTTACTTACTTTGTCTTGGTAATCTTAGTATTTATATTCTTTTTTTTTTATTTGAAAGGTATGAAGTTACTATACTGAAACAAGAGCTTCCTTTTTGGAAGTCAAAGGTTTCCACTGTTAGTTCAGTAAGAATAACCCTTGATGTAATATTTATTGTTAACAGTTTAAGATTTATTTGACATTTTAGTAAAAGCAAGTGAGTTTAGAATGCATAACAAAAATTAAAGAAATTCAGTTATATCATGCTATATTGTATTTTATTTCTCTTTTATGATTGTATTGAGAATATATTTGCCAAGAAATCTGGGTTAATTATAAAAGTGTTATTATATATGTTGAGCTGGTTTCTTTCTAATTGAATCAACAATGTTCAGAGATAAAGTGGAACTTGTTGATATTGTTGGAAGTGATGGTTCCTAGAATCTATATAGAACAGCCTAAAATACTTCATGGAGAGTTAGATAAAACTGTGTGCACACCATGCTTTTATGGCCTGTGAGTGAGTATCTCTGATGAAATTTCAGAAGAATCTTCTGATAATTCAGATAATTACTTTAGAAATAGTTTTTGTTAATGATAGTCTATCAATTGAGTTTGCATAATGCTTGATAGATTTTTTTCATTGTTATTGCATATGTTGGCATGCCTCCTCTTCCTTTAGTCTCACCACAGCCATAAGAGATAGGTCTTTGAAGCATCATTTCTATGATACAAAGGAAAATGAAGATTCAGACAACTAATACCTTTTTTTATGCAACAAGAGAGTTCTAGGGACAGGATTAGAATGAGATAACCAATGTAAAATGTTTAGCATACTGTATGGCATATAGAAATTACAAAATGAATATTATAGACTGCTCTTAATGTGTCACCATCACCCTTCTCTTGGTCCTTTTTGCATTATAATTTAGCACTCTTTCTTTTAGCAATATTGCAGTTTTTGTATGGAAAGCAATATTTGAAAATAGATCTAATGACCTTTCAGTTTCATATTTCTTTTTAAAAAATACTTATTTATTTATAGGGGCCAGTGCTGTGGTGTAGTGGGTAAAGCTGCCGCTTACAGTGCTGGCATCTCATATGGGTGCCAGTTCTAGTCCTGGCTGCTCCACCTCTGATCCAGCTTTCTGTTATGGTCTGGGAAAGCAGTAGCCTAGGTCCTTGGGCCCCTGCACCATCGTGAGAGACCCAGAGGAAGCTCCTGGCTCCTGGCTTCGGATCAGCGCAGCTCCGACCATTGTTGCCGTTTGGGGAGTGAACCAGCAGGCAGCGGGTGGAAGACCTCTCTCTCTCTCTCTCTTTCTCTGTCTTTCAAATAAATAAATAGATCTTTAAAATATATTTACTTATTTCAAATTAATTAATTTTTTAAAAAAATATTATGTAGGATCTCTGTCTTTAATGTGCTGTACACTGTTATTTAATGCTATAACTAGTACTCCAACAGTATTTTTTTCACTTTGTGTTGCTATATGGGGCAAACTGTTGAAATCTTTACCTAATATATACTAAACTGATCTTCTGTATATAAAGAGAATTGAAAATGAATCTTGATGTGAATGGAAGGGGAGAAGGAGCGGGAAAGGGAAGGGTTGTGGGTGGGAGGGAAGTTATGGGAGGGGGGAAGCCATTGTAACCCATAAGCTGTACTTTGGAAATTTATATTCATTAAATAAAAGTTTAATGAATGAAAAAAATATATATTTACTTATTTCAAAGGCAGAGTTATGGGGAGGGGAGGGAGAGAGAGACACATAAACACACACACACACAGAGGGAGAGGGAGAGAGAATGGGAGAGAGAGAGAGGGAGAGAGACACACACACACACACACACACACCCACACACCTTCCATATGCTGATATACTTTCCAGATAACCACTTCAGCCAGGGCTGGGCCAGGCTGAAACCAGGACTCAGGAGCTAGAAGCTTCATCTGTGTCTCTCATGTGGGTAACAGGGTTCCAAAACCCTTGGGCCATCTTCAGCTGCTTTCCTCAGGCCATTAGCAGGGAGCTGGATTGGAAATGGAGTAGCCAGGACTTGAACTGGCATCCTTAGGGGATGCTGGCATTGCCTATTGCACCTTTACCCATTATGCCACAAAGCCAACCACTCCCATTTATTTTTATTTTTTTTTCTTTCTTTTTTCAAAGATTTTATTTATTTATTTGAGAGGTAGAGTTACAGACAGTGAGAGGGAGAGACAGAGAGAAAGGTCTTCTTTTGGTTGGTTCACTTCCCAGATGGTCGCAGTGGCTAGAGCTGCGCTGGTTTGAAGCCAGGAGCCAGGGTTCTCTGGATCTCCCATGTGGGTGCAGGGGCCAAGCATTTGGGCCATCCTCCACTGCTTTCCTAGGCCACAGCAGAGAGCTGGATTGGAAGAGGAGCAGCCAGGACTAGAACCAGAGTCCATATGGAGCCCATACGAGGTTTACCACAAGGCTGTACATAGTTAATTGCCCAAAGAATGCTACCAATTTAGAAGAGGTGGCAGTGAAATTTGAGAAGGTGTTACAAAGGAAACTGGACCCCATCTGAGCTCTGGTGCCAGGATATGAAGACAGGAGCTTCTTCCAAGTTTCCCATGTGGATGCAGGGACCCAAGCACCTGGGACATTCTCCACTGCTTTCCCACTTCCATTAGCAGGGAGCTGGACCGGAAGTGGAGCAGCTGGTATAGGAACTGGTGCTCATTTGGAATGCCTGCATTGCAGTTGGTGGCTTAACTTGCTAGGCCACAGCACCAATCCCTAGTTGTTGTATTTTCACACATTACTATTTGCATAAAAGGATAACATATGTAACTTATGAAAAGAAATAATTTCAAATCAAGTCCCTTGTTTTGGCCATTTGAGGAGTGAACCATTAGATGGAAGATCTCTCTCTTTCTCTGTGTCTCTCTACACCTCTCTCTGTATAAATAAATAGGTAAAATTTTTTTTTAAAAAGCAGGTCTCTTGATATCTATCATTGAATGTTCAATTTGTCCTTTGTCTTTTTGCCAACATAAAGAACAAGAAGTTGTGAGCAACAGTGATGGAACATAATTTTATTCTCCAGGGAAATGTCAGGTTTCTGGTCCTGAGTCTCAAAGTTCATGGGGTGCTGTTAGCCAACAAAGTGTCCCTCAAAGCTCCTGTGTTTCAAGAAGTAGTTGTTGATTCACTAAGGAAAGAAGTTGCCCTTTTTCTCTATTTTGGATGCACTTTGAGTTTATCAGTGAGTAAAGGAAAACTAGGAAAATTATGTAGTGTTTTTGTTAGGCAAGGAAATTTGTGTGAAAGTCATGCATCCTATATTTTTAGTTTTTTTTCTCTCAAGAAAAAAATGTTTTGTAGAGGGAATTTGAGAATATTATTTGAGATTAAGCACACTAAGAAACAAATTATTTCAATCCTAGGAATGCTTTTTTTCCCCTATGAAAGAGGTGTTCCTTATGTTTGCTTTAAAAATCTTGGCCTTTAATCTCCTTGGTTGGAGAACATTGCATTTTTTAAGGCAAATTTGCTCTAGAGCTGTTTGTAGCTTCACCATCAGACAGACTTTGTTCTTCAAGAATAATTCCCAGTAAATAATACATTACCCCTGAATCCCTGTGGAAAGTCAGAATTAATTTAAAGTTGAATTCTAACATGATAACTTCCAAATTATATTTGGAAATTGTCCCTTTTTATTATATTTTATTCTGTTTCCTTTGCATTGTAAAGCTTTTTTCCATCCATTGGGTATTTTTTCAGTGCCTTTAAAGGAGAATATACTCTACTAAACTCCAGTGATAATTTTATTGAGTTATTTAATTCATTCAATATTTGTTAAATACCTCCAGGATACAGATCTGTTATCTTCTAGCATTTACACTTTTTTTTCTTTTTAAAGATTTATTTATTTATTTGAAAGAAGGAGTTACACAAAGAAAGGAGAGGCAGAGAGAGAGAGAGAGAGAGAGAGAGAGAGAGAGGTCTTCCATCCACTGGTTCACTTCCCAAATGGCCGCAACAGCCAGAGCTGTGCCAGTCCAAAGCCACGAGCCAGGAGCTTCTTCTGAGTCTCCCACCTGGGTGCAGGGGCGCAAGGACTTGGGTCATCTTCTACTGCTCTCCAGGCCACAGCAGAGAGCTGGACTGGAAATGGAGCAGCCAGGACTCGAACTGGCACCCATATGGGATGCCAGCACTGCAACATCTGCAAGCGGCAGCTTTACCCACTATACCACTGTGCCGGCCCCTAGAATATTTACTCTTTACCATGACAATTCTTTAATGATTAGATGTACAATTTCATAGTGAACCACTGTATTTTGTCATGATTACAATAAGTTTTCTATGATTAAAATATCTTTATTTCAAATTAAGTTTTGGATTGTAAGTATTGGCTTGATTAGGCAAAAGTGATCTGAGAACTGTTGAGGTGCAGCTCACAGCACTTCCTCCAGCACCGGGGCTGCACCGTGTACGGCCTCTCTTAGGGAGTGAAGCTAGAAACTGAATTGAGAGGGTATGCAGTGAGTCAGCCTGGCACACCGTCAAATGTTATTTGTTGTATCGTTCATTTAACCCATTACTTACGTTGGCAAAAAGTAGTCTTTTTACATACAGGATAAACCTCCATTGGCAGTGTCATTTTTGTTTATTAGCAGGAAATAAAAGTTAGTGAGGGATGGAAGAGGGGAAATTATGCAGAGAAAGCATATTTTCTTTTCCTAGATATGTATATTTATGCACAAGTGTACTGGAAATTCATGAAGTACTCTTAAATTTATGTGTTCTACTTTATGTAAACATTCTGTGTAAGAGGATTTAAAAATCAATGTGCACATTCAAATCTAAGCTGTTTGGCCAACTGTTGCTCTCTGTGTGTCTTATTTTTTGGATATTTTAGGACATGGATCTTCTGAAGAGGAAGGAGTAGTCAGCAAAAGTTTGTTTTCTTTGTATAATGAGAAAGTACTAAAGTGCTTTTTATTTCATGATCAAATATTTAACTTCTCTTACAGAAATTTCAAGAAATTGCAGAAAAAAATATGGAAAAATTGAACCGTATGGAGAAGTCACATGAACAGTTGGTTCTTGAAAATTCACACTTCAAAAACATGTTATCAAAGACTCAAAGAGAACAGACATCCTTGCTGGCAGCCTGTGCACTGATGGCTGGTGCTCTGTATCCACTCTATAGCCGCTCGTGTGCCTTATCTACACAGAGAGATTTTCTCCAGGAGCAGGCCAATACCTTTGAATTGTTTAAATTGGAAATTAGAACACTAGCCCAGGCATTGTCAACTGTAGAGGAAAAGAAGCAAGAGGAAGCCAAGATGAAGAAAAAGCCATTCAAAGGATTGATACGTGTTTTTCGGAAAGGTGCCATTGCAATATTAGCAGCAAACAGACTCAAGATCTTGGGCCAGTCGTGTGCCTCTCTTTTTACCTGGATGGAGAGTTTCAAAGAAGGCATTGGCATATTAGTGTGTACAGGAGAGCCCAAAGACAAACATAAATTTCCAAGTAAGATATTTTGTGGTTTTTAAAGTGAAATACAGTTTCATAAAAATTTCAAAAAATCATGTAAAAAATTTTCATACGTGTATAATGCATGCATATGTAGATATATATATATTTATATAAACTAAGCCTAGATTTTTTGTTGTAAACAGATTAAAATATAAAATAGCAAGTATGTAAAGTTTCAGCTTTAAGCACTATTTGAATACCCCTTTTGCAGTGAAAGGAGGAATTTGTATAATATTTGTTTCAATTAAGTCAGTCTAAAACTACCTTATTTAAAATTAATTATTGGTGCCGGCGCCGCAGCTCACTAGGCTAATCCTCCGCCTTGCAGCGCCGGCACACCGGGTTCTAGTCCCGGTCGGGGCACCAATCCTGTCCCGGTTGCCCCTCTTCCAGGCCAGCTCTCTGCTGTGGCCAGGGAGTGCAGTGGAGGATGGCCCAAGTCCTTGGGTCCTGCACCCCATGGGAGACCAGGAGAAGCACCTGGTTCCTGCCATCGGATCAGCGCGGTGCGCCGGCCGCAGCGTGCCTACCGCGGCGGCCATTGGAGGGTGAACCAACGGCAAAAGGAAGACCTTTCTCTCTGTCTCTCTCTCACTGTCACTCTGCCTGTAAAAAAAATAAATAAATAAAATAAAATAAAAAAAAATTAATTATTGGTATAACTTAGTTTCACTTTCTATGCATCAGTATAAAATGATGACAGTTAAAAATCTGGTAAAGAACAGTATGAAAATGAGCAAAATACAAATTTTCTAACTAACAGTTTTTTTGAACATTTCACAATTCTGAGAAAACAATGTATTTCATCCTCAACTTTCAAAAAAGGAGGCTATTAAGTAATATAAATAAAACCAAAGGAAATTTCTTTCTCTGTTTTCCTTTGGTGTCAGTCAACAGTTATATATAATTTAGATCATTCAAATCTAACATTTCTTGTAGATTTTTCTCTACTAGGGCAATGTTCTGCATGTGAAGTTTGATCTTTCTTAAATGGCTGTATACTGGTATGAATTTTAAATATTCTTTTTAATAATTTTTATAGCATTTCATAAATGGATTTTTTTCCTATTTTTGCAGAACATCAAAGGGAGCAGTTACGTTGTTTACAAGCTCTCAGTTGGCTCACCAGTTCTGACCTTCTTGCTGCAATAATCAGTTCTATGGCTGAATTACAAGAAGTCATTAGTAAAACAGGTATGGTTCCCTCTTTTATGTCCTTGCAAAATATAGTTAAAAGCAAATGTCGAGAAATTCTGTATGATACTAATTCACATAAACTAGGAAGAAAATGTATTTGTTTGCATCACAGAGAGATTGTTAAATTTGTATTTAATGACGTAATACATTAATGAGAATTTTGATGGCTCATTTTCTTTTTTTGGTGGAGAAAATAAATGACATTTCTGGGCAGATGTTGCCACCTGTTTTTTTTCCTTTGTTATCTAGTTTTCCTACAGAAAGCTTGTCATTAGCTCTCTTACCAGGTAACAAATGCAGTGTCCTTTCAAATGTTTTGGCCTTTCTTCGTTTCTGCTCCTGGCTGTAAATTTCAGCCAGTAGAAAATTTTTCTCTCTTGTTTGATGATGTGTTTTTATTTTTTCCAATTTATTTTAGAGTTAATTTGAATATCTGCTTCTTTCTACCATGTGTGGAACCACCTATACTAAGTGATTTGTCAAAGTCCAAAATTTAAGTTTTTTTTTCATGACTCAGATTGTACAATATGTTTGTGAAAAGTTTAATGAAAACTAGTTTCTCTACACTTGGAGACATATTGGTGTACAGTTACTTACTGATTAAGCTATGTCATTGGACTAATTATGGCCATTTCAGACCCATTAATAGTAAAAATAATATAATGGACTGTTGAGATTTGTTTAATGAAATGTTGTAAGCATAAATGAGATGATAATTTGAGATACAGTTTAATATAATCCAGTCATTGTGATTTCAAGTATCTAATCATAGCCTCTTCTAGAATGGGAACTTACCACAAACATTGTTTTTAGGTGTGTTCACTGATGTTCAGCAGTACGTATATTTAATATATTGGAAAAACTTAACCTACTAGGTTTAGAGTCTGAAACAATACAAATTAAATATATATTTTTTAAATTTTATAAGTTATAAAAATTCCATGTATTTCATATATACAGATTTAGGAACATAGTGATACTTCCCCCCTCCGCATCCTCAGAATTTTGATATTACAACTTCAAAGCGAAGCATTTTTCAAAGACATTAATAGCTTTTACATTATCTTAACAAACATGATTTATGTTAGCCTTAATTTTTTTATGTGTGTATATGGACACTTAAAAGTACATTTGGTTTCTTAAGATTTAATCTACACTATCAATTTATATATTTTTCTTATTCTGTTATATGTACTGAAGGAGATAAAAGAAAAATATGTGAATTGATCTGGCCTCTAGAAGGTATGCATGATGATTATAGAACAAGAATGACAACTCATGCACAACTTTAGGACAAATGGAATGCGGGTTTTTTTTTTAAGATTTATTTATTTATTTGAAAGTTAGAGTTATACAGAGAGAGAAGGAGAGGCAGAGGGAGAGAGAGGGATCTTCTATCCACTGGTTTACTCCTCAATTGGCTGCAACAGCCAGAGCTGCACCGATCTGAATCCAGGAGCCAGGAGGTTCTTTTGGGTCTCCCACGTGGGTGTAGGGGCCCAAGAACTTGAGCCATCTTCAACTGCTTTCCCAGGCCATAGCAGAGAGCTGGATCAGAAGTGGAGCAGACTGGACTTGAACCAGCACCCATATGGGATGCCAGCACTGCAGGCAGCAGCTTTAGCTGCTACACCACAGTGCTGACCCCTACAGGTTTTAAATGTTGTAAGAAATCTTAGAAGGTGCAGCAGAATGTGGACTTGTGGAAGGGAAGCCTTAGGATAGAAATGGTTATCTAGCTGGATCTAAAAGAATAGTAATTTAGAGAGGAGAGATGGCAGACAGATGATATACTTGGTTTAAGCAGAGATGCAGAGGTGGGAATAAGCATAGAATGGTTGTAGATATTAAAGAAGTAAGAATGTAAGTCCGTGACTAGCATGCCTGGCTTATTGATAGTGATTAATAAGGGATATTCTTACTATATTCATATTGGAAGAAAGGTATATTACTAGAATGGAGTCAGATTATTTTGGTTTGGTAGAACCAGTAATCCTTCTGAGCACATTCTGAAAGTTGCCACTTGGAATATTTTTAAAATCTTGGCAAAATTGTTACTTAGACCCCTCAAAAATAAGCATAGGTAAGGCCTATCAAGTAAAGGTAGGGCTAGGATGGTATCTTTAAGTGTTTGCCTTCCTTAAGGAACCTTTGATATTAGACTTAGGGAAGAATAAGTGATTGTTATTTAGATGGATAGAATAATTGATATACCAGAATCATGAGGAGTGGTGAAAAGGATTTGGTCTTGACAGGTCGATAATTGAGTATTATGTGACCAGTACAAAAATGATTAGTGTGGACCTGGTATGTATATAATTTGACCATCTTGGATATATATAGAATAATTCCTTTAAACATAAAGAGAGGTTTATATATTATCTTTTCCAGATCATGTACTTTCAGTTTTAATTGTGTTCCAGTAGTAGAATTTTCAGATATTCTAGCAGAAAGGATGGGAACATATTTTTAGATGCTTAAAGTCTGTGAGTGGTTATCAACAGATAGTAGAGTAATGAATGTAAAGCCATAACAGCTTATATAGTCACTGTTGAGTTTCTGATTTAAGTGTCTGAATAGCCTAAGTAGGTAAGCATTATTATATAGTGGAAAGAACATAGCTTTGAACAAGGCAATTTGATTTTGTATCCAGCCCTTCTAGTAGTCAGCTGTATGAAACTGGGCAACTTATTTAATTTTACTACATTTCAGATTCTCAACTAAAATGAAGATAGTAGTATCTTATTCCTGGCTCTTTTTGGATTTAATGAAATAACATTTGTGGAACATTTTATATAGCACCTGGTAGTATAGTGAGTACTTTAAAGAACAATTATTCTTTTACCACCAATCTCACCATGAAAGTATTGTATGACATCAGTGAACACACACACACACACACATGTACACACACACCTCTATAATTTGAATGCTGCTAATGATTAATTTTCTATACTATATTTGTTGTAGTGCCCTATAAGGAAGGCAACAGTTTAGGTTTAAGCAGGAATTCTACTTGGCTTTGAATGCTGATTCTGCCATCAACTGTGTGTGATCATGAGTCAGTTGTTTAAATTTTTTATGTGCTGAGTCCCCCTACCTTTTCTTTAAATTTATTTACTTATTTGAAGGTGAGAGTTACAAAGAGAGACAGACACACAGAAGAGTGGTGTCTTTATCCAACTGTCACTCCCCAGATGTCTGTAACAGCTGGGGGTTGCCCAGGCTGAGGTCAGTAGCCAGGAGGTTCATCCTGGTCTCCAATGAACACTATCCATAGGTAGTATGGATATTTTTATAATATTGATTCTTCTAATCTATGAATATGGAAGATTTTTCCAGTTTTGTGTCTTCTTCTTTCTTTAATTTTCTTTAATTTTTGTCATGGAGTTCTTTGACGTCCTTGGTTAAATTTATTCCAAGGTATTTAGTTTTTTTGTAGCTATTGTGAATGGCATTTATCTTAGAAGTTCTTTCTCAGACATGGCACTGTCTGTGTATACAAAGGTCATTGATTTTTGTGTGTTAGTTTTATATCCTGGGGCTGGCATTATGGCTTGGCAGGTAAAGCCACCACCTGCAGTGCTGGCATCCCATATGGGCACTTGTTCGAGTCCTGGCTGTTCCACTTCTGATTCGGCTCTCTGCTAATGGCCTGGGAAAGCAGTAGAAGATGGCCCAAGTGCTTGGGCCCCTGCACCTTCATGGGAGAACCGGAAGAAGCTCTTGGCTCCTGGCTTCGGATTGGCGCAGCTCTGGCTGTTGTGGCCATCTGGAGAGTGAGCCAGCGGATGGAAGACCTCTCTCTCTCTCTCTGCCTCTCCTTCTTTTCATGTAACCTGACTTTCAAGTAAATGAATAAATCTTTAAAAAGTTTTTTTATATCCTGCCACTTTACCAAACTCTTTTAAGAATTCCAGAAGTCTCATTGGAACTCATAGAAGAGTTTGGCAAAGTAGCAGGATATAAAATCAATTCACAAAAATCAACAGCCTTTGTATACACTGGCAATGCCATGGCTGAGAAAGAACTTCTAAGATCAGTCCCATTCATAATAGCTACAAAAACAATCAAATACCTTGGAATAAACTTAACCAAGGACGTTAAAGATCTGTACGATGAGAATTACAAAATCTTAAAGAAAGAAATAGAAGAGGATACGAAAAAATGGAAAAATCTTCCATGCTCATAGATTGGAAGAATCAATATCATCAAAATGTCTGTTCCCCTAAAAGCAATTTATAGATTCAATGCGATACCAATCAAAATACCAAAGACATTCTTCGCAGATCTGGAAAAAATGATGCTGAAATTCATATGGAGACACAGGAGACCTCGAATAGCTGAAGCAATCTTGTACAACAAAAACAAAGCCGGAGGCATCACAATACCAGATTTCAGGATATACTACAGGGCAGTTGTTACCAAATAGCATGGTACTGGTACAGAAACAGATGGATAGACCAATGGAACAGAATAGAAACTCCAGAAATAAATCTAAACATCTACAGCTAACTTATATTTGATCAAGGAATAAAACCAATTCCTGGAGCAAGGACAGTCTATTCAATAAATGGTTCTGGGAAAACTGGATTTCCACATGCAGAAGCATGAGGCAAGACCCCTACCTTATTCCTTACACAAAAATCCAGTCAACATGAATTAAAGATCTAAATACACGACCTGACACCATCAAATTATTAGCGAACAATGGAGAAACCCTGCAAGATATAGGCACAGGTAAAGACTTCTTGGAAAAGACCCCGGAAGCACAGGCAAAGCCAAAATTAACAATTGATATTGCATCAAATTGAGCAGTTTCTCTACTGCAAAACAAACAGGAAAGTGAAGAGGCAACCGACAGAATGGGAAAAAATATTTGTAAACTATGCAATCGATAAAAAAATCAGTAACCAGAATCTACAAAGAGATCAAGAAACTCCACAACATCAAAACAAACAACCCACTTAAGAGATGGGCCAAGGACCTCAATAGACATTTTTCAAAAGAGGAAATCCAAATGGCCAACAGACACATGAAAAAATGTTCAGGATCACTAGCAATCAGGGAAATGCAAATCAAAACCACAATGAGGTTTCACCTCACACTGGTTAGAATGGCTCACATACATAAATTTACCAACAACAGATGCTGGCGAGGATGTGGGGAAAAAGGGACACTAATCCACTGCTGGTGGGAATGCAAACTGGTAAAGCCACTATGGAAGTCAGTTTGGAGATTCCTCAGAAACCTGAATAGATAGCCCTACCATACAACCCAGCCATCCCACTCCTTGGAATTTACCCAAAGGAAATTAAGTTGGCAAATAAAAAGCTGTCTGCACCTTAATGTTTATTGCAGCTCAATTCACAATAGCTAAGACCTGGAAGCAGCCTAAATGCCCATCAACAGAAGACTGGATAAAGAAATTATGGGATATGTACTCTATAGAATACTATACAGCAGTAGAAAAAAATGAAATCCAGTCATTTGCAACAAAATGGAAGAATCTGGAAAACATCATGCATGAGTGAAATAAGTC
Source organism: Lepus europaeus (assembly GCF_033115175.1). NCBI lineage: Eukaryota > Metazoa > Chordata > Mammalia > Lagomorpha > Leporidae > Lepus > Lepus europaeus. The sequence goes on along the minus strand of NC_084838.1, from coordinate 59,512,433 downwards.
TGTCCCAAACTGACAAATATCATGTGTTCTCCCTGATCGGTGACAACTAACCGAGCACCAAAAAGGAAACCTGTTGAAGTAAAATGAACACTATGGGAAACAGTGACTTGGTCAGCCCTTGTCCTGACTGTCGATGAACAACTTAATACTTTATCCCTTATAATATTTTTTTTTGTTCTACTTAATACTATTGGTTGAACTCTTTAATTAACACAAAATTATTCTTTGTTATTTAAATTTAACTGAAAAGTGATCCCTATTAAATATCAGAGTGGGAATAAGAGATGGAGGAGGCTGGCGCTGTGGCTCACTGGCTAATCCTCCACCTGTGGCACCAGCACCCCAGGTTCTAGTCCTGGTTGGGGTGCCAGATTCTGTCCTGGTTGCTCCTCTTCCAGTCCAGCTCTCTGCTGTGGCCCAGGAGGGCAGTGGAGGAGGGCCCAAGTGCTTGGGCCCTGCACCCGCATGGGAGACCAGGAGGATGCACCTGGCTTCTGGCTTTGGATCGGTGCAGCATGCTGGCTGTAGCAGACATTTGAGGGGTGAACCAACGGAAGGAAGACCTTCCTTTCTGTCTTTTTCTCTTTCTCTCTCTCTCTCTCACTGTCTAACTCTGCCTGTCCAAAAAAAAAAAAAAAAAAAAGAGAGAGAGAGAGGAGATGTACAGTTTGGGATATGCTCAATCACAGTTGCCCCAAATGCTAGAGTTAAAAACATGCCAAGGGATTCCAGTTCAATCCCATCAAAGTGGCATGTACCAATGCCATCTTACTACTTAAAGTGATCAGTTTAAGTTCATAATTCAACAAAAAGATAGGATTAAGTGTCAAAGAAATTACATAAATAAGACAAGTATCTGCAAATAATAATTGATAGAATTAAAAAGGAGAGAATGATCCTACATGGGAAGCAGTATACACAACAGACTCATAGAATGGCAAATGCCCTAAACAGCACTCTGGCCTCAGAATCAACCCTTAAGGCATTCAGATCTGGCTGAAGAGCCCATGAGTGTATTTTAGGCAGGGAAAGCCAAGACACTCTGGCAAAAAAAACAAAACAAAACAGAACAAAACAAAACACCTAAATGAAAGATCTCTGCAAGTGAGATCCCAGTGGAAAGAATGGGCCATCAAAGAAGGAGGTACCTTTCTCTGAAGGGAGGAGAGAACTTACACTTTGACTAAGACCTTGTCTAAATAAGATTGGAGTTGGCGAACTCAAAAGTCTTCCATAGCCTTGGCAACTCATGACAAGGGCCTAGGGTGATTACTGACACCATAAACAAGAGTGTCAATTGTTAACAACAGGAGTCACTGTGCACTTACTCCTCAGGTAGGATCTCTGTCCTTAATGTGTTGTACAATGTGAATTAATGCTATAATTAGTACTCAAACAGTACTTTATACTTTGTGTGTCTGTGTGGGTGCAAACTGTTGAAATCTTTACTTAGTATATACTAAATTGATCTTCTGTATAAAAAGATAATTGAAAATGAATCTTGATGTGAATGGAATAGGAGATAGAGTGGGAGATGGGAGGGTTGTGGGTGGGAGGGAAGTTATGGGGGGAGAAAAAGCCCCTGTAATCCAGAAACTTTACTTTAGAAATTTATATTTATTAAAAAACGTTTAAAAAAGAAAAAAAATTCCAAAAGTCTCTTAGTGGAGTCTTTTGGTTCCCTTTGTATAGAATCATGTCATCCTAAATAGGGATAGTTTGATTTCCTTGTTCCCAATTTGTATCCCTTTCATTTCTTTTTCTTGCCCAAGGTATCTGGCTAAAACTTCCAGTACAATATTGAATAGCATTGGTGAGAGTAGGCATCCTTGTCCATTTTAGTATCTTAGTGGGAATGCTTCCAGTTTTCCCCATTCTATAAGATGCTGGCTGTGGGTTTGTTATAAATTGCTTTGATTATGTTGAGGAATGTTTGTTCTGCACCCAATTTGTTTAAGATTTTCATCATGAAAGGATACTGTATTTTATCAAATGCTTTCTCTGTCTCTATTGACATAATCATATGGTTTTCTTCATTTTGTCAATGTGATGTATCACATTGATTGATTTGAAAGTGTTGAACCATCCCTGCATACCAGGGACAAATCTTTCTGATGTGTTGTTGGATTCAAATAGCTAGTATTTTGTTGAGGATTTTTGCATCTTGTTCATCTGGGATATTGTCTATAGTTCTCTTTCTCTATTGTTTTTCTGATTTAGGAATTAGAATGTTGCTGGCTTCCTAGGCTTCATAGAAGGAGTTTGGGAGGATTTCCTCTCTTTCAATTGTTTTGAATAGTTTGAGAAGAATTGGAGTTAGTTCTTTATTTTTTTATTTTTTTTTTAATTTTTGACAGGCAGAGTGGACAGTGAGAGAGAGATAGAGAGAAAGGTCTTCCTTTTGCCGTTGGTTCACCCTCCAATGGCCGCCGCGGTAGGCACGCTGCGGCCGGCGCACCGCGCTGATCCGATGGCAGGAGCCAGGTGCTTCTCCTGGTCTCCCATGGGGTGCAGGGCCCAAGGACTTGGGCCATCCCCCACTGCACTCCCTGGCCACAGCAGAGAGCTGTCCTGGAAGAGGGGCAACCGGGACAGGATCAGTGCCCCGACTGGGATTAGAACCCGGTGTGCCGGCGCCGCAAGGTGGAGGATTAGCCTAATGAGCCACGGCACCAGCCTGTTAGTTCTTTAAATGTCTGGTAGAATTTAACAGTGAAACCATCCAGTCCTGTGCTTTCTTTTTTTGGGAAGGATCTTTATTATGATTCAATTTCTGCCTTGGTTATTAGTATGCTTAGATTTTCTGTGTCTTCATGACTCAATTTTGATAGATTGTATGTGTCTTGGAATCTATCCATTTCCTCTAGGTTTTCCAGTTTGTTGGCATACAACAGTTTGTAGTAATTCCTGATGATTGTGATCGCTTTTGTTTCTGTGGCATCTGTTGTTACATTTCCTTTTTCATCTCTGACTATTGATTTGGGTCTTCTCCCTATTCTTTCGGTTAGTTGGGCCAATGCTTTATCAATTTTGTTTATTTTTTCAAAAAACGAGCTCCTCATTTCACTGATCTTTTTTAGTTTTTTTTTTTAATCTCAATTTTATTTCTTTTCTAATTTAATCATTTCTTCCCTCTTACTAATTTGGGGTTTGGTTTGTTGTTTGTATTGATAGCTCATTTATTTGGTGCCTTTCCAATTTCTTGAGATAGGCACCAATTGCTATAAACTTTCCTCTTAACACTGCTTTTGCTGTATCCCATAAGTTTTGATATGTTGTATTGTCATCTTCATTCGTTTCCAGAAATTTTTTGATTGCTCTTTTGATTTCCTCTATGACCCACAGTTTCTTCAGGAGAGTGTTGCTCAGTCTCCATGTGTTCACATATATACTCAAGATTCTTGAGTTGTTGATTCCAGCTTCATTCTACTGTGGTCAGAAAAGATGCATGTTATGATTTCCTTTTTTTTTTTTTTAATTTAGTGAGACTTGCTTTATAGCCTAGCATATGGTCTATCAAAGAGAACATTTCATGTACTGCTGAAAATAATGTGTATTTTACAACTATATGTTGAACAGTTCTTTAGATATCAGGTCCATTTGGTTCATAGTGTTGATTAGCTCTCTTGCTTTTCAGTCTTGTTGATCTGTCCATTGATGAAAATGGGGTCTTGAATTCCCCATTACTATTGTATTGAAGTCTATGTCTTCCTTTAGATCCATTAACATTTGCTTGAAATACCCAGGGGCCCTGGCATTGGGTGCATATACTTTTCTTATAGTCACATCTTCCTGTTGAGTCGATCACTTAATTATTACATTGCCGCTTTTAAGTTTCTGTGTTAAAGTGTATTTTGTCTGATATTAGGATGGCTACATCTGCTATTTTCTGCTTTCCATCAGTATGGAATGTATTTTTCCACTCTTTCACCTTCATTCTGTGTGTATCTTTGTTGGTGAGGTATGTTTCTAGTAGGCAGCAAGTAGATGGATCTTGTTTTTAGTCCATTCATCCAGCCTTTATCTTTTAATTGGAGAGTTTAGGCCATTTACATTTAAGGTTGCTATTGATAAATAATGACTTTTTTCCATATATATTCCTATTGTTTGCTTTGGATTTTCTTTGTACTTTTGCTGGGAGATTTTGTGCCTTCGCATTCTTTCATAATGATGACTATCTTTTTGTGTTTCTGTGTGTAGCACATCATTAAGCCTATTTTGTAAGTCTGGATTAGTAGTGACAAATTCTTTTAATTTCTGTTTGTTGTGGAAGGTCTTTATTTTAATTCATTCATTATTGAGAGCTTTGCATCTTACAGTATTCTGGGTTGACAGTTTTTTCCTCTTAAGAGTTGGGCTATGTCTTTCCATTCTATGGTTTTTGATGAGTTTAATTGGAGATCCACCTGTGAGTTTAATTGGAGATCCTCTAAAAGTAATCTGACGTTTCTCTCAATCACATTTTAGAATCTTTATGTTTTATTGAACGTTTGACTACAGCGTATCATGTTGAAGATCTTTTCTGGTCTTGTTTATAAGGAGTTCTCTGTGCTTCTGTACTTGGATGTCCCTTAGTTTTTCCAAATTTGGTAAGTTTTCTCTCATTATTTCACTGAATAGACGTTCTAATCCATTCTCTTTTGCCATGCCTTCAGAAACTCCTAAGAGACGTATGTTGGGTTGTTTGATTGTACTCCATAGATCTCCAACACTGTTTTTAATCTTTCTAATTTCTTCTTCCTTTTTATCATCTTGCTGAAAAATTTATAAAAATTTGTCTCCTATCTTGGATATTCTTTCACCTTCCTCACCAAGTCTGTTATTAAGGCTTTCCACTGTATTTTTTTATTTGACACATTTAATAATGACTTCATTTTTTTAAAAAAATGACTTCATTTTTAATATATCATTTTGATTTCTCTTCAGAATCTCAATTTCATGAGAATATTTTTCATTCATGTCATGTATGGATTTCTTTAATTCATGAATTTGCCTCTCATTGCTTTTGAGTAATTCTGTGATTAATCTTTTGAATTCCATTTCAGGCATTTCATCAGTCTCCTCTTTACATTCTAATTTTGAAGTTTTGTGTTCCTTTGGGAGGGTCATGTTTTTTCTTATTCTTATTTTTTGAGTTTCTTTTTATTTTTAGGCACTTGTGGAAATACTGTTGGTTTTTCTCTCTGATGGCTCTTACCTTTGAAATACACCCCTGTGGCTTAGTGGAGAATCTGCTCTTTCAGTAAATACCCAGAGGTATGTGCTAGATGTGGCCAGGGAGCTCTGGTCAGTGCTCCAGGGTGGAGTGAGTATCCAAGGTAGACCCAATCTGGGTATGGTAGATCTCTTCTTTTTAGCAGAAAGGAGAGTATGATCACTTCTGTTGATATAATCATACCTTCCAAGGTGATCAATGCGTGGATTTTAGCCCACAGTGGGTACAATACTCATTATGCTGCTATATGAACCACACAAAGGATCTGTGCAGTCCTTAGTGTAAGCGTGAATCCTGTTGCAGTGACCCATCCCAGGCAATCAGGGAGCTCTGATCATGTGGAGCCACTCAAATTGATTGCCCAGAGACCCAGCTACACCCTGCGCTGTCTCATACAGGCACAAAGTTCTCACAGTCTCAGCACGCAAGGCTTCTACCATCATGGGATGCAGAGGATCTGCTCTGCTCCACTATCCTGTCCCATTCATAGAGAGGCAGAGACATGCCTAGAGTATGCTGCCTGTGGATGCTTCACCTAGGTTGAGCCCTGGAGCCTGTGATATGCTGAGCAGCCAGGACTGCAACTGGTGCCCCTATGGGATGCCGGCACTGCAGACAGAGGCTTACTTAACATTCTACACACATCGCTGGTCCTGAGATCTAACTTTCTAAGAGAGCTTTTTAAATGAATTAGTGTATAAAGATATGGAAGAAATTTGTTTCTGTATAGAGTGATGTTGTTTGAGGAGAGAGAAATGAGAGATTTGCCTTCTTAGAGACTAACAAACCCCGTTTAAAGTAGTTTAATCAAATGTATTATTTTTTTCCCTCCTAAATAGCAGGAAATCTAAAGGTAGCTTTTCTTTGCTATCCTTAGCATCTTCTTGCTTGTGCCTCCTGCTTTAAGCTGTTGACTTGATTTTCAAGCATCAGCAATGTGCTTGAGCAGGAAGGAATAAAGGAAAAGGCCAACTGTGAATGTTTTCATATATTGTTGGTAAGAATGAAAATGATGTAGCTGCTTTGGAAAAGACCCTGGTAGTTTCTGAAAGTGTTAAACATAGAGTCAACAGTTGAGCTGGCAGTTTCACTCCTGGGGATATAGCCAGGCCAAATGAAAACATGCATTCATGCAAAAATTTAGGGTGGATGTTCATAGCAGTATTATACGTGATATTGAAAAAAGTGAAAACAAACCAAATATCCATCAAATGATGAATGAACAGTTATCCAGACAATGAAGATTTATTAGACCATAAAAATGGAATGTTGTACTGACTTATGCTACAACATAGATGAAGTTTGAAAACATTACACTAAGTGAAGGAAGCCAGGCAATCATAAAAGGTCACATATTATGTGATTCTATTTTTCTGAACAGTTCACAGTGGGAAAATCTGGAGATAGAAATAGATTAATGGTGTAGAAGGCTGGGTCAGGGACTGAAAGAGTATGGAAATTGACTCTTAATTGATATAAAAGTTTTTTTTAGGGGGGGAATATTATAAAATTGTGGTGATGGTTGAACAACCTTGTGAATATACCAAAAACCATTGGTGTATATAATTTAAATGGAAGAATTTTATGGTGAATTAATTATATCTCAAGAAAGCTCTTAAAAAGCATGAATACATGTGACTGCTAAATATATTATTATATCAGGAAGCTAAAAGCTTCCCGCAGATCCCACTTAGCAGGCATCTGTTCTTGTTTCATTGGTCCGAACTGGATCACATCAGAAAGGAAACCTGGTAGATGGATTGGATCAGCTAATCAATAGTGCCTGCAAAAAAAGCAGATTAGTTTTCATAAAGCCAATATTATCTCTATTTCTACTGCACCTCTTCCCATTATTAGAGAAAACCGGTCAATTTAGAAAACTTGGAAAAAAAATCAAGACGGAACAACATAACAAACTCAGGAAGTATGTTCCTGTTACTCAGATCACTCTTCCACTCACATATTTTCTTGTGTGTTGTTCCAAATACTTGCTTGTTTCCTTTCCTTTCTCCTATTTCTGTTCCTTCTTCTCATTTTAGATCCACTGAAGACTGACAAATAATATCTATGATTACTATAGGGTACATCCTGTTTTATATCTCTTATTTTTAAAAAAGATTATTTATTTATTTAAAAGGCACAGTTACAGAGAGGCAGAGGTAGAATGGTGAGGGAGGGAGGGATCTTCCATCTGCTGGTTCACTCTGCAAGTGGCTGCAATGGCCAGAGCTGGGCCGATCCGAAGCCAGGAGCCATGGGCTTCTGGGTCTCCCACATGGCTTCAGGGGCCCTGCTGCTTTCCCAGGTGCATTATCAGGGAACTGGATCTGAAGTGGAGCAGCTGGGACTCCAACTGGCACACATATGGGATGTCAACACTGCAGGTGGTGGCCTTAACCACTATGACACAGCACTGGCTCCATCCTCTTATTTTGAAATAGTTTTAATTTTACAGAAAACTTGTACAGAACAGAGAACTCTTTATTTTTTAATGCAGGATAATCTGAGAACAAGTTCCTGACATGGTGTCCCAACAGTCCCTTGTATTTTAGTGTGGGTTTCAAAGACATCCTCCTGCATAAATAGAACACAATGATCAACATGAAGAAGTCTACAGTGATACATTACTGACATTCAGACCCCATTCGACTTTCCCTAGTTGTCCCAATGATGTCTTTTATAGTGAAAGGATCTGTTGAGAATTATGTGCTTCATTGATCATGATTCTTTAGTCTCCTTTAGTATGAAAGTTTTTCAGTCTTTCCTTGACCATTATGGTCTTGGCATTTTTGAAGATTTCAGGCCATTTATTTATAAAATATACCTCAGTTTTGTTTTGTCCAGTGTTTCCTCATTAAATTAGATTTAGCTTGTGCAACTTTGCCAAGAAAATCAGGTGTGATGCAGTGCTTTGCTTATGATACACTATCACAATTTTATTTATTTTTTTATTCGACAGCTAGAGTTATAGACAGTGAGAGAGAGACAGAGAGAAAGGTCTTCCTTCCGTTGGTTCACTCCCCTAATGGCCGCTATGGCCAGTGCTGTGCCGATCCAAAGCCAGGAGTTGGGTACTTCCTCCTGGTCTCTCATGTGGGTGCAGGGACTCAAGCACTTGGGCCATCCTCTGCTGCTCTCCTGGGCCACAGCAGAGAGCTGGACTGGGAAGAGGAGCACCAGGACTAGTACCTGGCGCCCCAACCGGGGCTAGAACCTGGGGTGCCGGCGCTGCAGGTGGAGGATTAGCCAAGTGAGCCATGGCACTGGCCTCACAGTTTTATTTCTTAAAGCTCATACTTTGTGAGCATTTTATCATCTCTGTTAATATTGTTTTAGAGAATTATTTTAATATCTGAGTAATAGTTTATAATATGGGTTTTCCATAATTTATTTAACTTAGTTACAATAGAATGTTTTCATCACAGAACAGGTAGCAGGAATATAAGCTTAGCATTTATTTGTAATAGATTCATTGTCCTTTAAATTATCTATGATGAATTAAATCTTTTTTTTTTAAGATTTGTTATTTATTTATTTATTTGAAAGGCAGAAAGACACACACACACACACACACAAAGAGAGAGAGAGAGATATATATCTTCCATTACTGGTTCACACCCTAAATAGCGGCAACAGCCATGTCTGGGCCCCCCAAAAAAGCCCGCCAGCAGCCAGGAACTACATCCTGGTCTACATCCTGGTCTTCCATATGGGTGGTAGGGACCTAAGTACTTGGCCATTTTCCACTGCCTACCCAGACACAGTAGAGGATGCTGGATTGGAAGCCAGTAACTGGGACTCGAACTGACACTCTGATATGGGATACCAGTATTGTAAGCAGTGGCTTAACCTGCTGTGCCACAATGCTGGTCTGATGATCAGTATCTTAATTCTTTTAGCTAAATGTGAAATGAAATGGCAAAATCTTGGGGAAGTTTACTTAGAAAATAATCAGAAAATTGTGATGTGAAAGAAAATATTACTTATGAGGTAGAATTATATTTTTAACTTTCTCTTCCTTTTTATTTTTTTTTGAAGAATTTCCTGAAAGTTTAAACCATTTTAAATGTCATTACTACACATTGATAGCATCACTTGCTTTTTTCTTTTCAACCCCAGGAAAACTGTGGTGTCCATATACCAATATTGAGTATTAGTTTTTAATATATACTATTAATATGTAAAAAAGTAGCTGCATTGATTCTTGTATTATCTTTGTTCAAAGGTAAAAAAATTCAATTCAGTAAGGAATTTTTAAGAATTAGGTGTTTATCTGTTAGAAAAAGTTTTTTTTTTTAAATTTACTCATATTACTAATTGTATTGGAGAGAAAATTTACTCTTAAATGTGTTAGATATGCAGTAGAATATTAAGAACTTGGATACTGTATCTGAGCCTGGGCTTCATTGCTTTCTAACGTGTGATATTGGGCAAATTACTTATTCCCTTTTCAATTTAAATATCATCATCTGTCAAGTTTGTCTAATAAAAGTCCTTTAGTTCAAAGGGTTTTGGGAATAAATGGGACTTTCTTAGCCAGGTCCTATGTATATGAAAATATCCTATAAATGTCCATTACTGTATCTCTTTCTTTTGTACTGATGTCTCAATGAAACCAGCATATTACTTTTTACCGTTTCATGAAACCAGAAGTTCTGTAATGGTAGCTTGCATTCATGGCTCAGAAAGTGCTAAAGGTGCTTGCCCTGCTACCTTCTTAAACTTTGATGATATATTCATAGGCAGTGGGCAGAGACCCCAGTTTCCATGTTGCCTCTGTAAATACTGGACAGGTGGCAACCTTCTTGCTTTCATTATAGTCTTTGCCCACTTGAGATAAATTGCCTCTTCTAGGTATCCAAATGGTGTGCCTGCAAGAGATCATTTACCTCAAACAGGGGAGAGTGTTACTTACACTGAAGGACTGGATATCAATCATTTTGGGAATAGACTAAAGAACCCTTTAGAGAGCTGAACTTTTTGATATGACTGGCCCAAATTAAATTTCCATATAGAAACAAATATGCTTATTTGCTTTGAATTATCTCTGAACAAATAGCAGTATAGATGGATATAAGTAAAATGCTAACACATTTTGTTACACTTTTCTTCTATAATTGAGTCTTAATTATCTAGAAGATCGATGACCCAAGTGTATCCCGCCAGTACTACTCAGAACTTTCTTGCATTTCAGACTTCGAGGGTAACTTTCTAGAGGTCATAGCAACTCTTTCAGGAAAAACTGGAAAACCAAGGTTGTGTTCAGTTTAACATTTAGGTTTCATATTTAGGAAGTTCAAAGCAGTGAGAAAAAGACACTTGTATTAATAAGTAGTTATTAATTTATATTTAAAAGTCTTAAGGCTTTACTGAATCTTAAAAAAATAGTATTTAAAAGTGTTAAGAAAAGTATTGCTACTCCGCATGTGAACTGTGGCCTAGTAGCATCATAGTGTTATAAATGTAGAATCTCAGACCTCACTCCAAAACAACTCAATCAGAATTCGCAATTTAAGAAGATCTTAAGTACTCATATGTACAGTAAAGTCTGAGAAGTGACTTCCCTCATATCTAGAATTGAAACAAGCACACGATTTGGCATTTGACATTACTGACTCCGTTTTTTGGACTTCTTTGACATCCGTGGCATTACACCTATTTTTATTCTTTCCATTCAGAAGTCCTTCATGGACTCTTCCCTGTCTTTTCAATGTTTGTGTGCATTGTGACTCTTTCCTTAGCCTTTTTTTTTCTTGTATTCCTGACCAGTCCTATGCATATCCGGATCACGTATGTGCTAATGACTCCTAAATCTTGTTTTTAACCCCAGCTTCATTTCTGAACTTAAGTCCATGTGCTTAACTTTCCATGTGTATCCTAACAGCATCTCAAATTCATGTTCAAAATTGTACTCATCCTTTAGTCCCAACAACTCCTGAAAATTCTATCCTTGTAATTGTCATGGCCATATACCAAAGTAATATCTGAAATAGAAAACTGGAAGTTACCATAAGTTACTTTTGTTCTTGCTCTTATTTTCTATGTTCTACATTTCTTATTGGTCTAGTTTTTACCTCTGCTCCATTGTAATTGTCTTAGCTCCTTATTTTATTTATTTTATTTTATTTTTTTGACAGGCAGAGTTAGACAGTGAGAGAGAGAAAAAGGTCTTCCTTTTTCTGTGTTTCTCCCCCTAAATGGCTGCCATGGCCAGCGTGCTGCGGCCGGCACGCTGCGCCAATCTGAAGCCAGGAGCCAGGTGCTTTCTCCTGGTTTCCCATGTGGGTGCAGGGCCCAAGCACTTGGGTCATCCTCCACTGCCTTCCCGGGCCACAGCAGAGAGCTGGACTGGAAGAGGAGCAACCAGGACAGAATATGGCGCCCCAACCGGGACTAGAACCCCAGGGTGCCAGCGCCTCAGGCAGAGGATTAGCCAAGTGAGCCATGGCACTGGCCTAGCTCCTTATTTTTTGAAAGACTTATTTATTTGTTTATTTGAAAGATAGAGTGACATGGGGTTGGGGGTAGTAGAGATCTCTACCTGCTCCATATAGCAACAATGGCTAGTGCTGGACCAGGCCAAAGCTAGGAGCTAGGAAGTTCATCTGGGAGTCCCATGTGGATAGCAGAGGCCCAAGTACCGGGGACATCATCTGTTGTTTTCCCAGGCACATTAGTAGGGAGTTGGATCAGAAGTGGAGCAGCTGGGACTCAAACTCTGCTTTGGGTTGCTGGTGTCACAACTGGTGGCTCATCCTGAACCAGTAGATGGAAGATTGATCTCTATCTTCCCCCCAGCTGCCCCATAACTCTACCGTTCAAATAAATAAAAATAAATCTTTTTTTAAAGAAAGAATTTTAATATCTATTGTGGGAAGTTTTTTGTCCTAAAGTCAATGAGTTCATCATTGACTATGTCAACATATTACCCTATTACATTAAAACAAATTGCTCTACATATGGCTAGGGGCTGGTTTGGGCTGAAGCCAGGAGCCAGGAGCCAGGAGCCAGGAAATTAATGTGGGTCTCCCACATGGGTGCAGGGGCCCAAGAACCAGGATCATCTTTGACTGCTTTCCCAGGCACATTAGCAGGGAGCTGGATCAGAAGTGGGTGCCCATGTGGGATACTGGCATTGCAGATAGTGACTTAACCCATTACCCCACAACATTGGCTCCTTAGATTTTAAATTTCAAAGTCTTGGAAAATTCAGGTTTATTTAGAGAAGACTTCTATGGACTGAACATTCCTAATATGAAAACCCAAAATAAAAAATGCTCCAAAATCTGAAACTTTTTGCCAGATGACATGGCGCTACATGTGGAAAATTCCTCATGCGATGAATTGTAGCAGTCAAAACACAGGTACAGTAAATATCTTATACAAGATCACCTTGAGGCTTTATTTGCCAGGTACATATGAAACATCAGTGATTTTCATATTTAGGTTTGGGTAGTATCTCTGCTATATGTAATTATGTTTTTGCAAATATTCCAAAATCCAAAAAGTCTAAAATCTGAACTATTTCTTTCTGGTCCCAAGTCTTTCAGATAAGAAAGACTTATCTGTACAACCTGTGCTACCTTGCAAAGTGAACTATGGAAGCTTTAGTTACATTTGTTGTACAGTATTTCTGTGATTCAGGATTTTCATCACTTTTTAATACAAAAAATAATTTGATATCCAACATGACATTGTTTTGCCTTGTTAAAGACTACCCCCATAGTTCAGTGTTCTTATTTTGTCTAAGCAACAACTTCTGTTATGATATTTTTAAAAACAGTAACTGTATCCATATTTTAAATATATTTTCTTACACTTACTAGACTAATAACCAGGTAGTTTGATAACTATATTTCAGTACAATTTGCTTCATTTGTCATCCTATGTATTTTGATTTATGGATTAAACACGTTTTCAAGGGGAGCGATAGGCTCCATCAGACTCCTAGAGATGTTCCAAAGCACAAAAATGACTAAGAACTTCTGTTTCATGTGACTTTTCCCCAAAATATCATTTGTCTGTGTCAAAATGTGTTTTTGGATAGTTCTCTTTTGGGCGTTTTTGCTTATTATATTATTTATTGATTCTTAATCCATGATATGTGTCTACTCTTCCTATTGCCTAACACAGTATCTTATATTTTTGAGATGTTTTTTAGCTAGCTGTTTATGCCTGAACTTTGTATTCCTTAAATAAAAGATTTCTTTGGGAAAAAGATTAAAAAAATAAATAAAATTAAAAAAAAAACAGGAAGAAGCTAAAAAAAAAAAAAAGAATGTGAAAGATAGTGCACAGAACTTTTTTTTTTTTTTCTTATTTGACAGGTGGAGTTATAGACAGTGAGAGAGACAGAGAGAAAGGTCTTCCTTCCGCTGGTTCACCCCCCAAATGGCCACTACGGCTGGAGCTATGCCGATCCGAAGCCAGCAGCCAGGTGCTTCCTCCTGGTCTCCCATGTGGGTACAGTGGCCTAAACACTTGGGCCATCCTCCACTGCCTTCCTGGGCCACAGCAGAGAGCTGGCCTGGAAGAGGAGCAACCTGGCTTCCATATGGGGTGCTGGCGCCACAGGCGGAGATTAGCCAAGTAAGCCATGGCGCTGGCCCCTGTGCACAAAACTTTTAAAAATAGTTTAGGGAATGGTTGTTTGGTGCAGTAGCTACGATGCTGCTTAGAACCCTGCACCCCATCTTGGAATGCATGGGTTTGAGTGCTGGTTCTGCTTCTAGTACTAGCTTCTTGCTAATCTGTACCCTGGCAGGAAGCAGGTTATGACTTAAGTATTTGGATCATTTCCGCCTGGGTTGGAGACCTGAATTGAGTTTCAGATTCCTGGGAGTCCTGACTGTTTGGGGAGTGAACCAGAAGAGAGAAGATCTCTCTGTCAGCCTCTCTGCCTTTCAAATAAATATAAACAAATTTGAATAAAACAATGAAGAGCTGCTGTATTAAAATGATAAAAGTGAAAAACAGCATCCTTGTGTAATTGCTAAATACTTTAAAAAGTTTTGTTATTTCTGTAAAAGTGCTTATGCTCAGTGTAAAACCTTTATCCATTATAGAAATATGCACAGGAGTAAAAAATCACTCAGAGTCATTCTGAACTTTTGTTAACATTTGGATAATTTTTACAAATTTCTCATACAGGTGTGCAAACACACATGCAAATCCACACAGTTTTTATATGAGGAACTCATTCAGTCATGCCTCCTTGTAAATTTGTTTTCCACTCAGTAAATAATAAATGTCTTTCCTGGTCAATAAAATAGATCTATATCATTACTAGCATTTAGTTACATACTGTTGCATTGGATATCTGTAGTATAATTTATTCAGTGAATCTGCTTTTGATAGATATTGATTTTTTTTAACTGTTTTAAGCAGTACCATGATAAACTGTGCTGTAGTTTAAGTACATTTGAGTATAAAATCATTTTACACTTGGGTGATATTTCCTTGACTAAATTTATAAGAAACAGGATTGTGTATTTTGCATTTAGAAAGTGTTTTTGCTGTGCTTCATAAAATTTGCTTTATATTACACACTCATGAACAATAATGAAAGCTCTGGTTTATCCACAACACCTTGGCATATAAAAATTTGATGGTTTTTTTCATCTTTATCAAATGAAAAGCAAATCATATTATTACTTATTTGTATTCTTTGATTATTAGTTGGGTTGCATAGTTTTTATTTGTTTTACGCTTATTCATATTCTTTTACAAAGATTCTCATAGTTTCATTTTTGGAAACATGTTTGTCGTAAAAGTATAAAAACTCCTTATATATCATTTATACTAAACTTTGCATATATAATGCAAATGATTTTTTCCAGCTGGTGTTTTAATTGTGGTATTTTTATATAGTTCAAATTATCCATAATTTATTTATGGTTTTCTTTATGATAGTTTACTTAGGAAAGCTAGCCTTATTGCTCTTGTTTTAATACTTTTAATTAATGTAGCATTAATCTTCAGTCTATCTGGATTTATTTTTGTTGTGAGTAGGGACAAAATGATGAAACTTTATTTGTGTCCTGATGAGCTGCTAGCATTAATACATTTTAATTTTCCCTAATTAGGATATGTCATTTATCATGTATTACTATTTTTTCATGTATTAAATTATTATAAGTGCTTACATTTATTCCATTTTTCCTGTCTACTCTTTCAGTCTTCTCATTGCTTCCAGTGCCAATATCAAAATGCTGTTTTTGTGACTGTTAAGATAAATTCTCTCATTTTTTTACTAGTTTTTATTTAAAATAATTTATTTATTTGGGAGACAGAGAAAGAGTGAGAGCTCCCATCTACTGGTTCACTTCCCAGATTCCCACTGTGGCTACGGGAAGGCCAGACTGAAGCTGGGACCTAGGAACCCAGTCTAGCACTTCCCTCAACTGCTTGAGCCATCACCTGCTGCCTCCCAGGAAATACAGTAACAGGAAGCTTCAGTCAGGAATAGAGCTAGGACTTGAACTTGAACCCAGGCACTCTGATCTGGGATGTAGGTATCTGAAGAACTGGGCCAGATGGTTGGCTCCATAGTGTTCTTAGTTAGAATATTGCTTTGAAGCAAACATCTTACTGTAATGATTAGGTCCCAAGTTTGAAAACTGAAGCCCACATTAATATTTCTCAAATTATTAGCAATTTGGAGACATAAGTATAATTTGTGCTCAGAGGGAATGCTTTAAGATTGTGATGTGTTGGGATCACTTGAAAGGAGTTGCATATAAAAAAGAGATAACAGAGAAGGATGTTCCTGGGAAACCAAGCAGGGACTAGACCTATAGGCCTTTAGAACCACATTTTAAGGAGTTTGAAATGTACCCCTAGATGTGGAGAGTTGTTGAGGTTTAAAAGCAAGGGATGTGACAAGATGTAATTTGTGATAGAAGTCATTCTGTCTACCATGTGGAAGATGGATTGAAGAGGGGGAAAGTCTGGACAAGAGCAGGGAGGCTTGTAATGATGTAGGTGAGATATGGTCATGAGCCAGAAAAAAACAATGGAGTAGGCGGAGGAAATGTTAAGGACAGGATGTGGGCAGGATGGCCAAGGAGATGGAGATGTCAGGGATGATAGGATGTATCAAGTGTGTAGACTGAATTGGAATTTAGTATACTTAACAGTATTCCCTAATAGTACTGTTATTACTAACATCACTCATTGTTGTTATATTGTTCTGTATTTTAATATTATTATTATACTTACTACTAGAATTATTGTTAATATTAGTCACTACTACCTTTTTTGATTAAAGAAGTGTTTCTTAGTCTTTCTGAGTATTAAGACTCTCATTTTAGTGAGAGAAGATATTGTAGATATTGTAGGCTGCTCTCTTTATCATAGTTGTATTTTTAGTAATATTTATAACATTTTCAAGACTTTTAATTTTATTACTAATAACATCATGAGGATATATTATTAATGTGTATATTTTATTAGGGCTAAATAAAGATCAACATGGCAATGGTTACTGCAGTTAGAGTGTTGGAACTTTGGCAGTTATCTTTCTTTTTTTTTTTTCATTTATTAAACTTTTATTTAATGAGTATAAATTTCCAAAGTACAGCTTATGGGTTCCAATGGCTTCCCCCCTCCCATAAATTCCCTCCCACCCTCAACCCTCCCCTTTCCTGCTCCCTCTCCCCTTCCATTCACATCAAGATTCA
Organism: Lepus europaeus; assembly: GCF_033115175.1. NCBI lineage: Eukaryota > Metazoa > Chordata > Mammalia > Lagomorpha > Leporidae > Lepus > Lepus europaeus. Next base: position 59,495,537 of record NC_084838.1, on the reverse strand, counting down.
TTTTCAATTCTCTTTATATACAGAAGATTAGTTTAGTATATATTAGGTAAAGATTTCAACAGTTTGCCCCATATAGCAACACAAGGTGAAAAAACTACCGTTGGAGTACTAGTTATAGCATTAAATAACAGTGTACAGCACATTAAAGACAGAGATCCTATATAATATATTTTTAAAATTAATTAATTTTCTATTCCATTTCCAATTTAACACCAGGTTGTTTTTTTTTTTCATTTCCAATTATCTTTATATACAGATCAATTCAGTATATAATTAGTAAAGACCTCATCAGTTTGTACCCACACAGAAACACAAAGTATAAAAATACTGTTTCAGTACTAGTTATAGCATCACTTCACATTAGACAACACATTAAGAACAGATCCCACTGTGTAAGTACACAGCGACTCCTGTTGCTGACTTAACAATTTGACACTCCTGTTCATGGAACTTTGGCAATTATCTTTCAAAACCTCCTATCCCACCCTCTTTCCTTGAGATCTGTAATCCACAGGTTTAGAACTAGTGGTTGAAGCAATTCTTTATGAATTTGTGTTGAGGATTTTAATCATAGATGTGCAGTTCTGTTGGAAAAAGTACTTTCAGACCAGGGTCTTCTATCGTGAAATATGGGTGTTCTTAAATATGGGGAAAGTGATAAACAAATGTATTTAACATAAATGTGAATTTGCTAAATGTAAGAAGTCAAAACATTTTTTAAACGATTTATTTATTTATTTTGGAAGTCAAAGTTACAGAGAGAAAGAGAGAGTGCGAGAGAGAGAGTGAGAGAGAAAGGGAGCTTCCATCCACTGGTTCACTTCCCACATGTCCACAATGGTCAGTGCTGGTCTAGGCTGAAGCTAGGAGCCAGGAGCTTCATCCGGGTTTCCCATGTGGGTGGGAGGGGCCCAAGCACTAGGGCTATCTTCTGTTGCTTTTCTCAGGCCATTAGCAGGGAGCTGGATCTGGAAGTGGAGCAGCTGGGACATGAACTGATGCCCATGTGAGATGTCAGCATCACAGGTGGCACTTTCTTTACCCACAATGCCACAACACTGGCCCTAGAAGGCAAAATTTTAAAATAGGATAGACAAATTAAGTGAAGATTTTTAGTGACATTTTTTCTCTTATTTCTGTATTATTATACAAATAATTTTACAACTATGCCACTAAAGAATTTTTTCATTTATTTAATATAGACTCAATTGTACTTCATATAGTACAATGTGAAGTATATTGTAAAACATTTCTTATTGAAGCATAGTTATTTAATGTTTTTATTGTAAATTTATTGAGATTCAGCAACTTAGAGTGTATATCTCTTTGTCGCTTCTTAAAAATTCAAAAGAATACCTTATATAATTATATTGTCATCTAATTTTCCCTTACAGAGTGGTCAGTATCTACATAAACCAATTTCTGTGATACAGTAAGAAAACACTACTCATTAAAATTAAATTGTTGTTGATTTTTACTTTGAAAGGCTGATTATCTATATAATCACTACTTTTGTGTTGTTTGTTAACGAAAACTTTCAACATACCATAAAAGTTAATATTAATTAATTTATCTGGGTATTATTAAATATATTCTTGTGTTCAGTATTATCACAATTACGATGGAAGTAAAAGAAATAGAATTAATATTATAAACATATAAAAATACCCATATATGGTAGACTGGCACAATGAAGGTAGTTTATTAAGATGGAAAAACAACACAGTTAAAGAACTGCAGGGTGGTTGGAGAAGTAGGGAATACATATTTTTGGTATTGAAATAATATTTTATATTGAATACTCAGAAAAAATGAATTTCACTGTTTGTCCATTCATGCATAAGTAACCTATTTAATTATATGAAAATAGTTTATTAATTCCTGTAAGTTGATGTTCTGCATTTTATGCTGATGGATATTAAAAAACTACTAAATTCTTCCTCATTCATTATTTATTTGATGAATATGATTGTTCACAAAGGACTGTGTATTTTAATTATGCTTTGTGTGTCTTTTTTCCTGAGGATTCTCAGTATGTTTATAATGGTTGGCATTTAGAATTAAACTTACTTACCTTATGTATTTGAGAAACCAGTACATCAATAACTGATAGAAATAAATTTTACATACAGGATATGCTTTTATACAATTAATTTCTATTTTATGTATGTGTAACTCTTAAGCAACAAGGTTTTCAAATTCTTTTGGTTGAATAAATTTATAGTTTATATTTTCCTTTTATAGATTGAGGAGTAAAACAAATAGAATAAAGCCCAAATGTTGGCATACAAGGTCTTGTGAAATAGTTGTGTGACAAAAACTACTGCTTGATCATCTTCTGAGCATTGCTCTTCAGCATTGAGCCATGCATTTACTTTATAAGACATTTTTGTGGGGTAAAAACAAGCTAAATTTACTTTTTGTGCTTCTGATCCAGAGACAAAATTTAAATGAACTGCAACAGCACAGGCTCTTGAAATGTAGAGTGGTATACTACTGAATTTAAATAATCCCTTCATGCTTGTCATTTTATACAGATAGTATCATAAGACAAGTAATGACAGATTAAGACCTGCCTGGCAGTGGGAAAACTAAATTACATGACTTTTATGAAGGCATAAATAAACCTATTAGCCATTATCTAGAACACCAATTAGTAGAAAGAGGGCTGACAATTTTATTTATCAACATTAAACACAATTATTAATTACAGACCTGATGAATCTCGTAGTAAGCAGGCCGTGTTGAATATGCTGGAACCGTAAGTCCATTATATGAGAGGGATGATTACGAAAATCCTGTGGGAAAAAAGTAATTGTAGTTATAAAATTTTAATTGCCTCAGAATAAGGCAAATTATATTTTCTTGTCTGAGAATATAAATGGTATGGTATTAAAGTAACAAGCTTCAGTAGTTGTAAATAGAATATGGATTTATGTTAGGTTTTAAAACAAAGAAAAGAATAATTTTTAATATCGTAGTGTGCCTGGCTTCCTACAGATACATACAGATTCTGCAGATGTGTGGTTTAGTAGGTGAGCTACTAACTACATTTTTGTCATAGTGAAAATATGTGAGTGGACTTTTTGAGTGAATTACTACAGTTGAGTAGGAAATATATAATTAAAAAAATGTTTATTTTGTAGTGATCAGCAGTGTTGTGAAATGAATAAGACACAATTCACACTTTTTTCTGCCTTTTTTTTTTCTTTTTCTTTAAAGATCCAAATTCCAGAATTTGTGGACATTTGCTTGTAGGTGCAGCCAAGAATTCTTTTGCTAAACTAATGGATAAAATCAGTCTGGCAATGGAGAGTATACCTCTGCACAATAGCAGGAGTATCACATATGTGGAAAAAGATTCCCTGGTTCAAAGGCTGGCACGTGGACTTCATAAAGTAAACACACTGGCCCTGAAATATGGTTTGCGTGGCCATGTGCCCATTATGGTATGTACACAGCTTCATTTAATAGTGTCCTTAGGACTTGGATTTAATTTTGAATCTGACTTATTTGTGATTTAAAGTAGTTGTATGTGAGTGTGTCTACATTTTCTTGTAAATAATATGATAAATAAAAGCACTTCTGAAAATGTCAAAATATCAAAATACAGAAGCCCTGGCATCAGTTCTAAATTCTTCATAAGCACACTGCAACAAAATTATATGAGACATGACAACCATTAACTCAATTTTCTAGTCATCTTGATTATATCTTTTCTTCAAGTGTTCATTTGCTACAAGCCAAATTATTGGTCACATAAAAAATAAAGCTTTCATCTCAAAGTTTCAGTATTTGCTGCTATTTTTTTGTCTGATAGTTACTTTTAGTTTAGTAAGTTGCTATTGATTTATTAGTACATCTGTAGTTACTCCTTGTGAAATTGCTCTTGTTTAATGATAGAAAAGCACAGCATCATTACAGAAGCAGATATTTGGATTTACACAAAGACTGCATGCAGCAGAAGTGGAGCGTCGTTCTTTGCGCCTGGAAGTTACAGAATTTAGACGAAATGTAAATGAAATGAAAAAGGAACTTGATAAAGCCCAGGGTCTCCAAATGCAATTGAATGAATCGCAGCAGTCTGTGAGTATCTACAGCTTTGGTGAGCATTTCTGTTTCTCCGTTTTTATTGTGCTTGGATTTTATGCACAATTCAGAATCTTATTAATAGGATTTCTTTTCTTCAGAAAACTTCTCTTCTACAATATCTTCAGTTGAGGAGACTTAGGTTTTGGTGTATGTGTATGTGGGAGAATGGGGATAGTGTTTCCTCTCTTTTATATTGAACATTTTGAGTAAATTATTTAGTTTAAAATTAAGTTGCTTTTCTAAAGAAATGCTCAACTAGTCAAATTTTAACCAAAGATTTAGGTGTATTATTTTAAAGAGTATTATATGGGGCCGGCGCTTTGTGGTGCAGTAGGTTAATCCTCTGCCTGCGGTGCCAGCATCCCATATGGGTGCTGGTTCTAATCCTGCGGCTCCTCTTCCAATCCATCTCTCTGCTATGGCCTGGGCAAGTAGTAGAAGATGGCCCAAGTGCTTGGGCCCCTGCACCCACATGGGAGACCAGAAAGAAGCTCCTGGCTCTTGGCTTCAGATCAGTGCAGCTCCGGCTGTTGCGGCCATTTGGGGAGTGAACCAGAGAAGGAAGATCTTTCTCTCTGTCTCTCCCTCTCACTGTCTTTAACTCTACCTCTCAAATACATAAATAAAATCCTTGAAAAAAATATTAGCTGAAAAAGAAAAGCTATAGGCCAAATGACATTAGATCAAGATCAAGATGTGTAAGTATATGAAGCATAATTGAATGTAGTTACCCATATAATCTAGTTGTAGCTGGTTTTTTTTACACTAAAATATTTTATTTATTTTATTGCTTTATGGAAAGCTTTTATTTAATAAATATAAATTTCATAAGTACAACTTTTTGATTATAGTGGTTCTTCCCCTAATACCTGACCTCCCACCCCCAAAGCATCCCACTTCCTACTCCCTCTCCCATCCCATTCTTCATTAAGACTCATTTTTAATTATCTTTATATACAGAAGATCAACTCTATACTAAGTAAAAATTTCAACAGTATGCACCCACACAGACACACAAAGTAAAAAGTACTGTCTGAAGACTAGTTTTACTGTTAATTGTCATAATACAACACATGAAGGAGGTCCTACATGGGGAGCAAGTGCACCTTGAACCCTGTTGTTGATTTAACAATTGACACTCTTTATTTATGATGTCAGTGATCACCCGAGGCTCTTGTCATGAGCTGCCAAGGCTATGGAAGCCTCCTGAGTCCACAAACTCGTGACATTATTAAGACAAGGACATAATCAAATTGGAAGTTCTCTCCTCCCTTCAGAGAAAGGAACCTCCTTCTTTGATGGCCCAGTTTTTCCACTGGGATCTCACTCACAGAGATCTTTCATGTAGGTTACTTTTTGCCATAGTGTCTTGGCTTTCCATTGCTGAAATACTCTCATGGGCTTTTTAGCCAGATCTGAATATCTTAAGGGCTGATTCTGAGGCCAGAGTGCTGTTTAGGGCTTTATCATTCTTATTTTATTTATTTATTTATTTATATTTATATTTATTTATTTATTTATTTATTGACAGGCATAGTGGATAGTGAGAGAGAGAGAGACAGAGAGAAAGGTCTTCCTTTTTGCCGTTGGTTCACCCTCCAATGGCCACTGTGGCCGGCGCATCACACTGATCCGAAGCCAGGAGCCAGGTGCTTCTCCTGGTCTCCCATGTGGGTGCAGGGCCCAAGGACTTGGGCCATCCTCCATTGTCTTCCCGGGCCATAGCAGAGAGCTTGCCTGGAAGAGGGGCAACCGGAATAGAATCCAGCGCCCCAACTGGGACTAGAACCCAGTGTGCCGGTGCCGCAAGGAGGAGGATTAGCTTGTTGAGCCACGGCGCCGGTCTGGGGCTTTGTCATTCTATGAGTCTGCTGTGTGGCCTGCTTCCCATGTTGGATCATTCTCTCCTTTTTAATTTTATCTATTATTATTAGTCGATACTTGGTTTATTTATGTAATCCCTTTGACACTTAATCCTATCTTTTTGTTGAATTATGAACTTAAACTGATCACTTTAAGGAGTAAGATGGCATTGGTGCCTGCCAACTTAGTGTGATTTGGAGTTCCATGGCAACTTTTTAGCTTTACCCTTAGGGGTAAGTCCAAGCAAATGTGTGCTGAACTGTACATCTCCTCCCTCTCTTATTCCCACTCCTATATATAACAGGGATCACTTTTCAATTGGATTTAAACACCTAGGAATAATTGTGTGTTAATTACAGAGTTCAACCAATGGTATTAAGTAAAAAAGAAAATACTAAAAAGAATAAAATAGTAAGTTGTTCCTCAACAGTCAGGACAAGGGCTGATCAAGACATTGTTTCTCATAGTGTCCATTTCACTTCTACAGTTTTCCTTTTAGATGCTCAGTTAGTTGTCACCAATCAAGGAGAACACATGATATTTGTCCATTTGGGACTGGCTTATTTCACTCAGCATGATGTTTTCCAGATTCCTCCATTTTGTTGCAAATGACTGGATTTCATTTTCTTTTTTTACTGCTGTGTAGTATTCTATAGAGTACATGTCCCATAATTTCTTTATCCAGTCTACTGTTGATGGGCATTTAAGTTGATTCCATGTCTTAGCTATTGTGAATTGAGCTGCAATAAACATTGAGGTGCAGACAGCTCTTTTATTTGCCAATTTAATTTCCTTTGGGTAAATTCCAAGGAGTGGGATGGCCGGGTTGTATGGTAGGGCTACATTCAGGTTTCTGAGGTATCTCCAAATAGTTTTCTATATAGTGGCTTTACCAGTTTGCATTCCCACCAACAGTGGATTAGTGTCCTTTTTCCCCTACATCCTCGCCAGCATCTGTTGTTAGTTGATTTCTGTATGTGAACCATTCTAACCAGAGTGAGGTGAAACCTCATTGTGGTTTTGATTTTCATTACCCTGACTGCTAGTTATCTTGAACATTTTTTTCATGTGTCTGTTGGCCTTTTGGGTTTCCTCTTTTGAAAAATGTCTGTTTAGGTCCTTGGCCTATCTCTTAATGGGTTGTTTGGTTTGTTGTTGTGGAGTTTCTTGATCTCTTTATAGATTCTGATTATTAATCCCTTATCAGTTGCATAATTCGCAAATATTTTCTCCCATTCTGTTGGTTGCCTCTTCACTTTCCTGACTGTTTTCTTTTGCAGTACAGAAACTTCTCAATTTGATGTAACCCCAGTTTTTTTTTTTTCTTTTTGACAGGCAGAGTAGATAGTGAGAGAGAGAGAAAGAGAGAAAGGTCTTCCTTTTTGCCATTGGTTCACCCTCCAATGGCCGCTGCGGACGGCACATCTTGCTGATCCGAAGCCAGAAGCCAGGTGCTTCTCCTGGTCTCCCTTGCGGGTGCAGAGCCCAAGCACTTGGGCCATCCTTCACTGCCTTCCCGGGCCATAGCAGAGAGCTGGCCTGGAAGAGGGGCAACCGGGATAGAATCCGGCACCCCAACCGGGACTAGAACCCGGTGTGCCGGCGCCGCAAGGTGGAGGACTAGCCTGTTAAGCCACGGCGCCGGCCATAACCCCAGTTTTTAATTCTGGCTTTGGCTGCTTGTGCCTCTGGGGTCTTTTCCAAGAAATTTTTGCCTTTGCCAATATCTTGCAGGGTTTCTCCGATGTTCTCTAATAATTTGTTGGTGTTGATAGTTTTTTTTCTCTTAGGACTTGGAATATACCTCACGATTCTCTTCTTGCCTGTAGAGTTTCTGATGAGAAATCTGCGAGTCTAATTGGGTTTCCTCTGAATGTAATTTGGCGTTTTTGTTGTGTACATTTTAAGATCTTTTGTTTATGTTTTACTATGTGGAGATTTACTACAATGTGTTGTGATGAAGGTCTTTTCTGGTCGTGTCTATTGGGAGTTCTGTGTATTTCTTGTACTTGGATGTCCTTCTCCAGATTGGGAAAGTTTTCTGTTATTATTTCATTAAGAAGGCCTTCTAATCCTTTCCTCTTCCTGTGCTTTCTGGAACTCCTAGGATCCTTGTGTTGAGTTGTTTGATAATATCTTTTAAATCTCTAACTGTTAGAATGGCTTACATACAGATCAACTAACAACAGATGCTGGCAAGGATGTGGGGAAAAAGGACACTAATCCACTGTTGGTGGGAATGCAAACTGGTAAAGCCACTATGGAAGTCAGTTTGGAGATTCCTCAGAAACCTGAATGTAGCCCTACCATACAACCCGGCCATCCCACTCCTTGGAATTTACCCAAAGGAAATTAAATTGGCAAATAAAAGAGCTGTCTGCACCTCAATGTTTATTGCAGCTCAATTCACAATAGCTAAGACATGGAATCAACTTAAATGCCCATCAACAGTAGACTGGATAAAGAAATTATGGGACATGTACTCTATAGAATACTACACAGCAGTAAAAAAAGAAAATGAAATCCAGTCATTTGCAACAAAATGGAGGAATCTGGAAAACATCATGCTGAGTGAAATAAGCCAGTCCCAAATGGACAAATATCATGTGTTCTCCTTGATTGGTGACAACTAACTGAGCATCTAAAAGGAAAACTGTAGAAGTGAAATGGACACTATGAGAAAAAATGTCTTGATCAGCCCTTGTCCTGACTGTTGAGGAACAACTTACTATTTTATTCTTTTTAGTATTTTCTTATTCTACTTAATACCATTGGTTGAACTCTTACTTAACACACAATTATTCCTAGGTGTTTAAATCCAATTGAAAACTGATCCCTGTTATATATAGGAGTGGGAATAAGGGAGGGAGGACATGTACAATTTGGGACATGCTCATTCGGACTTACCCCTAATGGTAGAGCTAGAAATGTGCCAGGGGATTCCAATTCAATCCCATCAAGGTGGCACGTACCAATGCCATCTCACTAGTCAAAGTGATCAATTTCAGTTCACAATTCAACAAAAAGATAGGATTAAGTGTCAAAGGGATTACATAAATAAGACCAGTGTCTGCAAATATTAATTGATAGAAATAAAAGAATGACTCAACATGGGAAGTGGGATACACAGCAGACTCATAGAATGGCAAATGCCCTAAATAGCACTCTGGCCTCAGAATCAGCCCTTAAGGCATTCGGATCTTGCTGAAGAGCCCATGAGAGTATTTTAGGCAGGGAAAGCCAAGACACTCTGAAAAAAAAAAAAACACAAAAATTAAATGAAAGATCTCTGCGAGTGAGATCCCAGTGGAAAGAATGGGCCATCAAAGAAGGAGGTACCTTTCTCTGAAGGGAGGAGAGAACTTCCACTTTGACTATGGCCTTGTCTAAATAAGATCGGAGTTGGTGAACTTAAGAGGCTTCCATAGCCTTGGCAGCTCATGACAAGAGCCTCGGGTGATCACTGACATCATAAATAAGAGTGTCAATTGTTAAATGAACAACGGGAGTCACTGTGCACCTGCTCCCCATTTAGGACCTCTGTCCTTAATGTGTTATATTATGTGAATTAACTGTATAACTAGTACTCAAACAGTACTTTATGCTTTGTGTGTCTGTGTGGGTGCAGTCTGTTGAAATCTTTACTTAGTATATACTAAGTTGATCTTCTGTATATAAAGATTATTGAAAATGAATCTTGATGAAGAATGGGATGGGAGAGGGAGTAGGAGATGGGATGGTTGCGGGTGGGAGGGAGGTTATGGGGGGAAAAGCTGCTATAATTCAAAAGTTGTGCTTTGGAAATTTATATTTAATAAATAAAAGTTGAAAAAAATCTCTAACTGTGTTTTTCAAGTTGTAATTTTTTCTACTTTTTTTTGGCCCAACTGTAATATTTCCAGAAATTTGTCTTTTAGTTATGATATTGCTTCTTTTGTCTCATGTATTCTGTTGTTAAGGCTTTCTATTGCATTTTTTATTTAATCTATTGAAGTTTTCATTTCTAGTATTTCATTCTGACTTCTCTTCTTTTTAAATTTTATTTAATAAATATAAATTTCCAATGTACAGCTTATGGATTACAATGGCTTTTTCCCCCTCAATAACTTCCCTCCCACCCACAACCCTCCCATCTCCCACTCCATCTCCTATTCCATTCACATCAAGATTCATTTTCAATTATCTTTATATACAGAAGATCAATTTAGTATATATTAAGTAAAGATTTCAACAGACTGCACCCACACAGACACACAAAGCATAAAGTACTGTTTGAGTACTAGTTATAGTATTAATTCGCATTGTACAACAAATTAAGGACAGAGGAGCAGATGCACAATGACACCTGTTGTTGACTTAACAAATTGACACTCTTGTTTATGGTGTCAGTAATCACTTGAGGCTCGTCATGAGTTGCCAAGGCTATGGAAGCCTTTTGAGTTCGCTGACTCCGATTTTATTTAGACAAGGTCGTAGTCAAAATGGAAGTTCTCTCCACCCTTCAGAGAAAGGTACCTCCTTCTTTGATGGCCCATTCTTTCCACTGGGATCTCACTCGCAGAGATCTTTCATTTAGTTTTTGTGTTTTTTTTTTTTTTTCAGAGTGTCTTGGCTTTCCCTGCCTAAAATATTCTCATGGGCTCTTCAGCAAGATCCGAATGCCTTAAGGGCTGATTCTGAGGCCAGAGTGCTATTTAGGGCATTTGCCATTCTATGAGTCTGCTGTGTATCCCACTTCCCATGTTGGATCATTCTCTCCTTAATTCTATCAGTTAGTATTAGCAGACATTAGTCTTGTTTATGTGATCCCTTTGACTCTTAGACCTATCAGTATGATCAATTGTGAACTGAAATTGATCACTTTGACTAGTGAGATGGCATTGGTACGTGCCACCTTGATGGGATTGAATTGGAATCCCCTGGCATGTTTCTAACTCTACCATTTGGGGAAAGTCCGAGTGAGCATGTCCCAAATTGTACATGTCCTCCCTCTCTTCTTCCCACTCTTTTATTTAACATGGATCACTTTTCAGTTAAATTTAAACACCAAAGAATAATTGTGTGTTAATTAAAGAGTTCAACAAATAGTATTAAATAGAACAAAAAAATTTCTTTATCCAGTCTACTGTTGATGGGCATTTAAGTTGATTCCATGTCTTAGCTATTGTGAATTGAGCTGCAATAAACATTGAGGTGCAGACAGCTCTTTTATTTGCCAATTTAATTTCCTTTGGGTAAATTCCAAGGAGTGGGATGGCCGGGTTGTATGGTAGGGCTACATTCAGGTTTCTGAGGAATCTCCAAACTGACTTCCATAGTGGCTTTACCAGTTTGCATTCCCACTAACAGTGGGTTAGTGTCTGACTTCTCTTTAATATCTCAGTTTCTTGGGAGAACTTTGCATTTAGATCCTGAATTTGCTTTTGATTTCTTCTAAGTAATCTGACGATTAATTTTCTGAATTCCATTTTTGGCATATCATCGATATCCTCATCTTCAACCTCTGTTATTGAAGAGCTGTAGTGTTCTTTTGAGGAGCTCATAATGTCTTCCTTATTCTCATTTAGGATTTTTCTGCACTTGTGTATTTTTTCTTTTTTTTTTTTTGTCTGTTTGTTTTTCTCTTTAATTTGTGTCTTTGTGATTTTGTGGGGCGTCTGTACTTTTAGTGAGTTTCAAGAGGTATGTGTTGGATGTGGCCTGGGTGCCACAGGGCTGGAGGGGGTATCCAGTGTAAGGCCCCATGGGGCATTGTAACTTTCCTCTGGTTTTTTGGTTAGACTAGGTTGTTCACTTCTATTGCTGTGACCCACCCTCTTCTTTTTTTTTTTTTTTTTTTTTTTTTTTTTGACAAGCAGAGTGGACAGTGAGAGAGTGAGACAGAGAGAAAGGTCTTCGTTTTGCCGTTGGTTCACCCTCCAATGGCCACTGCGGCTGGCGCGCTGCGGCCAGCACACCGTGCTGATCCGATGGCAGGAGCCAGGTGCTTCTCCTGGTCTCTCATGGGGTGCAGGGCCCAAGTACTTGGGCCATCCTCCGCTGCACTTCCTGGCCACAGCAGAGAGCTGTCCTGGAAGAGGGGCAACTGGGACAGAATCTGGTGCCCCAACCGGGACTAGAACCCGGTGTCCCGGCGCCACAAGGCGGAGGATTAGCCTATTGAGCTGCGGCGCCGGCCAACCCACCCACTTCTTCACATTTGCAGGACCCCCCAGTCTCTGGTGGATTCAGGGTCATATCTCCTTGCTTATCAAACTACACCTCTAATCTGTGGGGATTTTCTTGTGGTGAGGTTTCCCTCTGTTATGAGCTGCTTTGTGTCCATTGCAGGTGGAAGCACAGAGGTGAGTCTACTGTAGCCCAGCTTGCTTCTCCATGGTGGATGCAGCAGGCTTGAGTTTTCGATATTCAGGACTTCTATTTGTTGTACAGCTTGTGTGATGGAGAAGAAATCCTTTTGAAATGTTGTGGACCTCATTCCTTGGTGAGGGTTGTGGGTGAGGTGGCCCCTGCAATTGATGGTCATGTGCACAGGAGGCAAAATTTGCAGTCCTCTGCTTATGTTCAAAAATGTAAACAAGGACAATGACCTTTCCCAGCAAGCTGCAGGTCTGGGTGGATGGAGTGGGAGGAGGAGGTGGGCATAGGGGTGCCCAACCTCTCTGTTTGTTCCTCTGTACCTCTGTACCTTCTCTCTCTCTCTCTCTCTCTTTTTTTTTTTTTTTTTTCTGTGTGGAAGAAAAGCAGTTTGCCAAGCTCTTCCTCCCACTGCTATTTGCAGCTCCTTGGACTATGATTTCCTGTCTCACCTGGTCTGCTGGGGGCTGGCACCAACCTCCCTGGTCCAGGTCTCTATCGCTTCCCTTTGGGATTGGCTCTTTCAGCGTGGACCTGCCCAGTCTCTATTACTTTCCTGGTCTTCCTGTCGAGAATTTCTCATGGCTCTATCTCCAGCATCTATCTTCTCTTCTTTTTAGCTATCTATTTTGCCCCACGTGACTCAGATCATCCTGTTGCTGTACCGCCATCTTGGGTCCTACTTGGGTTAGTTATTAACATTGCTGTTTTTAATGTGGATTAAAAACATAGAGTTCAGGGCTGGGGCCATGTCTCACTTGGTTAATCCTCCGCCTGCGGTGCCAGCATCCCAAATGGGCATCGGGTTCTAGTCCCGGTTGCTCCTCTTCCAGTCCAGCTCTCTGCTGTTGCCTGGGAAAGGAGTGGAGGATGGCCCAGGTGCTTGGACCCCTGCACCCACATGGGAGACCAGGAGGAAGCACCTGGCTCCTGGCTTCGGATTGGCACAGCGTGCCAGCCGCAGCGACCATTTGAGGGGTGAACCAGCAGAAGGAAGACCTTTCTCTCTGTGTCTCTCTCTCACTGACTATATCTGTCAAAAACAAAACAAAACAAAAAAACCATAGATTTCAAAATTACTCTCGAATTTTAGAACTGCGTATAACTGATGATAGCTAATGCAAATGTGAATATAAAATTTATTTCTTAAAACTAGCAACCAATTACTTTTAATATCCCATTACTTGAGGAAACAACTTTTGCAGGTTTAACCTCAAAATACATATATTTTTACATTTATCTCTTGGTTAAGTTGCAAGTTGCAGTTTTAACATTTATGGTAATAGGCAGTAGCAGTCTTTTTGTGTGTATATATGTGCGGTTTTCTTTTATTTTTAATTCACATATAATAATTATATACATTTATAGGGTACAGTGTGATATGTTGATACATGTATACATCGTGTATTTTTGGACTCAGAGTAATTAGCATATCTCTCAACTCAGAATCATTTCTGTTTGTGAAACATTCAAGGTCCTCTTGTAGCTCATTTGAAGTATACAATGTATCATCATTGACTATGGTCACAATGCTGTACAATGCAACTCCAGACTTATTGCTTCCATCTAATTGCGACTTTGCACTTCTTAAGTAACCTTTCTATGAACCTCTTCATTTCGCTGCCATCCCCAGCCTCTGGTGACTCCCTCTCTGGTGACTCTCTGTTTAAGATTATGTTCTAGTCCCGGTCGGGGCACCGATCCTGTCCCGGTTGCCCCTCTTCCAGGCCAGCTCTCTGCTGTGGCCAGGGAGTGCAGTGGAGGATAGCCCATGTGTTTGGGCTCTGCACCCCATGGGAGACCAGGATAAGCACCTGGCTCCTGCCATCGGAACAACGCGGTGCGCTGGCCGCAGCGCGCTACCGTGGCGGCCATTGGAGGGTGAACCAACGGCAAAAAGGAAGACCTTTCTCTCTGTCTCCCTCTACGGTCCACTCTGCCTGTCCAAAAAAAAAAAAAAAAAGATTATGTTGTAGATTCAATGCATGAGTGAGATTTTGTGTTACTTATCTTCCTGTGCCTGGTTTGCTTTGCTTAACATAATATTATCCAGATTCATCCATATTTTCACAAATGAGAGGATCTCACTTTTTTTTTAAAGCCAAATAGAATTCCATTATGGGTACATACCATATTTTCTTTGTTCATTCATTTGTTGATAGACACATAGGTTGATTTGATATCTTGGCTTAGTTATTAATCCTATGATAATATAAATTATTAAAGTTAATTATTATTTCAAGTAGATAAACCTTCAAAGGGCAAATATTTCTTCTGGGTTAGGCAGGTCAAGTAATCCTGATTCTTCAGTTACAGTTTCCTTTTCTGCAAATGTCTAAATCCAAAAAAATACATATTTTATCTCTTATGTTCTGTCTTTTTAAAAAGATTTTTCTATTTGTGTGAAAGACAGAGAGAGATATGAGATAAAAACTGTATTGTATATTATGGGATACAGTTTTATTGGCAGATGTTTACTTATGAATTCAACAAGTAACTATTGAGTACCTACTGAGTGCCAGTACTGGGTTCACTGCTCAGGGGAACTACATGTGTGGAGGCAGAGTGTGGACAGTTAAAAAAGTGAGGTGACTTTAGATAATGATAATAAGAAGAAAATAAAACAAGATTGTATAGTGGGAATGGGAGTAGGGAAGGTAGGTATGGTCTAGAGTGGATGTTTCATTAGGGAGACCTGATAACATCCATTGGATACAGACCTTTAGGTAGTCAATGAAAAGTCTAGGAAGTTGTTAAAGGTTTTAATTCCCAGATTGCATTTTTTATAAAAGTTTTCATGTATGAAGATTGGAATTAAGCATTACGAATTTATTATAGATTTTGGAATAAGTTTTGTGAGATTTTTTTTTTTGAGATTTTTATTTACCTAAAAATAGTAATTTTGAAAATATACCTTTTGCATTTTAAAACTCAGAGTGATATTTTTGTCTTGCAAAATGAGGAAAAATTATATTTTTGTCATGTATCAGACACTTAGAAATGTTTGCATGGTATTGCTAATGTTAAGTATAGTTCTGAATAAAAAAAGATCAAATGAGTTAGTTTATAACTGATTGCCCCCACCCATCCCTTTTTAAAGAAACTGATCACCCATGAGAAGTTTGAAAGTGCATGTGAAGAACTCAATAATGCATTACTTCGGGAACAACAAGCACAAATGCTATTGAATGAACAGGCACAACAATTACAGGAGTTGAATTATAGACTGGAATTGCACTCCAGTGAGGAAGCTGACAAAAACCAAACTCTTGGAGAAGCTGTTAAGGTAGGAGAACACCTCTTGTGTTATGACTTGTTTCTTCTATTTTGTGTGACTCTTCGAGAAATTCATGCATATCTACTAAATCAGGAGTAGATCCCAAAATGTAAAATTTTATTCTATGGGATCTTATTTGGGTGGAGTGAAACATGGCTCTGAGACCCAATTTACAAGAATGCATTCTCATGTATTGAATATATAAAAGTAGACTTTACTCATTGGTTGAGAACAAAGTGGAGATTTTTCCAGTCATAATTTGTTTTGATTTTCTATTTTTTGCTTCATCTCTTTAGTTCTTTTCCTTTTCTTGTTTTGTGTTGTCTTCTGGGTTCTGGAAGGTTTTGCGTCTGGTTCTGTCATTCTTATGTAAGTGCATGTTTAGAGGGAAGGGAAGTTTGGGTAGGAAGACTTGTGTTCTACCTGTTACATATTCCTGTTAATGGTGTTTGGAAGGGAAAAGAGAAGTTTGTATAAGAGCAACACTGACTCTTGAATTGCTCTCTGGTTTCCTGTCTTGGGATGCATTGACTTATTCCATACATTGCCATTCACCATGAAGTCCTTATAAGATCCGCCCAATGTTGGTTCAATGTCCTTGAATTTTCAGAATTGTGAGATAAGAAACCTCTTTTCCTTGTAAAGTTACCCAACATCAAATGTTTTGCTATAGTAGTGAAAAATGAACTAATATAATACTCGTATAGCTAAATCTTTATATAAATACCTGAGATTTTTTCATTAGGATAAATTCCCAGAAGATGAATTATTAGGTTAAAAGCCAAATATGTTTTTCTTGTGCATGTATCATTTCATTTGTTCTTCAGCAAATTTTTACCAATTACGTTATCTCCTAACATAGATGATAATTTCACTTTTTTGTCTAACCTGGTTATTCCTATTTTAAATTTTTTGCCAATTTAATAGATATATCATTGTTACTGTAATTTGTGTTTCTCTGACTGTTAAGCAAATTGAACATGTTTATAGACATATTGGTCAGTAAACAAAATTTTTATGTTTATCCTCTAATAAATAATGTAATTAATCCTTTTTTGTAAAAGCAACATAATTGTGTCACATTGGAGACTTTTTTCTGTAATAGTATGTAATTTGTGTTTGGATATAGTATCTTCCATTAGATAAAGAGCTGTTCATATTAATTTCTTTAAAGTGCTAGTAGCTTAAATACTGTTGTCACGAGTAGAGAATTGTTTAATTACTATCTCTTAATTAGAACTGTCAGGTGGTAATGTGAAAATGCTCTCTTGTGGGAATCAGTATAGTTATGTAGAAAAAGCACTGGCCTTGGAATAAGTATTCCTGAATGTAAATCCCAGTTCCACCACTTGGACAAATTACTCAACCTTTCTGGGCCTCAATATCCTGCAAAAATAAGGATAATGATATTTGTTATAGGATTTCTATGAGAATGAATTCGGATACTATTTAAAAAGCAGGTATATGCTTGATAAATGTTCTTTTGTGTTTTCAGAAATACTTTTAAAAAGCTTTTGAACCATGTCCTGTACATAACTTCTTTTTAAAAATTAAATATATTATTTCTTTGTTATAAAAATGAACTAAGATTATAAATAGATGATATGGAAATACAGAAGAGAAAACAAGTTACCTATGAAGTATCATCTGAAAAGATTGTTTCCAATCTTTATTTTGTATGTAATAGTTTTTATAAATCACACTTTGGTCTAGAATATCTTTCTATAAAATATAGCAAGGTCTTGAATAAGGTACTTTTTGTAACAGAAAAATCTCCAAGGACAAAAATCTAATGAGCAGCAATGTCAACCAGCTCCATGGTGAACAGATGCTGGGTTTGTCCTGGAGACAAGTAGCAATAACAGTGCCAGCAGCAGGAGACTAAATGTTGGGTTCCATCACTGGATGGAGCTTGAACTTGAGATTTTCACGTTAAGGAATTGCTGAATCATCTAAGAGGGATAATCTCAGGTCACTAGTATCCCATTGCTCTTGGCAGACGTGAACACAGGATTCTCTGTGGAAGAAGGCTTGCTTAATATAGTTCCTTTGGGAGCTCCTAAAGAGTAAGATGAACCAAGTAACGGACACATGGATAGACAGATATATTAATCTTATAAACATCTGAACTCTCTTGTCAATACAATTATTTGTACTTTCTGAGTTTTTCTGCATAAACAATCATATCATTTGTTCTATAGTGAGAGTGTTATTTATCCCTTCTAAATGTTATATCATTAGTGTTTTTTTCCTAGTATAAGTAGTTATAGTAGGCATCCTTTTCATGTTCCCAATGTTAAAGAAAATCTTTCTGAGACTCCTTAATGGAGTCTTAATGAAGGGAAATTTGCCATAAGTTTTTAGTTGATAATCTTTGTCAGGTTAAGGGAGTTATGTTCTTAGAGTATGCATAACTTAAAAAAAAGCATGAATAGATATTGGATATTATCAGACACATTTTATGTATTTATTGAGATAATGATTTGGTTTTGAATTGTAAAGGTTGGACATCCATAACTGGAAATCTAAAACCTGTAATTATCTAAAATCCAATTCTTGACTGCCTAAATGACACTTTAAATTTTTCAAGTTTTAGAACATTACAGATTGAAATTTTTAGAAGAGAAATGTCCAGCAGATAAGATTTGTGAAATATTCCAAACTCTGAAAAACTCTTTAAAATCTGTAGCATTTCTTATCCCAAGCCTTTCAGATAAAATACTCCACCTATATCTTGTGTTGGCAAACTAGTCTGCATTATGGCCTATGAGTTATAAATGGTTTCTGTATGTTTAAGGGATTAGAAAGCCAAACAGGCAAACATAACTAAAGAAGACTATGTGACACACAGGTTGCATATGGCACACAAAACCTGAAGTATTTTCTATCTGAAGTTTGCTAACTCCTGGATTATATTATTCACTATTCTCATGTTAATCCAGCCTTCTGTTACTGAGATAAACCTGTTGTGCTTATTTATATGTAATATACTGTTGTACTCTAATTCTTAATTTTAAATTTATGATGTTTAGGTCTATAGTCTTAATTGAGACTGTCTTGGAACCTTATCTCTCATACTATCATTGTAATTTTTTTGTATAAAGTTTGTGCTAACATACAAGGTCTTCTTGTATGTTTGCATTCCAAACATCTGAAGTGGTGTCTGCTGTATGCTGTGGTAACTGTGTTTCATAAACTGCATAATTCAAAAACAAGAGATATTTGTTTCTCATGGTCCTGGACTGGGAAGTCCAGTCTCAGAGTGTCAACATGTGGTGAGGGCCTTCTTGGTGCATCATTCCATGGCAGAGGGTGGAAAGGCAAGAACCACAAATGCATCTACAAGATGGAAGACAGCCAAACTCATCTTTTTATTTATTTATTTTTTAAAAGATTTTTTATTATTTATTTGAGAGGTAGTGTTACAGACAGTGAGAGGGAGAGACAGAGAGCAAGATCTTCCATCCGTTGGTTCACTCCCCAAATAGCTGCAACGGCTGGAGCTGCACTGATCCGCAGCCAGGAGCCAGGAGCTAGGAGCTTCTTCCAGTCTCCCACACGGATGCAGGGGGCCCAAGGACTTGGGCCATCTTCTACTGCTTTCCCTGGCCACAGCAGAGAGCTGGATTGGGAGAGGAGCAGCCGGGACTAGAACCGGCACCCATATGGGATGCCAGGGCCGCAGGCGGGGGATTATTAACCTACTGTGCCACCGCACAGGCCCTTATTTTTTAATATTTACTTATTTATTGAATTACACAGAGAAAGAGAGAAAGAAACATTCACATGCATAGAGAATGAAAGAGTCAATGAGAGAGAACTCTCCTGTCCACTGGTATATTTCACAAATGCCCACAAGGCTAGGATTAGGACAGGCTGAAGCTGGAAACCAGGAACTCAATCCAGGTCTCCCATGTGGTTGGCAGTGACTTAAACACTTGAGCCAGGGTGTGCATTAGCAGGAAGGTGGAGCTGGGATTGGAGCTAGGAGCGGAACCCAGGAACCCCAATATTGAATGAGAGCTTCCTGTGTGGTTTCTTAAGCACTGTGCCAAATGCCTGCCCCAAAGTAATCCATTTATAAGGAATCCACTCCCATGGTAACTAACTCACTGCTGTCAATCTATTCATGAGGGGCCAGATCCTTCATGACCTACCTCTCAATATGTTAGATTAGTGATTAAATTTCCAACATTGAACTTTGTGGGGACATATTTACCTTACAACAAGTGGAAGCTAGATAAAATGAAGTTTGAGGTATATAGCCTCACTTAGAGTGAGCAACATATTCAGGCACTAGAAATGAAGAGGATATCCAAAACCAAATGTGAGAAGGTGCTGAAGTCCAGACAGCTCATTGAGGTACGCAAACCTGGCTGTAGGCTAGAGTTGCTAACATAACATTAGGGAAATCTAGGGCTCCAAGCCTCATGAACAAGAGAAGACCTAGCTGTGTAAAGCTGGGAGTGAAGAAGGGCTGCCCTACTGTGAAATGGGGTCTAGGAAACCCTGCCTACCAGCTACATGAGAATTTGACATCTACTATGGACTGTGAGTAGGAAAAATGTTACTAAATATATTGGAACCCTAGGCTATGTCACAAATGATGATGGGGTCTCAGTTTACACTAGCTTTAGACTGATTAGCTGAGGAATGGCCTATAAAATGGTCCAGTTCTTAAAGAATCAAAGTGATCTTGTAAAAGGAAACTTGGAAACAGTCAGTAGAGTTGCTTCTGTAACTCAGAGAACACAAACAAGACTTTAATGGAAAATTCAGTATTAGCAATCATGTAAATGCACATCAAATGAGAAGATGTGTGCTTCCAGAGGTATAAATGTTAGAAGTGATGCAATCAGGGACTTGAAAACACACTTTTAAAGTAAGTGTTTTTAAATGTGCTAAGAGAAATAAATATTTACCATTTGGATGCATATTTCCTTTATAGACCCTTGTTTCCATTTAGAATCATTTTCCTTCTGCTTGAAGAACTATCTTTAATGTTTCAGGTAATGCATTGTTTTGAAAAATATTCCATATACATGTTTGTGTCAACATTTTTTTTCAGTACTTGGAAAATGTTGTTCCTTTTTCTCCTGGCTTGCATAGTTTCTGACAAAAAATAGGTATTTATTTTATCTTGTTTATCTTGGTGTAATGTGTCTTTTTCAGCTGCTTTTAAGGTCTTCTTTTTTGTATTTGGTTTCTGGAAGGTTGATTATGGTGGGTCTTCTGTGATTTCTTTGTGTTTTTCCAACTGGGAGTTTATTGAGTTTTTAAAAAGTTTCTGTGGTTTCTAGTATAAGTTTTAATTACCAAATTTGGAAAAATTTCAGTTGTTATTTTTTTCAGATAGGTTTTTCTCTATACTCTTGTTAGGACTTCAGATACTATGGTGGACTTATTGATATTATTCTACAGGTTGCTGAGGCTCCAGTTGTTCATTTTTTTTCACTCTCTAGTTTGTTTTAGATAATTTTCACTACTCTGTCTTCTAGTTCAATAATATTTTCATGGATAATATCTAATCCTCTCATAAATGTACCTAGTAAAAATTTGAATTTAGATTTGATAGTTTAGAAGTTTTATCTTGACTTTTATTCATGTATTTCAGTTTTTCTCTTCATGTTCATGTTTTCCTTTAACCATTTATAAATATTACAATAATTATTTTAAGCTTCTTATCTGTTTACTCCATGATGCTTATCATTTTATGGTCCATTTCTATACATTAGTTTTTAACCTGGTCATAGTTGATGTTTTTCTGATTGTCATGGCTTGTACTTTTTAATTTAATAGTGGACATTGCCTTGCTTCGTTTATACAGCTTTAAACTTTATTCAGACAGGCAGTTATTTGTGGTTTAATTTGATCCTTTTGAGATCTACAACAATTGGATACATAGTAGCTGCTGTGGTTTGAGTATGATTTGTTTCCAGAAACACAGGTAGGACTTTAATCTCCAAAATCATATGTTAATGGTATTTACTTAATGTGACTAAGGTGCTTAGAGCTTTAACCTTTGAAAAGTGATCAGGTTAGATGGGGCCTTGATGATTGAATCCTGGTGGCTTAAGCAGAGGGAGAGAGACCACACTAACAGAAAGGCCCAAGTGCTTCCGTCATAGTGTAGTGTAGTCAAGGGGAGTCCTTGTGAGAGTATTCAACGTACTGTTTGAACTTGCAGTCTCCAAAATGGCGACCTAAATAAACCTGTTTTTTTTTTTTTTTTTTTTTAAATAAAGTAGTCGTTCTGTTATTGTAAGAAAAAGCTGACTGAAAGATAAGTCTTTACTCATGGAAAGGTAAGCCTTACTGCTGAGGTTGGCCCTTCTGGGATCTCTATTGAATGACCTATAAAGATCAATGTAGACTCTCCACACTTGTCTTGAGGGAATGTGAATGATTCCTGGTCTTGGTGATCTCTGGGAATTGTTCATTGATTAGCTTTCCAGTTGCTTTGTGCCTTTCTTACTGTTGTTCATACAAGGACATGAGCTAGAATTCAGGATTTATTTTTCTTGATAGGTTCCTCTCCCCAGAACTCTGCATTCTATCTTTAAGTCACCACAGGCTCCCTGATCTCTGATGTCTGTCTCCTCACCTCAGTGAGAGCTCTGTTTCTTTTAAGCACCTGGCTCCTGCCATCGGATCAGCGTGGTGCGCCGGCCTTGGAGGGTGAACCAACGGCAAAGGGAAGACCTTTCTCTCTGTCTCTCTCTCTCTCTCTGTCCACTCTGCCTGTCAAAAAAAAAAAAAAAAAAATCCTCCTCTTGGCTCCTGAGTCCAAAACATGCTACCAGGTAGAAAGCCAGGGTGATTTTACGGTTCATCTCATCTGTTTCCCTTATCAGGTTTTATCGGTCTGTGCTGCTGCTTGTCCAGTATCTGAAAACAAGGATATCACATATTTTGTTCTGTTTTCTTCTTTTTCTTTTTAAGATGGGAGAGTAAGTCTGGTTTCTGTTAAGTCATTATAACCAGAAGTGAAAAGCCCCATCTCCCCTTTTAAACATATCCACCATGAAAACATCATCAAATGTCTCTTGTTTGCCTATTCCTAGCTCCACTACTGTGTCCTGACTAGGTCCTACAGGACTGATGCTATTGATGGTTGTTAGCACACTTTGAGAGCCAAAGGTATAAAGTCTTGGAGGAGCCTGGGAAGGATAAAATATAATTAGAACAATTGGCTTTAAATAGGACAGATGCCTTCCTTGTGTGTGTGTATATATACACACACATCTTCTAGAAGATGAGGATGGATTTTGTTCTGCTTCTCATGGATGATGCTTCTTTGTGAAGCAGGCAAACTCATTCTGTGAATGAGGAGTTTGAAGGTGGAATTTGGAGACTAGAGAAGATTGGAAACAGTCGTTGTAGAGGAAAGGGAGAATAAGTCAGCAGCAGAAACGTAATTGGAGGGGCAGCTCTGTGACACAGTAGGTTAATTCTCCACCTGCCGGCATCCCATATCAGCTGCTGTTCTTCCAATCCAGCTCTCTGCTATGGCCTGGAAAAGCAGTAGAAGATGGCCCAAGTCCTTGGGCCCCTGCACCTGTGCAGGAGACCTGGAAGAAGGTCCTGGCTCCTGGCTTTGGATTGGCACAGCTCTGGCCATTGCAGCCATTTGGTGAGTGAACCAGTGGATGGAAAACGTTTCTCTGTCTCTACCTCTCATTGTAACTCTTCCTCTCAAATAAATAAATAAAAATCTTTAAAAAAAAAAAAAGAAATGTACTTGGAGTGCTAGACAGAAGTACAGATAAAGAGATCTTTTGAGACTTTATGGTAATACTGATTTGCTGTAAGACATTTAGATCCTTAGATGTATGCACTGAAGAACGAGTCCATGTAGTTCTCCAGTACTGAAAGTTTGCCAGATATGGTCAAAGGAAGACAGAGTCAAGAGATGATGGAGTGCAAACAGAATTGGGACCAGTGGTTCTAAGCTGGATTAAAAGGGAAATGAAGAAAGGAGAAGACTAACAGACTGGAAGATTAGTAAATGGTAATAGAATTTATGGTTGAACAACATATTTGAAAGAATACTTGTTTGTTTTCAGAGAGCAGAGGGACTGATTGCAGAGAGTAGGGTGCTTCAGTGGTTTTAAAAGTAGAAAAAGTCAGGATATAACAGGGTCTAAGGTTTGAGTATAGAATGGAATTGAGCAGGGGAGATGAAGAAGTCAAGGAAATGAAGAGGTTAGATTAAAAAAAAAAAAAGATTTTTTTCAGGGTCGGTTCTGTGGCATAGCAGGTAAAGCTGCCGCCTATAGTGCCGGCATCCCATATGGGCGCCGGTTCTAGTCCCGGCTGCTCCACTTCTGATTCAGCTCTCTGCTAATGGCCTGGGAAAGCAGTAGAGGGTGGCCCAAGTCCTTGGGCCCCTGCACCCATGTGGGAGACCCGGCAAAGCTCCTGGCTCCTGGCTTTGGATCAGTGCAGCTCTGGCAGTTGTGGCCAATTGGGGAGTGAACCAGCGCATGGAAGACCTCTCTCTCTCTCTCTCTCTCTCTCTCTCTCTCTCTCTCTCTCTCTCTCTTCCTGCCTCTCTTTCTCTCTCTGTGTAACTCTGACTTTCAAATAAATAAATCTTTAAAAAATTTTTTCATTTGAAAGAGCGACACAGAGGGAGAGACACAGAGAGATATCTGCCATCCACTGGTTCACTGTCCCAAATACCTACAACAGCCAGGGATATTCAGGCTGAAGTTAGGAGCCAGGAACTCTATATAGGTCTCCCACATGGGTGGCAGGAACAAGTACTTGAGCCATCATCTCCTGCCTCCCAAGTGCATTAACAGGGAGTTGGATCAGAAGCTTGGGGTGGCCAAGACCTAGGCCAGCCCTCTGATGATGGATGTGGACATCCCAGGCACAGCTTAACTTACCGCTCTGCAACACCTGCTCTGAGAGGTCAGATTTTTAGTTAGGCTGTCCATAATATTTTTCAACTTACCCAGAATGATGGCATATTTTCTTAGTTTTATTGGGCTGCTATAATAAAAGGTCATAAAGTGGGTTGTTTATAAAGCACAGAAATTTATTTATCACAGTTCTGGATGCTGTGAAGTCTGAGATCCAGCCCCAGCAGTTTGGTGTCTGATGATGGCTTGGTTTATCCTAGATGGCACATTCTCACTGTGTCCTCACGTGTTGGAAGGGTCAAGGCAGCTCTTTGGGGCCTTTTTTGTGGTGGTACTCTTCCCATCAATGAAGGCTTTACCCTCAAGATCTCATCACCTCCCAAAAGCCTTGCCTGTTAATGTCAGGACTTTGGAGATTTAAGTGTTTGAATTTTGGAGGGACACATACATTCAGACCACAACAGGATAAAAATTATGGGCAAGGGACATGTAACCGAGAACTAGCCTAAGTATATTTGCAGTGGATGATATTTCAATATATGTAAATGGAATCTGATGTATAGAGCTGCCCTGTCCATTGTGGCAGCCACTAGCCACGTATGGCTATTTAAATTCAATTAAAAATAATAAGATAAAAATTAAGTTCCTTAGTCACACTAGCCGCATTTCGAGAGCTCATTCTCTTGATGTGGCTAGTGACTCCTATATGGGCAGCCCAGTTCTATTGCAGAATATTGGCCTAGAAGACAGGTATCATGTGAATTGTATATTTATGGCCTGTGTCAGACTTGCAGAGCATGGAAACAGGAACTTACCTGCAGTCTTCTTTCATTTCAGCAGAAATATTTCAGAGCCAGGGAGTTTAGGAAAAACAAGTTCTTTCTGTTGCTGATCTTGAACTAATGGAACTAGTTGTTTAGTTTCAGAATTTTATAAAAACTTTTTTATAAGTAAAGGGAACATCTTTGAAGGCAGGAAATATAGTTTGCTATAGCAAACCTCTCTGTTACTGAGAACATTAGACAAATAAATATGGAAAAAAGTAGAATAAGTTAAAGGTTTTCCTTTTTTCCCCACTCCCTTACTATGTTCTTGAGATTTTTAAAAAATTACTATTATAAAGAGAACAGATTTCATGTATTTCAAAGATACAATTCTAACAACATATGGATCCTTCCCTCCTTCCCTTCTCCTTCCTTTCTTTTTTTTTTTTCCTTTTATTTCTTGTGATAACATACTTTCAACTACTTTATAATCACAGACTTAATACTGACCTG
Source organism: Lepus europaeus (assembly GCF_033115175.1). Classification (NCBI taxonomy): domain Eukaryota; kingdom Metazoa; phylum Chordata; class Mammalia; order Lagomorpha; family Leporidae; genus Lepus; species Lepus europaeus. The sequence goes on along the minus strand of NC_084838.1, from coordinate 59,469,801 downwards.
ATCTGTAGTACATTTAGTGTTACTGGACCTCTGAGACAGTTTTATGAGGCAGCATTTCTTTGCCTGACGTTGTATAGTTTATAATAGTAAAAGCCATATATCCAGTGTATTTTTCTTCCTAACTACAAGTGAGCTTGGATTCAAATTATAGTGATTGTTTGTACAGTATTTTGTGTATCTGTGTGTTTCTATAACATTTCATTTACCAAAAGAAGAGACACAACACATTTGTAGTTTCCACTTTCTGCCAGAGAGCATAGACCTACTTTACGTCTGCTCTAAGTTCAGTTGTGGCTGTTTTCTTCTGTTTATCCAGATATAAATCTTTTTCCCCTTATTTTTCACTTTTAGCCAGTAATCATCATTATTGATTGTACCTTCTCAACATCTTCCCTGTCATCTCCTTGGTTGGGTGTGGGTGATCCTGTACCTGGCAGGGAGTCTGCCTGCCTAGCCCATGCAAGAAGTTAAGAGGGCATGGCACACCATGCCTCCTGGGAAGGACCCTAGTTCCTGAGAGCCACACACGACCTGACTGCTGGCAGGCAGCAGGCACCCCAGGCACATTTCCCCTACCCCCCACTTCCTGTCGAGAGGTCAACTAGGTAAACAACTCCCTGGTGTGGCCCAGACCCATAAAGACTGCTTGGAAGGCTACACAGGCTACCTGATCTTCAAGCTGATTGGAGAAGGGTAGAGGCCCCAGTATCTGCTTTATCCTATAGGATTAGTGTCCTACCTGAATTAACTACTCTACTTTGCTTGCCCTTTAAAAGCTTGTGCCTGGTGGTAAACGGACATGTTCACCAAAACTGTCACCAGTGCTTCTTGTCAAAGGATGCCATCGCCCCACCATCCCAACAGTGTGGGCCTCGCATGTCGAACCCTCATTTGGGACTTTTTTTTTGCAACATATAAATGCAATTGTTTAATGGTTATCATTTGGTTCATTCATCTACAGAAAATTGCATTCCTTCTAGTTCATTATACTGAACAAACATTCAAATTACTGAACTGTACATAATGTTACATAGTTTACATTTTATGAAAACAAAGTTTGAAGGACTATTTATAAATGTCACCTTGAATATAAGATGACAACTTTAAAAAGGGCTTCATATCTCTTAAGACATTTAATTTATGTTAATGTCTTTTTTGATAAGCATATAAATCCATTACACTCCATATTCATCATGGCATGTATTTAATAGCTTAGGTTACAACCTGAAATTGTATTATTAGTTCATGTGTTCATTATTTCTCTCACATACTATAATGTATACTCCTCAAGAGCATGGACTTTGTTTTCTTTACTGATGTAGACTCATGCCTGGCAAAGACACAGATAGGGACTCCGTGAATATGAGTTGCTTTTAATTCCCCATATTCTGTAGTATATCCTTATATAAATTCCATAGTTATTGAATCAGGAAAAAGATGGCATACTTAAATAGGATAAATAAAGGAAGGCATAATTAACTGGTTGTTTATAATAATGTATGCAGGTATATGTAAGGAAAAGGAATAGTGGGCGGTTACCTATCTCTAGGCATGAAGTGGTAAGTGTGGGAGTTGTCACAAGGACTTGGAGAGGGAGGACCTTGTGCAGGGACTCTGTGACTGCATCTGTATCCTTAGTCGTTAGATACAACTGGCCAGATGCAACCTCCAGGATGACAGAAGAGGAGTAAATGTCCTTTTTCTCATCCCTCCCTCAGATCTCTTGCTGGGATTCTGGACAAACTGAGCTGCAGCCCATGAGTCACACAAATCAATTGCTATATCATAGAGAACAAAAAGCCTTTTGAGATCTGGAGAAGTAAACAAGATATCTAGTGCCATCACTTCTTGGCCCCTTAGCTTCCCCTTGTATTTGTCTCTGTCACAGAGAACACATGAAGTCCAGTTAGCTACTGAACTTCTTGGAGATGTCTGTGCCTCAAACAGAAATGTTAAGAATTACTATGGTTCTTCACAGAAGGAACCAGAGGGAAAAAGAAATAACACGAAGAGTAGCTGATACTATCCCCATATTTGTAACTACACAACATGATTGGGCAATGGGGTTTTTGTTTTTGATTTTTTAGATTTCTGTATTCTGTATAAACAGTACTGGCACTATGGTGTACTACACTATGGTGTAGTAGGTTAAGCTTCTGCTTGCAGCACCAGCATCCCATATGGGTGTTAATTCAATTCCTGCCTGCTTAACTTCTGATCCAGCTTCCTGGTAATGGCCTGGGAAAGCAGTGGAGGATGGCCCAAGTGCTTGGGCTTTGCACCCATGTGGGAGATCTGGTAGAAGCTCCTGGCCCTTGGCTTCAGATAGTCCCAGCTCTGGCCATTGTGGCCATTTGGGGAGTGAACCAGAAGATGGAAGACCTCTGTCTCTCTGTTTCTCCTTCTCCCTCTCTCTCTGTAACTCTGCCATTTGAATAAAAGAAGTAATCTTCAGGAGAAATCTTTCATCTGCTGCTTCACTCCCCAGATGACCACAGTGTCCAGGGCTAGGCCAGGCAATAGCCAGGAGCCTGGAGCTTCATCCAAGTCTCCCATGTGGGTGGCAGGGGCCCAGGCACTTGGCCTATTCTCTACTGCTTTCCCAGGCACATTAGCAGGGAGCTGGATTGGAAATGAAGTTGCCTGGACTTGAACAGATGCCAATATGGAATGTCAGCATTGCACGCAGTGGCTTTACCTGCTATGCCATGATGCTGGTGAGAGTTCTTTTTCCTACCACACATTCTATTTCTGTGTCCCCGCTTTTTGCCAGCACTGTGGTTGGACAGGAATTATGTTGTAATGTTGTGTAATCCAAACTTTCATTCCTGTTTTCTCTCCATCACTTGCATTATTTGGTTCCAACTTAAATTCATTATCTGTCTACTTTAATATGCTCTCACATTTATATTTAAAATATATATGGAAAAAGAGGTAATACTATAAAATTAGAATATTATACTTTCATAATGTTTCAATTATATGGTAATGTTCATAAAATGAATTTGAGTTTAAAAAGCGTGTAATGAAACTAATAAGTGTAGCTTTCATAGGCTTAAATATATGGCATTCAAAATTTAATGGCATTTAATGGTTATGTGATTTTGGCTGATTTTTTTTATTTCCAAAGTGTTTTAGAATGAGCAACATTTGTATGATGAATAGCTAATGTAACTGTAAGTGTGTTAACTAAACCAAATCATTTTATGAAGATTTTACTGATTTTTTTTAAAGATTTATTTATTTGCAAGTCAGAGTTACAAAGAGAGAGAGAGGAGAGACACAGAAAGATATTCTATCAACTGGTTCACTCCCCAGTGGGTGCAACTGCTGGGACTGGGCCAAGCTGAAGCCAGGAGCCAGGAGCTTCATGTGGGTCTCCTATGTGGGTGCAGGGGCCCAAGGATTTTGGCCATATTCTGCTGCCCTTCCAGGCACGTTACCAGGGATCTGGATCAGAAATGGAGCAGTTGAGACTCAAACCTAGGCCCATGGGATGCTGGCACTGTAGATGGCAGCTTGACCTGCTGTGCCACAGCTCTGTCCCCTTTATAAATATTTTTAAAAGTGATTATCCTTTAGCAAGACTGATAGAAACTAATAAAACACAAATAACAAATGATTAAGGAAAAGTCAAGAGATAATAAATTATTAAGGATGTTGAACAATTTTATGCCAACAGTTTTAGCAACTTGTGTGAAATACATATGTTTCTTCAAAAATAGAAATTCAGAAAACTAACCTGGATAGGAAAAAAGTTTTATGTGTAGTCCTGTATGTATTTAGGAAGTTAAATTCATTTAAAAAATCTTCCAGAGGTGCTAAATACTTAAATGATAAATACTGCACAATAATAGTTTCCTTCAGAAAACAGAGAAAAATCAAACATTTTGCAACTCATTTTTTAAAAGATTTATTTATTTATTTGAAAGGCAGAGTTACAGAGAGGGAGAGGGAGAGGGAGAGGGAGAGAGAGAGAGAGAGAGAGGTCTTCCATCGGCTGGTTCACTCCCCAAATAGCTGCAGTGGCCAGAGCTGGGCAGATCTGAAGCCAGGAGCCAGGAGCTTCTTCCAGATCTCCCACATGAGTGCAGAAGCCCAAGGGCTTAGACCATCTTCTGCTTTCCCAGGCCATGGCAGAGAGCTGGATTAGAAGTGGAGCAGTGAGGACTCGAACTGGCACCCATATGGGATGCAAACACTACAGGCAGCAGCTTTACCTGCTATGCTACAGCACCATCCCCACAACTCATTTTAAGAGAACAACACAGCCCTGATACAAAAACTGAATGAGAAGTCAAATGTATAACTGTAGTTCTAATTAATACAGGTGAAAAAACTCTTAATTGAAATATCACAAATAAAATCCAGAAAAAAGTAAAAATAAAATATGAATTACTAGATTCTTCTTCTTTTGCCTTTTGTGTATCTGCTGTACTGTTAAGATTTGTTACTTTTGTATTTTTCATCATGACAGTTTTCATCCTTTCCTTTCAATGTAGGATTTTTTTAAGCATTTCTTGAAGCCTGGTTTAATGGTGATGAATTCCTTGTTTTTGCTTGTCAGCTTGCTTTCTCCTTCATATCGTCATAGCTTTTGCTTGGTATAGTATTCTTGGTTGTTTTTTTTTGCTTTCAGAACTTTTTTTTTTTTTTTTTTTTTTAATAGGCAGAGTGGACAGTGAGAGAGAGAGATGGAGAGAAAGGTCTTCCTTTTTGCCGTAGGTTCACCCTCAATGGCTGCCGCGGCCAGTGCACTGCGGCCGGCGCATCGCGCTGATCTGAAGCCAGGAGCCAGGTGCTTCTCCTGTCTCCCATGCGGGTGCAGGGCCCAAGGACTGCACTCCCGGGCCACAACAGAGAGCTGGCCTGGAAGAGGGGCAACCGGGACAGAATCCGGCTCCCTGACTGGGACTAGAACCCAGTGTGCCGCCGCAAGGCGGAGCATTAGCCTTTTGAGCTGTGGCGCCGGCCTGCTTTCAGAACTTTTAATATTTTATCCCATTGTCTCCAATCCTGTAAGATTTCTACCAAGAAGTCTCCTGTTACGCTAATGAGGATTCCTTTATAAGTGATTTGATGATTTTCTCTTGCTGTTTTTAGAATTCCCTTGTGTTTTTGATTGTTTGGCTACACCATGCCTTGGACAGGATATTATAGTCAAATCTATTAGCAGTCCTTTTGGCTTCCTGGATCAGGGTGTTCATATCTTTCCCAGGATTGGAAAGTTTTCAGCGATCATTTTGTTGAGCACATTTTCTGTGTCATTTCTCCTCTCTTCTCAGATCAGAACATCCACAATGTAAATGTTTTCTCACTTCAGGACTTCCTGGAAGTCTTGAAGCTAACCTGTCTGCCTGCCTGCCTTCCTTCTTTCCATTCTTTCTTTTCCTTTCCTGGGACTGAGTTATTTCAAAAGATCCATCTTTAAACTTAGAAATTCTTTTTTTCTGCCTGCCCAATTCTGCTATAGATGACTCAACTAACTGTATTTTGAATTCCATTTATTAAGCTCTAAGATTTGTGATTGGTTCTTTTTTATGATCTGTATCTCTTCTGTCTCTTCCTAATTTCATTGAATTGTCTATTGGTAGTCTCTTAAATCTCATTAAATTTCCTTACAATCTTTTGATTTTCCTTTTTGTCACATGGTTCTTTAATGTCCATTTCTTTGTGATCTGTTGCTAGACTTATTGTTTATTTGGAGGCATCATGTTATTTTGTTTTTCATGCTTGTGTATCTACGTTGATTTTTGTGCATCTGGTGGGTGGGTTGCCTCTATCAATTTATAAGGGTAGCTTTTATACTAAAAGACTTTGTGCTGGCAGTGTATCCTCTGGCATTCTTTGAGTATACTGCATTGGCTTTGGTTCTAGGTGGCACTGTGACAATTGTAAACAATGTTGCCAATATCTAGAGGAGGTTGGAGGCGGAGCTTTCAGGGGTTTGGGATTTGTACTGCCAGTTGGGATACAGCTCCCTTAGGCTGTGCAGGTTCACTAGGCGCTCTGGGCGTGGTGGACTCAGCTGCAAGTATGGGACAGCTGTCAGTTTCTGCAGTTTGAGGTGAGGGTACCTTATGTGCCCAGTAGTGGGGTGGGATGCCTGTTGGTGTCTAACGGCTCCTTGGGTCTAGGTTAATGTAGTTCCAGGAGCTTAGTAGGCACTAGCCTGAGTGTAGGAGCTGTAGGGTTCTTTCTAGCACTATGTTTTGCTGTGGCAGATTGTACTGGACCTGGCGCTTAATCTCTTCTCCCTCCTCCAAGAAGGAGACACCTACCTCCACACTGTGCTGCACAGAATAGGGGGAGGCATCATATGGACAACTCTTTTCTTTCTGACTTCTTTAATGAATCTTTTCACATTGTTATAATTCTAAGACCAGGCACCATAGTGTCTCACCTGACTCCCTCAGCTCTTATAAAACAGATTGGTGCATGAATGGCTGTTCAAATTAGTGTCTCTCTGCACTAACTACTTTTTCTTAATTCCTGTATAGCATATGTGTTTAAGAGAACTCAGATTCTGTTTGGTGGTAAGTAGTCCATATTAATGAAGTAAGTGAAAGGCTGATTAAGATGGAGTTATTTCAATGAGGGAGTCCACCTGTGGGTAAAATTCTTACAGAACTAATATAGAAATTTGTACTTTAAAATGGATTGTTGGCCGGCGCTGCGGCTCAATAGGCTAATCCTCCACCTTGCGGCACCGGCACACCGGGTTCTAGTCCCAGTCGGGGCACCGGATTCTGTCCCGGTTGCCCCTCTTCCAGGCCAGCTCTCTGCTGTGGCCAGGGAGTGCAGTGAAGGATGGCCCAAGTACTTGGGCCCTGCACCCCATGGGAGACCAGGATAAACACCTGGCTCCTGTCATTGGATCAGCGTGGTGCGCTGGCCGCAGCGCGCCAGCCGCAGTGGCCATTGGAGGGTGAACCAATGGCAAAGGAAGATTTTTCTCTCTGTCTCTCTCTCTCACTGTCCACTCTGCCTGTCAAAAAAAAACTTAAAAAAAAAAAGGATTGTTAACATAACCAATACCTAAAATATGAGGCATTGGCTTACAGTTTGTAGTAAGGAAATTTATATTAGGGCTGGAAAATTGGACATTCATGTTAAGCTGTGGCAAAACATTTGATAAAGTATACATATGATAATTCAGGAGGGAGATTATATACATACTGATCCTACAGTTCTAGGTGAAGTAGTTAGAAAGAATCAATAATAATATGCGTTGGCTTTGACATTGGACTGGGAACAACATATATAAGAAAGAAATGAGCTGAGGAAAAAGTTAGTTGGGTTGCCAATATAAATGAAAGGGGTGAGAGAGTTTAGAAATTTGGAGCATAGAAGGAGTCCATTATGACTTAGACCTTGACAAACAACAAATTAGAGCTATGCTTTCCTACTGAAAGCTGTTAGGTTAGATGACTTCAAGGAGCCACCATTAAGCCGAATTTCTCTTATTGCGTCTATGTGTACACTCATACACATACACATAATTGTATAGAAACAAGGAAACCAATCTCCAAGAAGAATCTTTTGTTTATTAGCATACCCACAGACTGGAAGCAAAGAAATTTCAAGCCTATCAAGTTTTTGAGGCTACCGTTTGCTGAAGAAACCAAAAGTCTGCAATAAAACAGCTTTATCCTCTTTAAGCCTCAAACAACCTTTGATCCCCTAAACATTTGAAAGGAAAAAAAGGAATGTGTAAATTGTATTAAGCCACATAGACATCTTTCCAACATCCATTACATATGTGGCCATAGGGGATAGTGGATAAAGAAGACCTTCCCAGAGGAAGAGCAAAGGACTGTGGAGAACAATGGACAGTGTATTTCTTACAGAATCAAGGATTAGGTAAGGAACTTACTGTCAGAATAGAAAGGTTTCTTGAATTCTGCCTACCAGGATTTCATCATTGTTATAGACAAGTGACTACTGAGATTTCTTTTTACCTTTCTGGTATAATGCAGAAAACAATGTGAAAAGCAATGTGAAAGCAATGTGTTAAAGACAACAAAACTACAAGATGGAAGGAGTATGGGTCTTAGAAACAAGACCCACAGTGGGGGCCGGCGTGGTGGCATAGTGGGTAAAGCTGCTGCCTGCAGTGCTGGCATCCATTCAGCTCTCTGCTATAGCCTAGGAAAGCAGTGGAAGATGGCCCAAATCCTTGGGCACTTGCACCCAGGGAGACCTGGAAGAAGGTCCAGGCTCTTGGCTTCCGAACGGCGCAGCTCCGGCCATTGCAGCCAATTGGGGAGTGAACCAGTGGGTGGGAGACCTCTCTCTCTCTCTCTTTGTCTCTCTGTCTCTCCCTCTCTGTAGCTCTGCCTTTCAAATAAATAAATAAATCTTTAAAAAAAAAAAAAAAGACCCACAGGAGTAGCAGATAGCCAAACATCACTCAGGAGCATCAGTTTTGTAATTTATATGAGCAAAACTGTCAACACTAACATGTTTGTGCCACTACCTTAATTAATATAAAAGTTCCTTTGATCACAACCAACTGTTTTGGTTCCTTTCCTTCCTTCTAGAAATAATCAGTATTGGGGCCGGCGCCGTGGCTCACTTGGTTAATCCTCTGCCTGCAGTGCCTGCATCCCATATGGGTGCTGGGTTCTAGTCCCGGTTGCTCCTCTTCCAGTCCAGCTCTCTGCTGTGGCCCGGGAGGGCAGTGGAGGATGGCCCAGGTGCTTGGGCCCCTGCACCCACATGGGAGACTAGGGAGAAGCACCTGGCTCCTGGCTTCGGATCAGCGCAGCAGCAGCGGTTACAGCCACTTGGGGAGTGAACCATCGGAAGGAAGACCTTTCTCTCTGTCTCTCTCACTGTCTATAACTCTACCTGTCAAATAATAAAAAGAAAAAATCAGTATTATAAGTTTGTGTTTCTTTCCAGACACATTTTTCTGCTTTTATATGCATTTTTGTAAGTATTAATAAAAGAAAATTTCTGTTATGTCTTAAATGTAATCACAAGAACCAAAGGATGGTGATTGGGGGTGGCGAAGAGATAAGGGCGATTAATCATTTAACATCTGTGGGAGAAAACATTAGAAGCCTGCTCCACACTCCTGAATGTGGGTTGAAAACTTAACATCCCATCACAATGACCCCCAGGACCACTGTGCTTATTCACAGACAGTCTTTCCAGACTTAACCCTGACTGATCCAGAAGCAAAAGTGACTTCTTCTCATGGACCACCCCCAACCCAAAACTTTCCTTGCTTCATACCCCTGTTATCTATAGCCAGTGTAAACAATATAATTGTTTCCCACATTTTCATTGTGAAAATACTTTTTAAATTTATAATTTGTCTTATTTAGTTTGAAAGGCAGAGTTACAGGGAGAGAGAAGGAGAGACAGAGAGAGAGGGTGAGGTGGGGGTCTTCCATCCTCTAGTCCACTCCCCAAATGGCTGCATGGCCAGGGCTTGACCAGGCCAAAGTCAGGAACCAGGAACTTCTTCCGGGTCTCCCACATTGGTGCATGGGCCCAAGCACTTGGGCCATCCTCTTCTGTTTTCCCAGGAGCACTAGCAGAGACTTGGATTGGAACTGTTGAAGCCAGGACTTGAACCAGTGGCCATATGGGATGCTGGTTCTGCAGGTGGCTGCTTAACCCACTGTGCCACAGCACCGGCTCTTCTTGAGAATATTCTTAAGCTGTAGGTTGAGTGGATACTTTTCCAGCTGCTGTCCAGCCTTGCTCCTGGTGTTTGAAGAAACTTGTCCCAGGACCTGGTCTTTTTCTGGCTAGCATCTTTAAACTCTTTTATTTCAGAGATCTGTCAGTCTCAAGAACTTCAGGTAGTAATGCATAAATCTGTAGGCTAATATTGTGTATTTTGACTTTTTGTTCTTGAACATGGGCTAGAGATTTAACTGTTAGTCATTTTAATTGAGGAACACAATTCCATTAAAACTAGCCAAAACTTGTTTAGCTGTTTATCTGCTGATAGGTATTAGATTTGTGTCAGTAAAAACTATTTTTGGAGCCAGTGTTGTGGCATAGCAGGGAAAACAACTGCCTGTGTTGCTGGCATCCCATAGGAATGTTGATTGAGTCCCAGCTGATCCACTTCCAATCCAGCACCCTGCTAATGGCTGGGAAAAGCAGTAGAGGATAGCCCAAGTGCTTGGGTCCCTGCCACCCATGTAGGAGACCTGGAACAAGCTCCTGAGCTCCTGGCTCCTGGCTTTGGCCCATCCCAGTGCTAGCCATTGCAGCCATCTGGGCAGTGAACCAGTGGGTGGATAATTTCTCTCTCTTTCTCTCTAACTCTGACTTTCAAATAAATAATTAAGTCTTAAAAAATATATGTGTATTGCAGTTTGGAGTAAGGAGGCTGAATTCCTGATGGGGTCATAGTAGATCTAGTTCTGGTACATAGCTCAACTGCAATAATTTTTAAAAAGTTTAATTGGATAATAGGAATACTGCTTGTATTTGCATATAAAGAGAAATAAGAGATTAGGATAATTTAGAGTGGGGACCTGTGTTTTACAGTTTCAGTGAATGGAAGGCCAGAGAATGCTGTGTCCCTTTATATTTGTGGTGTTCATTTGGAAAGGAATGATTTTCCTAGTCTTAGTCTATTCTGCCAGTTATAGAGAAATGTTGGAAAACAAAGCATCTCAAATAGCACATTGATTTCCCAAAATATTTTTGGTATCTAGAGCTGTAACAGCCTTGGGCTGGGCTCATCCTCTGACAGTCCATTCCATTGTCCCAAAGTGAATTGATTTCTCCCAATTATTCTACAAATCATAAATTGATGACACTTTTTAAAAACTTAGTGTGTATTTGATGTTTGCATAATCTGTTAGAAGTCACAGTCCCATAGATAATATTATGTTGGAGTTTAGGAGAAAGTTAGACTCTTAAAAATAAAAACTTAGGAAATGACATTAATTTGTGAATTTCTAGCAAATAATAGCAATGATACAGAAACTGAATGACATGAAGACTTTACTGAAATAAAATTGTTTATATGAAAAGAAATTTCTTCACTTTGCTGTCTTTCCTTTTGGGAGTTTGAGAGTAAGAATGACTGAATTATTTTGCATCAGAATAAAACCATAGCTATAGTTTTTATTATTTATTTATTTTTCCTGGATAAAGTTAGATATTTATTAAGTTCCTATAACTTTCAGTGACATCTAAAACTTACTAGATGTATTAATTATTTATAGAAAAATTTAAAATGTAGTTATATTTATAGGATCATTAGTAAAGCAAATCTTTTTTTTTGTAAGGTTATGTATTACCTGCTAGTTTACTTTTCTTAAGTAAATTCTGGTTATTAATATATGTATGTATGTGTGTATATATATTATATGTATAATCCTTGCTATGTAGAAAGGATAGTGCTTGGCTTTGTGGAGAATATATATTAAATTTAATTAAAAGAATATATACATGCTAATGGTTGGTGAGATTTTGATACGACAGTGGATGAGAGCTTCGAAATTATATTATCAAATTTAATACAATTCTCTGAATTATCACAGTTTTATAATTCTGTCCATGAAAAAGCCTAGACATTTGTTGAGACTGGTTGTTGGGAAAAAAATTAAATATTTATTCAGAGTAAGTCTTCCAAATAACTCTGATCCAGCTAACTTTCCTTCCCCAAAGTAATTATTCTGTTATGCTGCCTGGCATCAGGGAAGGATTGAGTGAGCAGTACTGAGGCCACCTATGCCACATCATACCAGATCATACTCAAAGCCTACAGCAAACTGAAACCACTCTATGCTATGCTTAGGGTAGGTTCAATACCCTCTTTGCTAATGGCTGAAACATGGGCAATAAAAAGCCAGAGCAGCTGTAAGAAGGCAAAGAATGATACAGGAAACAAAGGATAGACATGAGTCTTGAGAACTCATGAGAGGGCCAGCATTGTGGCACAGGTTTCACATGTTCATTTCTGTCATTGTTTATTTTGACATCTCATATTGCTGCTATCTTGTTGTTCATCCTAAGCTGTTAGCAGTCTGATGGGGTCATTTTTGGTTTCTTAAGATTTATTTATTTATTTGAAAGGCAGAGCTACAGAGACAGAGGGAGAGAGAGATAGAGATAGATAGATCTTATGTCTGCTGGTTCACTCTGTAAATGGCTACAACAGCCTGAGCTGGGGCCAGGCCCAAGCCAGGGACCATTGTGGCAAGCAGTGACTTAACCTGGGTTTTGAACTTTGGGGAAGGAAAGTTAGGTGGGTACCAAATTGTAGTATAGAAAGCTGGAGCTGGGGCCGGTGCTGTGGCATAAGGAGTAAAGCTGCTGCCTTCAATGCCAGCATCCCATATGGGCATCCCAGTTTGAGTCCCGGCTGCTCCACCTCTGATCCAGCTCTCTGCTATGGCTGGGGAAAACAGTGGAAGATGGCCCAAGTATCTGGGCCCTTGCCACCACGTGGGAGACCTAGAAGTTCCTGGTTCCTGGCTTCAGCATGGCCCAGTCCCAGCTGTTGTGGCCATCTGGAGAGAGAATCAGAGGATGAAAGATCTCTCTCTCTCTCTCTCTCTCTCTCTCTGTTTCCCCTCCTCTCTGTGTAACTTAGACTTTCAAATAAATAAATGAATCTTAAAAAATTCCATATAAGAGAATAAATAGGCTGATGAATGAAATAGGGAAAACAATGCATGACATGAATGAGAAATTCAACAGAGATAGAGATCTCAAGAAGGATCTTCATTTCTGGCGATCTTGACAATGGGAGCTCAGTAAGTCAAACAAAAATGCAATTGAAAGCCAGAACAACAGAGTAGGTCAAGTAGAAGAAAGAACATCTGATCTTATTTTTTATTTTTTGATGCGGGCCAGCCGCACCTGTTGAACGGAACCTGAGGAGGGAGTGGGAATGAAAAGAGGGACAAGGGCGCAGAGAATGGAGCCAAGACAAAAGTCTGATCAAGGCTCGTTTATTCCAGCGTCTCAGTGATATTTTATACATAACCAGCTGCAGCTCAAGGCAACACAGAAGTTAACAACACAGGCAAGCAACTTATCAGGCTTCTGCAACACAATCATAACAGTTAATTTTAGCGGAGTGTTCTTGTTTGATCATTCTCCTAGAGCATGGGAATAGGTAACTTTTTTCATCCCAGGAATTCCACAAGCCAAGACTGACCTTGACTTGTCTATGACTTGTTTATGGGCTGCCTACAATTTATTTATTTATTTATTTATTTATTTTTTATTTTTGACAGGCAGAGTGGACAGTGAGAGAGAGAGAGAGAGAGACAGAGAGAAAGGTCTTCCTTTTTGCCGCTGGTTCACCCTCCAATGGCTGCCGCGGCTGGCGCGCCACGCTGATCCGATGGCAGGAGCCAGGTGCTTATCCTGGTCTTCCATGGGGTGCAGGGCCCAAGTACTTGGGCCTCCTCCACTGCACTCCCTGGCCACAGCAGAGAGCTGGCCTGGAAGAGGGGCAACCGGGACAGAATCCGGCTCCCCGACCGGGACTAGAATCCGGTGTGCTGGCGCCGCTAGGCAGAGGATTAGTCTATTGAGCCGTGGCGCCAGCCCAAGAACATCTGATCTTAAAGACAGGGTTTTCCATTCTAACTAATGAGCTAAGTAAATAAATAAAAAGAAGAAAATAAATGAAGACAACCTCTGAGACCTTGGGGCACCATTCAATGAATAAATATTGATGTTGTATCCCCAAGGACAAAATGAGGAGTAAAGCAACAGAAAACATATTAAAAAAATAGCTGAAAACATCCCCAATCAAGAAGGATGTGGATATCTGAGTTTAGGAGGCAGACAGGACCCCAAATATATATGATGAGAAAGTATCCTCACCATGGTGGTAGGTATTTGGCCTGGCACAATTGAGGTACTAGTTGTGATGTCTGTGTCCCATGTCAGAGTGCCTGGGTTTGATCCTCAGCTCTGGCCCCCAGTTTTACTTTCCTGCCAGTGCAGACCCTTGTAGGCAACAGGTAATGGCTCGGGTGGTTGGGTCCCAGCTGCCCACATGGGAGAATGGATCTCTTGCATTTGGCTTCAGCCCTAGCCCAGATCAGGCTATTATGGGCTGATGGTGGACCAAGAGGTGGGAACTTTCTGTCTGTCATTCTTGTTTGGTCTTTCTGTCTCTCAAATAAAGTTTTACAAATCTTCACCATGACACATTATTGTCACTCTTGAAAATATAACACATGTAAGTCTAACATCTGTAAGAGGAAAGTATCAAATAATCCACAGTATACTAACAGCAGATTTCTCATCAGAAACTTTACAAGCCAGGAGGGGTAGGAATGTTACATTCTAAGTTTTGAAGGAAAACAACTTGTCAACCAAGAATACTATATCCTGCAAAGCTATCCTTCGTAAATGCAGGAGAAATAAAGATTTTCTAAAAGAGGCAGCAACTAAGAGAATTCATACTGCCAGGCCAGGCTTAAAAAGAGATATTAAAGAAGTCCTGTATATAGAAGCAAAACAAAGTTAATAATCATCAAAGCATCTAAAAGTATAAAATGCAATAGAGAAGGAACAAAGGATATTCAGAATAAACAAGAAAAATTTTTAAAAAATGATGGGACCAAATCATTTGTCAACAATAACTCTGAATGTAAATGGACTAAATTCTCCAATTAAAAGATACGGACCAGTGGCTGGTGTTTAGGCAAAGCAGGTTGGGGCACTGCTTGCAACCCCAGAATCTCATATAAACACTGATTCTTGTCCCTGCTGCTCCACTTCCAATCCAGCTCCCTGCTGGTATGCTTGAGAAGGCAGTGGAGCGTGGCCTTGGTGCTTGGCCCTTGCTGTCCATGTGAGAAACCTGAATAGAGTTCCTGGCTCCTGGCTTCACCCTGGCTCAGTCTTTGCAACCTTGGGTAATTGAGTCAGTGGAAGGAAGATCTCTGTCTGTTTCTCTCCGACTGGTTAAATGGATTTAAAAAACAAGACCCAACAAAATGCTGTCTATAAGAAATCCCCTTCACCAGTACAGATACACAGAGACTGAAAGGAAAAGAAAAGGATATTCCATGCAAATGAAAACCAGAAGCAAGTGAGAGTTGCTATTTTGAGAGGCCTCAAAATCACAAATGAAGCCACAGAAACACAAAGGAGCATTAGGGATGATTATAAACAACTCTAGGTCAATAACTTAGGAAATTTGAGAGAAATTGATGCATTTACAGACAAGCATAACTTACTAAAATTGGCACATTGGGGCCAGCACTGTGGCATAGTGGGTTAAAGCCCTGGCCTGAAGCACCGGCTTCCATATAGGATGCCGGTTTGAGTCCCAGCTGTTCCACTTCCAATCCAGCTCTCTGGTATAGCCTGAGAAAGCAGTAGAAGATGGCCCAAGTCCTTGGGCCTCTACACCCATGTGGGAGACATGGAAGAAGCTCCTGGCTCCTGGCTTCAGATCAGCTCTGTTCTGGCCATTGTGGTCATCTGGGGAGTGAACCAGCAGATGGAAGACCTCTCTCTCTGGTTCTATCTCTCTCTCTAACTCTTTCAAATAAATAAAATAAGTCTTTAAAAAAATTTGGCACACAAAGACATAGAAAACCTGAGTGAGTAATGAGATTGAATTTGGTAATCAAAAGTTTCCTTACAGAGAAAAACCCAGGACCAAATGACTTCACTCTTGACTTCTACCAAACTTTTAAGGAAGAAATAACTTCAGTTCTTCTCAATAAATTTAAAAGATGTTGAAAGAGGATACCTTTGGGATACCTTTCCACTTCATTCTATAAGGCCAGCATTACTTTGATGGCAGAACCAGAGGAAGACACAACAAAGAAAACTAAACTGTCGACCAACACCCATGATGAACATGGACGCAAAAGTTCTCAATAAAATACTTGCAAGTTGATTTTCACATAGAATCCAATAACACATCAAAGGATCATTTTCTGTGACCAAGTGGGATTTATCAAATATAAATCAATAAATGTAATATATAACATCAATAGAAAGGTAAAAATAATATGATTATCTCAATAGATGCATGCAGAAGAAAACATTTGATAAAATTCAACATCCATTCATGATTAAAACATTGAACAAGTTAGGCATAGAAGGGACATAGCTCAATATAATTAAGACTGTATATGAAAAACAACTGCTAACATCATATTAATGGGGAAAAGCTGAAAGCATTCCCTCTAAAATCTGGAACCAGACAAGACACTCTCATCAGTCTTAATCATTATCGTTTTAGCTAGAACAGTTGTAGAAGAGAAAGAAATAAAAGGCATATAAAATGGAAAGAAAGAAATTAAATTATTTCTATCTGAAGATGACAAGATTAAAAAATAGAAAGGCCTAAATATTCCAGCAAAAGGCTTCCATAGCCCTGGCAACTCATGACTAGAGCCTAGGGAGATTACTGACGCCATGAACAGGAGTGTCAAATTGTTAAATCAGCAACAGGAGTCACTGTGTACTTACACCCCATGTGGGATCTGTCCCTAATGTGTCGTCTAAAGCGAAGTGATGCTATAACTAGTACTGAAACAGTATTTTTATACTTTGCGTTTCTGTGTGGGCACAAACTGATGAGGTCTTTACTAACTATATACTGAAGTGATCTTCTGTATATAAAGAGAATTGGAAATGAAAAAAAAAACAACCTGGTGTTAAAATGGAAATGGCATAGAAAATTAATTAATTTTAAAAAAATTATGTAGGATCTCTGTCTTTAATGTGCTGTACATTGCTATTTAATGCTATAATTAGTAATCCAATGGTAGTTTTTTCACTTTATGTTGCTATATGGGCAAAATGTTGAAATCTTTACCTAATATATACTAAACTGATCTTCTGTATACAAAGAGAATTGAAAATGAATCTTTACATGAATGGAAGGGGAAAGGGAGCGGGAAAGGGGAGGGTTGCGGGCGGGAGGGAAGTTATGGGAGGGGGGAAGCCATTGTAACCCATAAGCTATACTTTGGAAATTTATATTCATTAAATAAAAGTTTAATAAAAAAATAAATTAATCTAATTACAAAAAAAAAACAAAAAACAAAATAAATATAACTCCAATTCAATTACCCCTTAGTTACATCTCATAGTAAAAAAAAAAAAATCAGTAAAATTGTTTGATCCAGAATTAACATGCAAAAATCTGTAACATTTGTTAAAGGTTTATTTATTTATATGAAAGAGTTACACAGAGAGGGGAGAGGCAGAGAGAGAGAGAGAGCGAGCGAGAGAGAGGGGTCTTCCATCCGATGGTTCACTCTCTGATTGGCCACAATGACTGGAACTGTGCCAATCCGAAGCCAAGAGCCAGGAGCTTCTTCTGGGTTTCCCACATGGGTGCAGGGGCCCAAGGACTTGGGCCATCTTCTACTGCTTTCCCAGGCCATAGCAGAGAGCTGGATGGGAAGTGGAGCAGCTTGATCTTGAACTGACGCCCATATGGGATGCTGGCACTGCAGGCCAGGGCGTTAACCCGCTGCACCGGCCCCCAAAATCTGTAACATTTTTCTACACGAATATTGAACTAGCTGAGAAAGAAATTATAAGAAGAATTTTATGCATGGTAGCCACAAGGAAATGCCTTGCAATAATTTAATCAAGGATGTGAAAGACTTTTGCAAACACTAGTGAAAGAAATTGAAGGTGACACACAAAAATCCAAAGACCTCAGATGTCATGGGATTGAAAGAGTCAATATTGTGACAGTTTCCATCCTACTCAAAGTGACTTACAGATTCAATGCAATTCTTACCAAAATGCCATTTAAATTCTTCACATAATCAGAATAAAAGTACTAAAATTCATATGAAATCACAAAGACCCCGAAAAGCCAAGCAATCTTGAACAAAAACAACAAAGTTGGAGGCATAAAAGTGCCTAATTTCAAGACATTATATAAAACTGTAGTAATCAGAGCAGCATGATACTGGCATAAAAACAGATTTACAAATCAGTGGAACAGATTAGAGGCTCCTGAAGTGAGCCCACATATCTTCATTCAACTGATTCTCAACAAAGGCACCAAAATCATGCAAAGTCAATCTCTAATAAATGATACTGAAAAAACTGGATATCCATATATATAGAATGTTGAAACCAGACAACTGCTTTCCCCTCCCTATTTCTCACCCTATACAAAAATTGACTCCAAGTGGATCAAAACCTAAATATAAGTCCAGAGATTATGAGACTGCCAGAAAAACACATGAGGGAAATGCTTCATATATCAATATAGGAAATGATTTTTTTTGAATAAGACTCTGAAAGCACAAACAAAAACAAAAATAGAGAAATGTGATTATATAAAAGTTTCTGCACAGCAAAGCAAACAGTGAAGTGATAACCAGTATAATGGGAGAATATATTTGCAAACTATTTATCTGAAAATGGATTAACATTCAGAATATAAAAGGAATTCAAAAACTCAACAACAAAAACTAAAAACAGTTGAGTTAGGATATGGGTAGAGGATCTGAATAGACATATCACTTAAGGAAATGCAGATGACGAACAAATATATGGAGAAATTCTCAGTATCGCTAGCTATCAGATAAATTTGATCACTATCACAATGAGATGACATCTCACTCCAGTTAGGATGGCTATTACCAAAAGTAAAAAAAATAAATAAAGGCTGGTGAAGACTATGTGAAAGAGGAAGCTTTTATATACTGTGAGTGGGAATGCAATCAGTATAATCATCATGGAGAACATTCTGGAATTTCTTCAGAAAACTGGGAAGGGTGGAGGAAGGGTGAATAGAGATAGGTTGGATAACAGGGACCAAAACAGAGTTAGACAGAAGTTACAGGTTCTAGCGTTCCATAGCACAGTGGAGTGACTATAGTTCACAATAATGTATTGTATACTGTATAAAGACAGAAGAGAGGAACTGGTAGTCTCGAAACATAAAGAAAACATAAGGAAATGTACATGCTGGTTGCCTGATTTGATTAGTTTATGCTGTAGGCATGAAATACTGCACAGTATCTCACATAAATGTACAAGTTTTATCTTTAAAAACTTTAAAAATTGACCTAAAAGCACGTTATCTTTGAAAAATTATAACTATGATAGCAGGAGATTTTAATATTTTATGTTCTAAGATAAATTCTTTATGCCTATTTAAAGAAGAAGTTGATAAATTCACTATTTCCTTTGTTCATTGTAAAAATATATTCATTACAGGGTATAAAATTATTTGCCTTTTAACAGTCATTCTTACATCACTTTTAGAACAGACATTTCTGGACTTGAAAATATGCATATTCCTGTTAACTTGCCATATTTTTCCCACTTGAAGAAAACTTAATAGCAATGAATCTGGTTTTCTGCTATCAGTCTCTAACATGGTCTGAATCAGTCAGGCTACATAGTAGAGAATAGTCTATTCTGAGATTTACAAGAAGAGATCATATAGTTTATAGGCAATGTTCTCATTTTAGCAAATGAAAACAAGATGAGCTACTGGTTGTTCAATTTTTAAATCACATTCATGTATATATAGTAAGTTATATACATATGTATATACTATATAATTACATATCATATACATTTATATTTCATGGAATTTATAGTATAATTTTATATATAAGTGTATAATATTTCAAACCTACATTTTATATGTGTGTACATATGTATATTATAAATATGTATGTGTATTGTTGGAAACACTGTCTGACATATTTTGGGTGTGGTCTTTGTCATGTGTGTGTTCAGTCTTCTGTTGACTCTTTGCCTTTAGGTTGCTTCCAACAGTTGGTGGTATGCTGCCCCCAGGTGGTGGCAAGTACTTTGGTTCACATGATCTGTCTGAATTTACAAAGCCTATCTTTTAGGTAAATCACAATTAGAATTGTGTACTTCACAGAAATTCCTTGTCATTAAGAAACACCTTTTATTAAACTAGCTAAGCAGAGCAATGTTCAAGCAGGACACTAGCTGAGTTTTGTCATGTGAGCTTTTTAAGTAAATAACTATTTATGTATAATTTATTATCTTTCATACATAACCCTTTACTACTGTGTGTCCCTAGATTTATCATAGTACTTTAGTTAGAATGGTCCCTGTTAATGTACTGTGACAGCACCTATTTATCAAAATGCTGCCTGTACTCCAACGTGGTTTACAGTACTAGTGTAAGATAGTCATTATCAACGTGGCCCTGAGGCTTCAGGGCAGTTTACTATTAAAATTATTCTGGGGCTGCTGCTTGGTATAGTGGTTAAAGCTGCCACTTGCTGTGCCAGCATCCCATTTGGGTGCCAATTCGAGTCCCAGCTGCTTCACTTCTCATCCAGCTCTCTGCTAAGGTTCCTGGGAAAGGGGTGGAAGACGGCTCAAATGCTTGGGCCCCTGCCACCGACGTGGGAGACCTGGAAGAAGCTCCTGGCTCCTGGCTTTGGATTGGCCCAGCTCTGGCTGTTGTGGCCATTTTGGGAGTGAACCAATGGATGGAATATCTCCTTCTTGCTCTGTCTGTCTGTTCTCTGCCTTTCAAATAAATAAATGAAATCTTTAAAAAAAAAAGTTTGAAAAACAGAATTATTGTGAATGATGCAACTTCCACTCACCTGTCACCTTGTACTAGAAATATGTTCTCAGACTTGAGAATGGTTAAACATTTATATAGATATATAACATAATATATACACAATATATACAATATATACATAATACTTGGAAAAGTAATATTAATTGAAGAGATGTGAGGAGTTTGCTTTTCTTCTACTCTCTCTAACTCTCCTAAGGTACCCCTTGTGACATCAAAGCAGAAAAGAAAAGAGGATCAAGTCAGCTTTTCTTTTTCCTCCATCTTTGACCAAATCTTGGATGAGAATACTCTTTCATTCCATGCTGTTAGAAATAGAACCTATTAACTTGCCTTGTATTTGCAGAATTCAGGTTGCTAAAGCGTCCTGCCTGAAAAATATCAACCACATTATTGATAACCAAAAATATAGAAAAGGAATAGATGAGTTCAGGCAGTGAGTACATCAGGCATCCTAAAAGAGAAGTTTTCTTTGATAATGTGAAAAGAGTTGAAATGTGACTTTCACATCTTTGGATTCCCAAAAGGACCTTGAATTATGCTAATGATGTAAGCACTTGAGTTAGATCCCTTACATATATTATCTGTGCTCTTCACGATTTCCTGGAAAAGAACATATTATAAATAACATATAAATTATAAATTGCGAATGAACTAAAGATCACAATTATTAATAAATTTATCCAAAGTCACATGCTAGTAGGTTGTAGAGCCAGAACTTGCAATTAGAATCTGTTCGATATCATAGCCTTTTGTATTTCCAATACAGGATTTTTTTCCCAGAGTTTGGGGCATTTTATATTCTCTCTATGAGAGTTTTTCCCCCAGTATTTTTTCTTACAAAATTTTAACAGACATAATTGAAATTGTGTACATTTAAGGCATACTATGTGAAGTTTCATTACATGTACACAAATATATTTACGTTTCAAGTATTTAATGTTTATTTATAATGAAAGCGTCAAAAGCTCTATCTCCTGTTTTTTAATAGAAAAATATTCAAGTACATTAAAATTAACTGTAGTTACCTTGCTGTTCAATAGAATTCCAGAACTTCCTGTTCAATATCCAGCTACAAAATGGTACACATCAAATCACAGAAAGAAAATCAGTTTGAATATTTAGAAGTATAAATTGGAGTAATTCTGCAAGTGTCTTAATCTAGACTTAGATATAAAATGATTTATTTGAAATGAGAGTAATTGAGTACTTGGAAGTTGAGTTCAACATTGGTGGCAGGAGGGCACCAAAATGAGGTAGATGCTAAACCTATGGAAGCTGAATATTTTTATGTTGTGAAGTAATACTCAATAGACTCTTCAGAATTCGATCTCATTTTCTCCTTTTTTCTTTCTTCTCTCTTTTTGGAATACCTGCTGATCTGTCAGAAGTTGAGCATCCTGGCCTGTCCTCAATGCCTATTATATTTTCTATCTTTTTGTTTTAAGTTCTGGTAAATTCTGTAAGTTTCCCTTCAGTCTTTCGATTGAAGTGTTTTACATTGCTAGTGACATTTTAATTTCTAAGAATTTCTTTTAATTTCTTATTCTCTTTTCATAGCATCCCTTTAAAATACATTGAGTTGTGGTTTTTAAATGTGTGCTTAACAAATGATAATTAAAGTGTTCATCAGTTCCTGGAATTCTCTTTGTTTTGAGACTTTATGTATTTTTTCCATTTATTTCTATTGATTCTTTTCTTTCATCTTGGAAGCTGTGGAAGATTATATTTTCTAAAAATGGCCATATAAATATTTCCAGTCTCACAGTGCTTCCAGTATCTTGCCACATCTGTATTAAGATGTAGAGTCTAGTTCCCCCTCTTTTTCGATGGGTGGACCTTAGTGAAGTAACACTGTGTGATTTTTGATAGTGCATACTATAATGTGACTTCTGCTTCATTCATATCCCTGTCTCCCTCTCCCTGTCCCCGCTTCTTAGAATCTAGCCATCCTTCTCTGAGGAGTCCCAGTTCACCTGGTGAACTGTGGAGGGATGTATTCAGCTAACAGCCCAGCTAAAGTCTCATGCAAAAAGTTAGCATCAACTTATGGACATGTGTGAGTAAATCTTCATATAATTTCATACTCCAGCCTTCAGCTGAAGCTATAGATATCTAGATATCCAGATGAGAGGGTAGCGATTCCTAACGTACCCTGTCTTATTTCCCAATTTACAGAATTATGGGCCTAATAAACTGTAGTTTGACACCACTAAATTTTAGGGTGATTTATTATGTAGCCCTAGTAACTGAAATAAAGGCTTTCAAGAAATTTATGAAAAGCTTTGTTTGGTCATTCACATTTAAGAATGAAGAAAGAGCTTCACAAATACTTCAAAAAAAAAAAAGAATGAAGAAATAGAATATGAATTAGAAGTTATTTGTATACACACAAGATCTGGTGAATGATTAGCTTTCATTTAGGTTGAATGGACTTGTGTACTTGCTGTTAGGCTGGGTGACTCCAGATGCTTGTCTTGGCTCTCTAACACCACAACTCATAGCTGGTTCTGTGTTTCTCCCTGAGATAACTCATTCAGTTCTGGGTCAGATTTTTCCAAGTATCTGACTGATCTATCTACTTATCTATCTGTATGTCATGACTTTTGAGTGAGGAGATGTGTTGTTGGTTGTTGTAAAATGTAATAACTTTAAAAAAATAGTTGAAAGAGTGGTGTTGTAGTGTGGCAGGTTAAGCCACTGCCTCTGACGCCTGCTCATCCAGTGGTTTGGAGTCCCATCTGCTCTGCTTCTGATCCAGCTCCCTGCTGATGTGCCTGGGAAAGTAGCAGAGGATGGACCACGTGCTTGGGTCCCTGCCACCCAAGGGGAGGCACAGATCAGGTTACAGGCTCTTGGCTTCACCTGACCAGGCCCTGGCCATTGTGGTCATTTGGAGGTGTGAACCAGTGGATGGAAGATCTCTCTTTCTGATTCCTCTTCTCTCTCTTTCTCTATGTAACTCTGACTTTCAAATAAATAAAATTTTTTTTTTAAGTAGTTGATGGACCTGGCGCTGTGGTGGAGAAGGTAAAGCTGCTGCCTGCCTTGCCGGCATCCCATATGGGTGCCAGTTTGAGACCCAGGTGCTCCACTTCTGATTCAGCTCTCTGTTACGGCCTGCGAAAGCAGTAGAAGATGGCCCAAGTGCTTGGGCCCCACACCAGTGTGGGAGACTCCGAAGAAGCTCCTGTCTCCGGGTTTCAGATCATTCCAGGTTCGGCCATTGTGGCCATTTGGGGAGTGAACCAGCAGTTGGAGGCTCGCTCGCTTTTTCTCTCTCTGCCTCTCCCTCTCTGTAACCCCACCTTTCAAATAAATAAATCTTTTTTAAAAAAAGTAGTTAAGATATATTCAAAGCTAGAAGAAGCAGACAAATGTAGGAAAGTTCTAACTTTGGGAAGCAGAAGGATAAAGAGTTTCAGAAAAAGAGCACCTAGGAAAGTCATCTGTGAAGAATTTCATTGAATATTCATTGATGGCAAATGCCAGCAATATTGTGGGATTAGTTTGACTCTAGGTTGAAGACTTTGTTTAAAATATATGTAGTAATGCTTTAAAAGGAGATAATTTTCCAAAGGTTTTATTCAGCAGATAGCTTTTCTGTGACCAAGTGTATCTTATCTTTTGTTGGGAGAAACAGTTACGTGGATTCCTAAGTGTTATCCAGAATACTCATACAGAACACCGTGGTGGAGGCAGAGAGTGCTACAGAAGCCTGAGTATTATTTGTAAAGCCTATAGGTTGTCAGAGAATTGAGTTTTACATTGAATCTGTTTTTCTCTGTAATGTTTTCCTTTGTGAAAAAAGTAGATCTGACAGTTAGCTTATATAGATTGTAAAAAATAATCACCAAGGTTTGTATGTCCTTAGTTTCTATGTGGATATTCTTCTTATTCATTGGTGAATAGAAGAAATTGGGAACTGTACACTGAAATAATGATTCCTATCTGTGCTAGGAAAATTGTGAGTCTATAGGCCAGATTTCACATGGCAAAGAATGGCAAATATTGTTTATTGGGTGTTTCCCATATGTCTGGCTCTCTGATAGATACTTCACATATGTTGCATTCAGTTTTTGCAGCAACCCACATCATTAGCTATACAATCATAATTTTCTTTTATGGGTAAAAAATTAAAAATCAGGGATGGTAATAATTTGGCCAAATTCCAATAGCTATTAAATGTTAGAAAGGGAATTTAAAATCTCTGCTTTTTTACTCCATCTAGTAGATAGAGACTGAAAGTAGTAGGTATAGATTTTTACCTTTGAGGAATTAGCAAAGATGTAATGAAATGAGGATACACAGTAACCTGAAAGAATACTATGGTTAAGTAAAGTTGAAGGAAATTAGGACCTTTTTATTTTTATAAAAATTTATTTATTTGAAAGACACAGTTTTGGGGTGAGGGGAAAGATCTTCCATCTGCTAATTCACTTCCAAAATGGCTGCAACAATTAGGGCTGGGCCAAAGGAAAGTCAGGAGTCAGGAGCTTCTTCTGGGTCTCTCATGTGGGCGCAGGGGCCTAGGGACTTAGGCACATTAGCAGGGAGCTGGATTGGAAGTGGAGCAACTGGCACCCATATGGGATGCCGGCATTGCAGGTGGCGGCTTAACCCTCTGCATCACAGTCCTGGCTCTGAAATTAGGACCTTTTAAGTATGTCTAAAATGAAAGCCATGATTCTGAAATCCACAAAGATGGTAAGAGAGAGATATGAAGAATGCTGGGAGATTTGGGATTGGATAAACAGGAGTATGTGATAGTAATTTCAAGGCCTAAACTATCTAAAATTCAAAGTGCTTTAAGTCTTTTTACCATGTGTTTTCTTTCTTTACAGTGAGAGTATGCTGTAAAACTTTCTATGCAAGGCATTCATGTTATAAATGAAAAACCATGTGTCATAATGGCAGCAAATATCAAAAAGGAAGCTTGCTTCTGAGGGTTATTAAGGAAACTATTTTAATCTGTCCTCTTTGGTAGAGGAGCTGGTATTCATAAAGTCTTTTTCAGATTCACTACATCAGTGGTCTTTAAGCAGTGGTACAACTGGCAGTACCCAGAAAAACCTATGTTGGAATACTGTTTGGTATATTTTTAGTATTTTTAGCAGTTACTGTGGCATGAATTAAATATCTAATTTAAACTGAATATTCTAACATAAAAGTGTTTTTGTTGCTTATTTCTATGGTGGTAAGAAGTTCTAAGAAGTCAAGATGTGGAAGATCCATCAGAGCTAGATGGTCTGTTGAGATTTGTGTCGGCCTTCAACATTTCAGTTATGCCATAACCAGCAGAAGGCTCATCAACAGCTTCTACAGTATCACATTATGTATTATTTCAGTGGCAAAAGGAAGCAAGATTTTTGTTTTCTAAGTTCTGTACTATTGTTTGCTGCCCATTAGAAGGAAAACACATTAAAAAACAGACTTACCCCAAAGAAAACTCCCTAAAGCTGCCTTGTCTTGTTAGTCAATTCTAATGGCAATAAAATCCCCCAAAATAGAAAATTTAGACATTGAGAATTAGATATTGTCCTGTAATGTAGTTCTCTTTCTCATGTACAATAATGTAGCCATTTATTTTTTTAAGGTTTATTTGAAAGAGCTTCAGAGAGGGAGACAGAGGTCTTCCATCTACTGGTTCACTCCCCAGATGGCCTCAATAGCTTGAGCTGGACTGGTCTGGAGCCAGGAGCTCCTTCTGGATCTCCCATGTGGATGCAGGGGCCCAAGCACTTGGGCCATCCTCCACTGCATTCCCAGGTGCAATAGCAGAAACTGGATCAGAAGTAGAGCAGATAGGACTCCCATATGGGATGCTGGCCCTGCAGCCGCTTAGACTGCTGTACCACAGTGTCAGTCCCGGTGTACCCAAATTCTTTGACATAGTGTCAAAAAAAAAGGCAGGAAAACTTTTTTTTCTTTGAAGTTCTGGTCTTTGTTCATTATTGGAAATAAAAAGCAAAGCCTTTGCATGTTGGAGGACAATCAAGAATCTATTGGTTTTGTGCATATTTATATTTGTGTAGGGATAGGTTTCAAACATTGTGTAAGAGTTGGGTAAAATCTTAAGTGTTTAAACATTGAATGCTGAGACCTTGTTGAGGAATTCCTTTAAGGTAAATGTTGGGTGTATAAAGTAAAAGTTGGGTGATTCATTATATTATAAATGAGTTCTTTTCAGATGTTTGACGATTTTGGCTCTTCCTCTTTTCTTAAGATCATATATTAATTTTTCTAATCACAAAACTGCAGTTTGCAAGTACTTTAAAAAAGTTTTAGCAAGGTGAAAGATCCAATAGAAACAAAGCTAAAAGATCATATAAAAGAACAGAGCTATCCTAGGAATTATTTTAGTGTCTGATACTTAAAACACACTTGACACTTTCTAATCTTCTATTTCTATTAATTTATGAAACCTGGAACTGGAGGCTTAATGGTATTATTTCTACATTGTAATTACACTAATAAACATCTTTGGCCATGACCTCAGAATTATGGTGCAGGAACGATTTATTGACTTATGCTCTGGAAGAAAAATGGGATTATTGCATAAGTAGATTGCATATTAAGCACATGTACTTGCATACCATTTGCTCCAGTTACTTTTGAACTTTAACTTGTCTTATGGTTTTCTTTCAAAAATACAGAGGATTCTTGTTAAATCCAGATTCCTGAGAGATCTTTGTTATATTATTGAATCAACTACAAAGTAACTATTTTACCTTGAAATGTGTAAAAGAAATCAATAAGCCTACAAAACTGCCTTTTAAAAATTGTTTGAAATAGTATTTTTCATGGTAGCCTGAATGTCAATGTATATGATTTTTCTGTGTTTCCTTTCTTTTTGTTGCAGTATTTAAGTTCCTTATCATTAGAGGGTATCTGAGAATTTTGGTTTTGATTTCTTTTTTGTCCCTTTGCCCTGGCCTCCCATTTGTTTGCTTTTTGTAAAAAGGTAATATACTTACAAGGAATTTTCCTTAGGGTGTCTTCACTTTTCATCTTAATCAACATTTCCCATGCTTTTCTTTTCCTTTTCACTGAAGTTTAAGTCTACGAAGATTTTTTATTTTTTAAACTTTTAATTGTGAAATGCAATAGAAAGACCAGATAGATCTTCAAGGTTGTTGAACTATTGAATCCACTTCTGAGTGATACACTTGTCAATCTCTTACTTCTTTACTTCACTGTAGTCAGCAGAGACTGGCTTAGAGTCTATTGATGTGCCATACTGAAATTAAGTTAAATTTTCATTCAAAATGTACATTTAAGCCTGAAAAGTAGAATTTTCAAGTAAATGTAAATTATTTGGAATTTTGTAAATTATATTCAGTTTTTAATACTTATGCCACATAAAATCTATAATGACCGAGTTGATTTTTGCCAGTAGATAAGAATCTTTATCTTTTAGTAAAGAACTTCCTCTGCTAAACATAATATAAATAAGTAATTGTATTATCCTATCACTTACACCTGCTTCGTGATTTGTTTTATATTTAACTATAGAGGGAGTTCTCTCTAAACTTATAAGCTTCCAGTGTAGAGGCTTTAGAGAAGTGTATTTTGTTAGCATTTGTCCTTGTATTGGATAAAAATAGCTAGGATTTATTTTTTAGCATTCTGTTAAGTAATTTAAAGATAGTATTTCATTTAATTTTTTTAAAAAAATTATTTATTTGAAAGGCACAGATTGATGGGAGAGAGAGAGAAAGAGGAAGAGAGAGGGAGAGGGAGAGGGAGAGGGGGAGAGAGAGAGAGAGAGAGAGAGAGAATGAATTAATAAATGAATGAGAATCTTCCATTTGCTGGTTCACTCCCCAAATGGCTGCAATGACTGGAGCTGGGCTATTTAAAGCTGGGAGCCAAGAGTTTCTTCTGGGTCTCCCACATGAATGCAGGTGCCCATGCACTTGGGCCATCTTTCACTGCTTTCCCCCATGCATTAGTAAACAGCTAGATTGGAATTGGAGCAGCTAGGACTTGAACCGATGTCCATAAAGGATGCCAGCACTCAAGGTAGAGGCTTAGCCTTCTATGCCACAGTGCTGGCCCCTTATTTAATTTTTAAAACCAATTTTGAGATAACTCTTAGTCATAATATGCATAGAAGGAAGCAATGGCACAGAAAATTTAACACAGCACTAGTGATTGATTGAGCAAGGAACTGAACCCATAAATGTCTGTTGAGGAGATAATAGTAAAACTTCTCTTTTAGAAAAATTATTTCTTCAATTCTGCACAAAAATGAACCAAGTTGTTCAGTTTAATTGCAAATATTCCATGGTGAACTATGAAAATGCTTTATTTTTTTTATAAAATAATTCATTTATTTGAAAGGCAGAGAGAAGGGGGTGGGGGTAAAAAGAGAGAAAGAGAGAGAGAGAGAGAGAGAGAGAGAGAGAGAGAGAGAGAGAGAGAATCTTCCATCTGCTGGTTTACTCCCCAGATGGCCCAATGAAGCCAGGAGCCAGGAACTCCATCCAGTCTCCCATGCAGGTGGTAATGGCCCAGTAACTTGTGCCATCGCCTGCTGCTTTCCCAGGCACATTTGCAGGGAGCTAGATTGTAAGTGGAGCAATTGGGACATGAAACAGCGCCCTTATGGATGCCGATGTTGCAGGCAGTGGCTTTATCTGCTGTGTCACAACGCTGGTCCCATGTGAGCCATCTTCTGCTGCTTAACTAAGCACACTAGCAAGGAGTTGGATCAGAAGTGGAGCAGCTGGGACTCGAACAGTACCCATATGGGATGGCAACATTACATTAGGTGGCTTAACCTGCTTTACCACAAAGCTGGTCTCTGAAATACTTTTATCTGTTGCAGTTTTAAACTAGAAAAGAATTTCTAATTATTAATGTAAATTAATGAATTAAACAACATTATTTTCATTCTCTGAAGGTGATTGTTTTAGTTCTTATTCTGACACTCAGTGATGATTCTGTTTCAGAAATATTTAATTATAGCACATTATAGTAACCAACTCTAGAAATATTAGATTTGTAATGGAAATGAGCATAAATTTAAATATCTCAGACATTTGGGGTAATTATCTACTTATACAATCATATTTCTGGTGTGATTAAATAGTGATGCTGTGTTCATTTTTTAGGTAATTTTACCCTTATTTGTGACTATTCTAAGTCATTATACCTTTTTATTTATAGGAAACATTTAATTAACATTTAAGTTTTATTTGGAAGTTTAGTAATAGTGCACCCTTATATCTTTATGTAACCTGTTATTTCAGAAAACACTAGGATTTACTTATCTTAGCGAATTGCATTTTACTTTAGTATTTCACAATTGAGTGGTTACCCAATAAATATGTCTTTTAGTGCTTTGATCTTTTGGAATGCTGGCAAGTATTATTTTCTATGTTTCACCCCCAGAAAAATTTATAAAGTAGCATTAACCTTGATAAAATTAGAATGCTTGAAACTGCAAAGGGTAAAGCATATTTGTCAGTTTTATCTTCTGATAGCAAAAACCTGGCCGATTGCCAAAGTGAGGCAGGGAGGTATATGCACTCTACAAAAATTTTGTTAACAGCACCAACAAGGAAAATTTCTGTGATAGATGGAACAGAAACACCTTGATAGTGGTTTTATCTTATTTTGAGGGTAAAGTCAGAGTATCAAAGCAGACCAAAAATCATCCATTGTGCTTCTATGATGAAATAGAATGCATCTGTTTTTCTGATCTATGTCTTATGACACAGAACATAGAGTCCCGGTGGAATTTAGAAAACCATTTGTCAGTAAAGCATGTGGATTTAGGGTTTCTGTGCTATATCACAGCTAAAAAGTCTTAAAAACAGACAAATGTAATTGGGGAGGAGTTTGACAAAATCCCTTGAATCAGCTGAGTATGAAGTGTGAGGTGACTGTTTAGCCTAAGAAATAGTTAGATCCGTACTTTTTGTACGGTTAACAGATTATTAAATTCTTTTCTCCAGAACTGTTGGATAAATGTGATTAAATCTAGCTGCATTTTACATATGTGTATATGTGCATATTCACCATTTAATAAAATGTTATATAACTGAGTAATTTCCTACCTTAGTTTAGTACAGTACATTTAGGAAATCAGTTTCAAGTACTATTGTTATAACATCTGCTATATAAGTTTAGGCTAAACTTTATAATGAAAACTGAGCTAATGAATATTGGGTCAGTTACTTTTTTTGCTACATAAAATTTATCAACATGTTGGAAATAAAGAAAAATACTAATAATTAAAAAGGGAATGTTTCTATTGCTATTTTGGTATATACTTTTTATATTTTAATGTATTTATATACCTACATGAATATTAGTAATATATATTTACAAATATAATATCATGCTTTATAGTGTGATAATACCCCTCTTAAAATTTATAATTGTATTATGGCCTTTTAAAAATGTTAATAAATATAATTTTTAAGAAGGCAAAGAACAAGAGTAACTTCCTATATATGTTTTTCATCAAGTATTTTAGAACAAAAAATATTAAATGAAAATATATAGAGAGAAGGACAATGAAGAAAATGTTCTTTATGAATTATAGCTACATAGATATTGTTTTCATGTATAGTGTGTAAATTCAATATTTTTCTGTAAGATAGTTTTTGTCATATCTTTATATTGATCTATGTCTCAAATGACCTGTGATTTTTCATATTTAATTAAAATGTATTTATTTTCCTAACTAACCACTATTAAACCAGGCTGGAAACTGATATTCTAAAATGTCTCCTAATAACTTCATAGTTTCAAAAATTCTAGAATAAATTTCCAAATGTGAAAATATGGTCAAGATCTTTTGTGTTATGTTGTAGTGACAAGTGACTGGAAAACCTTAGTGGCCTTTCTACAAGAAGTGATTTCTTACACGTTATACATATTCATCATGGGTTGGCTGTGCTTCTGTATGTTTCTACATGACAGGGCTTTATCTGGGACACTGTTGCTCTTGTGTAGGCTAGGAAGTGAGATTTGACTTTTTGCTGGATTTCATTGCCAAAGCAAGTAACTTGGGCACTCCTGATTTTCACAGGGCAGGTACTATATAATCTTTCTAGAAGAAGCACTGCTCACTAGTTTACATGGTCAAGCTTGACTTCACTGGGACTGGAGAGTATACTCCTTCAGGCAGATGGAACAAGTAGCTTTGGGTTAATACAACCAAAGCTCTTCAAGAAGTCCATGGAAATGCAGATTATGAAAAACTATGAATGGGTTTAGATATCCTTTTGTATCAAAATATATTTATCTTTTAATTCCATTTGTCATGAACATTTTGAAGTACACTTGTACAATCTACAGTAATAGCTAACTTTTTTCTTAGTAATGTGCAGAAAAATGAATCTGTTTTATACATATCCTTATTGGCCAAATTTGGCATAACTTTACCTTTTAATAGTTGTGCTTCTCTGCTTTTGTTAGTAGGGTTGAAAACAATTGTCTAAGGGAGCCATATGTCTAGTTGATATTTTTCTGTCTTGCTGTAAAGTTTTTCTTAGTATGCAAAAAATTTAATCAGTGTGTTATATTATTTTTCTTTAAGTAAATTTGAATGCTGTAGATAGGTACTCAAGTTTAACCGCATTCCATTGATCATGTTTTCAGGTCCAGAAGCCATATTCCTGACATTTCTAGGAGTCACCACTAGATGGTGATCTCGTTTATTTAGTAGGATAGGACAACTATGCTTTTTTTCAGGTGAATGGGTTGGTTACAGAAGGATCAGAAATACATACTAATTTTATGATAAGCTATTTATAACCCAATGTTGCTGTTGTGTATGTATGAATTCATTTCCATACAGAGACATAGGACAGTTCCATTTGAAACAAACCCATAAAGTACTGGGTTCTGCTGTAGTATTACTTCTTTATAATATATATTTTTAAACTATTACTTCCTGAACAAATACAGGAGTTTTCCTAAGAACAGATTCTGAAGGGATTACAATGAGACTTGGGTCTATCGTTTTGCCTCTTCTCTGTACTTTGTTTGAATTCAGTAACTGTTGTTTAGGTATGAGCCTTCATCTTTGTTTTAACACTTTTTGTGTCACTCAGCTTAACTCTTTGTATAACTAATGGAAATGAAGAAGAATTAAAGATTATATATTTCAT
The DNA here is from genome assembly GCF_033115175.1 of Lepus europaeus. Lineage (NCBI taxonomy): Eukaryota > Metazoa > Chordata > Mammalia > Lagomorpha > Leporidae > Lepus > Lepus europaeus. The sequence continues at coordinate 59,437,143 of NC_084838.1, read as the reverse complement.
TCATATGCATTTACAAATAACTTTCATGGTTTATCATGTAATGGGAAAGCTAATACCAGCCCTTTTAGTTATTTAGGAATCTCATTTAATAGTTATTGCCAGTGCTAATTTGATTCTAACCTCTTTTTCTTCAAAATAATACAACATAATAGCTGAAAACATGTTAAAACTATAGAGCATGGCCGGCACCGGCGCTGTGGCTCACTTGGCTAATCCTCCGCCTGCAGTGCCAGCATCCCGGGTTCTAGTCATGGTTGGGGCGCCGGGTACTAGTCCTGGTTGCTCCTCTTCCAGTCCAGCTCTCTGCTGTGGACCGGGAGGGCAGCAGAGAATGGCCCAAGTGCTTGGGTCCCTGTACCCACATGGGAGGAAGTACCTGTCTCCTGGCTTTGGATTGGCGCAGCATGCGGGCTATAGCAGCCATTAGGGGAGTGAACCAACGGAGGGAGGACCTTTCTCTGTCTCTCTCTCACTGTCTATAACTCTCTCTCTGTCTAACTCTGTCTGGCCAAAAAAAAAAAAAAAAAGAAAAAAGAAAAAGAAAAAAGAAACCCACAAAAAACTATAGAGCAAATAAGTGTAGTGCCCCACAGAAAATAGTCATTGAGTTCAATTGTTAATCTTTGTGTTGGTGTTCCTTAAACAATGTACTTTTTATCATGTATTTTTTACTGTGACTTACTGTTTTTGGCTGTCTGTTATATAATTCAAATAACCTGCAGGATTTCATAGAGTAATTAGTAGAAATAGAAATATATGGCCAGGTTGCTGTATTTATAGAAAGAACATATGTAACCTATACTTTGCTTGAGTAATGTAGAAGTAAATTTTGATAGAATACTCTTTAGCATATTAAAGAAAACTGTTACATGCTAGTTCCTTTGAAAATCCTTCTACATTTAGTGCAATTATTGAATATATTTACTCAAAGGTGACATGGGATTAAACCTTGGTTAGAGTACCTCTGAAGATTTAAGTGAGCTGTTGGAATATGGGCAGAATGACCTCTTGTATTTACTCTAATTTGGCAGTTAGAGTTTGTATATATGATCCCTGAGTCAGATTAGAATGATGCTTCATGGCATGTAATTCTTTAGTAGCTTCCCATGGCTTCCTATGACAATAATTGACTAGTGTATTTAGCCATAGAACCATTTTTATAAAGAAAATACTATACAAAAGCTCATAAAAAATTAAAGCAAATTCCAGGTAAAAAATGGTGGTTGGGATTCCATTAATTCAAGCTTTCTTCTTAAGTCCTCCATATCTTTATATAGCTGCATGAAACAGTGTATGTAAGTCATTTGCAAGGTTACAAGTCCTAGCTGTTTGGCTTATATATACCTTTTTAAACCCTTCCATCATTCTCAGTAGCACCTCATTTTCTAGCCATACCTTACCTCTTGAATTTCTCCAACATGCTATTTTTTTCTGCTAATAATGTTCTTCACAGCACTGAATATTCAGCTTTAATACCAGCTTCTTTTTTAAAAATTAAAAAAAATTATTTGAAGGCAGTGTGAAAGAGGAGGAGGGAGGGAATAAGGGAGAGAAGGAAGAAGATAGAAAGAGAGACAAAAACAGAAAGAAAGAGAAGAAAGGTCTTCTATCTGCTGATTCACTCCCCTAGTGACTGTAATGGCTGGGACTGAGCCAGGCTGAAGCTAGGAGCCTGAACTCCATCTGGGTCTTCGGTATGGGTGTCGGGAACTCAAGTACTTCAGCCTTGGTCTGCTGCCTCCCAGGCACATTAGCAGGGAGTTGGGTCAGAAATGGAGCAGCAGGGACTTGATAAGGGAAAGGGTCATCTATAGAGGGGGCTTAACCTGTTGCACCACAATGCCTGCCCCAATACTGCTTCTTTTTGAAACTCTTCTCCTTTTTTTTTTTTTCTAGATAAGAAATTTGTTTCCAAGGGGAGTATATTCTATGTGCTTATTTACATGTTAGACAGTTCAGTTTTGAAGCCTGGCTCCATGTAAATTGTGGGCAAGTTACTTGAACTCTATGCCTCAGTTTTCTCATTTGTAGAATGAGAATAATAGTATGTCTTACCACATGGAATTGTTATGAAGACTAACTGCATTAATATCCAGCATAGAGTAGGTTTTCAGGCGGTGTTAGCTATTATTCTTTATGGCTTTGGCGTAAATAGGCATACAAATATGTATATTAAATGAGTAAGTAAACACAAGACAGTCCCATCTTATGTTGAACTAAGATATTTAGGGTTGGCTCTAAAGCAAAAATGTTGGATACTCAAAGTATCTTTAAGGATCCGTTGGGAAATCTAACAGGGAATATTTGAAGTTACTGATGAAAAAAATGATTAAACTGTTTTGATTACTTGTACTCCTTTAAGTCTACCCAATTCAGTAAACTCTTTATATATATATATATATATATATACATATATATATATATTTAAAATCTATTTATTTATTTGAAAGTCAGAGTTACAGAGAGAGGAGGAGAGGCAGAGAGACAGAGAGGTCCTCCATGCTGGTTCACTCCCCAGATGGCCGTAACGGCCGGAGATGTGCCGATCTAGAACCAGGAGCCAGGAGTTTCCTCTGGGTCTCCCATGCAGATGCAGGGGCCCAAGCACTTGGGCCATTTTTTTTTTTTTTTGACAGGCAGAGTTAGACAGTGAGAGAGAGAGAGAAAGATCTTCCTTTCTGTTGGTTCACCCCCAAATGGCCACTACGGCTGGCATGCTGTGGCTGGCGTGCTGCGCCGATCTGAAGCCAGGAGCCAGGTACTTCCTCCTGGTCTCCCATTCTGGTGCAGGCCCAAGTACTTGGGTCATCCTCCACTGCTCTCCCAGGCCACAGCAGAGAGCTGGACTGGAAGAGGAGCAACCAGGACAGAATCTGGCACCCCAACCAGGACTAGAACCCAGGGTACCGGTGCTGCAGGTGGAGGATTAGCCAAGTGAGCAGTGACCCCAGCCATTTGGACCATCTTCTACAGCTTTCCTGGTCCATATCAGAGAGCTGGACCGGAAGTTGAGCAGCTGGGAATTGAACCGGCACCCATATGGGATGCTGGTGCTACAGGCCACAGCTCTGGCCCCCATATTTGTTTTTATTCCCTTAAAATGTCCCTTTGGGAGGAGCAAAATTAGAGATGAAATAGTCTAAATAAATCCAAAATAGCCAGATTTTTTTTGATGTTGGAATCTGCAATCCTTTCTTTGGTTAGGTACCAAAAGAGATTGATTTGCATTCAGTGGCCAATTTGAAGAAAAATATGTTGGTTTTCAAAAACTACATGGAAAAATGCTTATGAAAACACTATGAATGGTTTTCAAATTTTCTTTGTACCAAAATAAACTTACCTTTTAATTCCATTTTCCATGACCTTTTTGAAGTAACCTTGTGTGCTTTTTGTGTAAGAGAATCATTCTGTGTTCCGCCTTCTCGTTCACAGCATAAGAGATATGTGGGAAATGAAGACGGGCCTTATTGTTGCTGTTGGCTTTGTTTGTCTCATCTTTACAAGCTTACTGCGGGTAAATGTTAAGGACCTGGAATGGCACCAGAACTGTATTTCAGTTATTGATCTTTATCTGTTCTCTTTTGTTTCCTCATTTTCTCTCTTTCATCTCTTTCTGGTTAAGTATAATGTAATTCTTTTGAGTCAGATGCAATTCTGCTTTTGTATTTTTGACAAATAAATTTGAGTACTAATTCTTCCGTTTCTATAACACTGTGAGATAGTCTTCATGGCATCAGTTATTTAAGAGAAGCATTTTTGAATTAAATGAGGCAGGAAAGTGTCTTTTACGTTGTAACTAAGATCTTAACAGGATGAGGTAGCTACAAGTGCTGCATTCTGGAGCTTGATATCTTGATGCACTGTTGTGATAGCTCCTGTTATAAATATTTAAAAAGTTGAGATTGCACTAGGCAGCCAAATTTCAAGATTTTTGGTAATGTTCAATACTATTATTGTTATCTTTAAAGGAAAGAGATACAGAGATCATTGCTTTTTCAAAACAGACTATTATAAATTTTTGATTAACATATAACACATGTACATCTTTATGGGGTACAATGTAATATTCACACACATGTACACAGCATCAGATAATCATGCCATGCTAGAAGGCTCTCTATTTCCTTATCTTTCATTTGTATTTGAAGGCTCTATGCCTTTCTCTTCCAGTTTTTTATGTAGTATATAGTATATTATTGTGACTTGTAGTCACTCTACTATATTGTGGGGCACTAGAACTTGTTATTTCTGTTTGACTCTGTTTTGATACTCAGTATCCAACCTCCTCCTATTATCCTCCCCCACCCTTCCTAGCCTCTGCTTATCACTATTCTAAATTCAGATCAACCTTCTTTTTAAAGTTTGCACATATGAGGCAGAATATATGATATTTTTCTGTCTGTGACTGGCTTATTTCGCTTAATGTAATGATCTCCAGTTCCATCCATTTAGCTGCAGATGTCAGGATTTCATTCTTGTTCCTGGATAAATAATATTCTTTATGTATGTATACCATGTTTCTTTTATTGATATATTGATGCTTTTTTCAAGATTAGAAAAAAAAAACCAACATCCCAGTGTACCTTGAATAACATAAAATCCTGTACTGTAATGGATTGCTACCCAATTCACATTTGGCAAGTATTTTTAATTTTATTGGTACATTTAATAAATGATATTGATGTTATTTTATTTTTTTAAACACTTATTTACTTATTTGAAAGTCAGAGTTACACAGAGAGAAGAGAGGCACAGAGGTGGGGGGAGCGTCTTCCATTCTATAGTTCACTCCCCAATTGGCCGCAACCACCAGAGCTGCGCCGATCTTAAGTCAGGAGCCAGGAGCTTCCTCTGGGTCTCCCACAAGGGTGCTGAGGCCCTGGACTTGGGCCATCTTCTACTGCTTTCCCAGGCCATAGCAGAGAGCTGGATTGGAAGTGGAGCAGCCAGGTCTTGAACCAGTGCCCATATGAGATGCCGGCGCTTCAGGCCAGGGCGTTAACCTGCTGTGCCACAGCGCCAGCCCCTTGATACTATTTTCACAAAAGAGAACTTCAGTCGTGCATTCTATGATTTTTGATTTTGAATGTATATCATTATATAATACTAAAGTTATTATTGGACCTCATTTCAGTATAAACAGAAGGCAGCTATTTAAATAGTTAAAAAATTTATGCATTTTATAGAATTTGATAAATTCTATATTTATCAATATTTTGAAGATTTATCTATTTTATTTGAAGGGCAGATAGATGGGGGAGGGGAAGGAGGAGAGAGAGAGAAAGAGAGAGAGAGAGAGAGAGAGAGATATCAATCTTTGCCAAAAGGATGCAATGATTGGGACTAGTCTGGGCCAAAGCCATGAGCCTGGAGCACCATTGAGATCTCCTATGTGGGTGCAGGGACCCAAGTAATTGGTCCATCCTCCACTGCCTTCCCAGGTAAGTTAGCAGAGAGCTGATCGGAATCAGAGCAGCTGGGGCTTGAACCTGTGCTCAAATATGTGATGCCAGTATTGCAGGTGGCAGCTTAGCTTTCTGTGTCACAATGCCAGTCCCCAATAATTGATATCTTTATGTTGTATTTCTATGGAAATTTTCTAGTTAATGGGTTTTATGTAAAATCCAGAGATATGTTTACTGATACCACTAGGTTAAGCGAAAAGAGGAGAGTTTGGGTTCAGGAAAGTGGGGCTTATACTTTGGTATAGACTCACATAGTTGTTACGTAATTTTGGGCAAGTTGCTTACCTTCTCTGATTCTTATTTACTCATGTGTAATATATGCATGTTAATACTGTCTACCTCACTGGATTATGAAGTATCAAATGAGATCTAATCCACTTTTAGAGTGGATGGATGATGATGGTGATTATGATACTTAGTTATCACTGCAGTAATTTTTCCACCAGGGATTGTAGGATGGCTAGCAGCAGTTGTATGGAGAATAACTGAACATGTAGTGTAAGGCAGGCGTTGTTTTAAGCATTGTAGAACAGGCCTAATGCCTCCAGGTAAAGGAGGAGATCTCCACATAGTGAAGTTAGTAAATGTTTGCTGTTCAAATTGCTTTTCTCTGTGTATAAACTTATAAAGTTAATCAAAACATAATGCACAAAAAATTCATCCAATTAGTAATTTTAAGATTAAACTTGGCCAGCGCCGTGGCTTAACAGGCTAATCCTCTGTCTTGCGGCGCCGGCACACCAGGTTCTAGTCCCAGTTGGGGTGCCGGATTCTATCCCGGTTGCCCCTCTTCCAGGCCAGCTCTCTGCTGTGGCCCGGGAAGGCAGTGGAGGATAGCCCAAGTCCTTGGGCCCTGCACCCACATGGGAGACCAGAAGAAGCACCTGGCTCCTGGCTTCGGATCAGCGCGATGCGCCGGCCGCAGCGGCCATTGGAGGGTGAACCAACGGCAAAAAGGAAGACCTTTCTCTCTCTCACTATCCACTCTGCCTGTCCAATAAAAAAAAAAAAATACTAAACTACTAGAAGAAAATGTGGGGAAAACATGTCAAGGTATCAATAAAGGAAATTACATATTTTAAAAAAAGATTAAACTCAAACTTAATTTCATTTATATTTAAGTCTAAAGTGACCAAAATGAATTTTTCCAATTTTAAATGTGATGTTTAGATTCTCTTAAATGAGAGAATGATATACTCAGCTGGTATTTGGTATAGTTTCATCAAAATAAGTTAATTTATAGCATATTCAACTTAAATAAATTCTATATTACAATGAAAATACTGATGTGAGGGCATTTTAACTATGAATAGCCATACCTACCCTATGATTCAATTATGTCACCAAAAGAATTTTTGAAATTGAACAATTCATTCAAAATACTCTCTTTATTTAAATCTTAGGAACAATGAAAATCTTTATAAATTACTCAGATTTTTTCAATTTCTTCTACAGTTGTTTTGGGTAATTCTAACATGATTTTAAAACAGCACTGAAATTCTAAATGATAGTTTTTTACAACTGGATTTGTAGTTTGACTCATTTAAAATATCACCAGGGAATTTAGCAATTGTTTGGGCTTCTACATAGTTAGGATTGTCAACTAAATGAACATTTTGGAATCTACTGATTAGTTTGTAGCTGATAAAGACCAACAGAAGAACTTAGGTATATTATATCCCCTCGAATTTCTTAGGTATTCATTGGAAGAACATAGAAGGTCTTATAAGAGCTGATTGTATTATAGTTGCAGCACTACGCTTGTCCCCTGCAAGTAGTTTCTGACTCACGAGGTCTGCAGTGCTGCCAAATGAGGTTTGCTTTAAATTCTAAGCAAACATTACTGTCGACTCACCACCTGCCATGATGAATTTAGCTACCATTTAGTTATTTTGTATTTTTTGAGTATATTTTCCAGTGAAGAAGTCTCTCAACATTCTGTTTACTGTCTCCCCTTTTTGCCATTTATGATGTGTTTTAAATATTTCTCTCCACTTACCTCCTTATTATACAACACTTTAGTGTTCCTTGAAGAGTTCTGTGGTTTATATGTGAGGCATAGACCAAACAGCGTTCAATTTGTTTTGGACCCTCTTATAAGGTTCCTTTGCATTCTATTATATTTTACTTTTTTTTGAAAAAAGATTTATTTTATTTATTTGAAAGTCAGAGTTAGAGAGAGAAGGAGAGGCAGAGAGAGAGACACAGAGAGAGAGAGAGAGAGAAAGAGAGAGAGAGAGAGAGGTCTTCCATCCACTGGTTCACTCTCCAATTGGCCGCAATGGTGGGAGCTGCGCTGATCCAAAGCCAGGAGCCAGGAGCTTCGCCGAGTCTCCCACATGGGTGCAGGGGCCCAGGGACTTAGGCCATCTTCTGCTTTCCCAGGCCGTAGCAGAGAGCTGGTTTGGAAGTGGAGCAGCCAGGACTTGAACCAGTAGCCATATGGGATGCCAGCACTGCAGGCGGCAGCTTTACCCACTATGCCACAGCACTACCCCCACTCATGCATAGTTTTTAAAACAACATATATTTTCCATGTACTTTTTTTTTAAAAAAAAGATATATTTATTTATTTGAAAGGCAGAGTTACAGAGAGGCAGAGATAGAGAGACAGAAGTCTTTCATCCTCTGGTTCACTCCCTGGATGGCCACAATGGCCAGAGCTGCACCAATCCGAAGCCAGAGCCAGGAGCCTCTTCCAGGTCTCCCATGCAGGTGCAGGAGCCCAAGCACTTGGACTATCTTCTGCTGCTCTCCCAGGCCATAGTAGAGAGCTGGATTGGAAGTGGAGTAGCCAGGACTTGAACTGGAACCCATATGGGATGCTGGCACTGTAGGCGGCAACTTTACCTGCTATGCCACAGCACCGACCCCTCATGTACTTTTTCAAGACCCCTTGTATGCATAATGTTTAAACTTTATTTGCACCCAAAAAGCTATATTTTAATTTCATATTTATATATATATGTCCGTATATATGTCTATATATGTAAATGGTGAGACAGAAATAGTAGAGAAACTCATAAGTTGTCACATAAGATAACTAAGAATTGTATAAGATTTTATTCAAATTATTCATATATTTGATATTGACTGAAATTAATTCATGTATTAATTGTACCATGTACCAACATCTTTTACTGTGACATATTTATTATAAATTATCTAATTGCTGATCTCGCAGATTTTTGAGCTTTTATAAAATAATGGAACTATCTTCAGAAAGTTCATAGAAAATGAGTATGATCAAAAGCTGTTTAGATTTCAGATTTTTTTTTTGTACAAAAATAGACATCTTTTAATTCCATTTGTCATGAACTTCTGAAAGTACCCTGGTATAATTCTTTCATTTCAACCTTGACTTGTTTACCTCTCCCTGTTTAAATTTGATGATTTTATCATTTTAACTCTCTATGTGGTAAACCTGCACAGTTTGGTCCACCCATCAGCCACTCAATTCTTAATATATTTTTAGCTGTCACATTATAGGGCTGATCATGGCATTATTTCCTTTTCCAGCATTGCTTTTAGAGCCTTGAGATATGTAATCCAATTTATTGCAATCTAGAAATATTTATTCAAAAGTTAGTCATCCATCAGTAAATTTAGTATTTTTGTAAATGTTATACTCTTGTTTCTCCCCTACCAGAGAAATGTAGCTTAGTTCTTTATAACACTTGTGCTGTTGCCTTTCATTTTGTATGACTGACTTTTTCTACCAAATTGAATAAGCCATTAGCTTTTAGTCTATAGGAGTGTGGATCCATAGATATTTCCCATCAGACAAAAGAAAATCTATAAAAGTGATATCTCCTGGGGCTTGGTCTTCCTACTGGCCTAATGGCCTATAGCATTGCAATCTTGTACCCTCTGAGAAAGGACTCTGTTGGATGATTACCTTGACATTCAGAAATATTAGAGAGGTATGCACAACTTTTTGGATAACTTTAGCTTTTATACTCTGTTGTATTTATTAATCAAGTATTCTGATTCATGGAATTCAGTTCATAAATTTTTTTATTTTTAAAACTTTTATTAAATAAAATTGTAAACTTTATGTTCAAGGGTATTATAGAAAGTTTATAGGACATGGAATTGAAAGATAAGTTCATTTTAGGGGCCAGCATCATGACGTAGTGGGTTAAGCCACTGCCTGTAATACTGGCATCCCACGTGGGCCCTGGTTTGAGTTCTGGCTGCTCCACCTGTGACCCAGGTCCCTGCTAATGCACCTGGGAAAGCAACGGGAGATGGCCCAGGTGCTTGGGCATCCATATGGGAGACCTGGATGAAGCCCCTGGCTACTGGCTTTGGCCTAGCCTAGCCCTGGCTATTGTAACCGTTTGGGGAGTGAACCAGCATTAGATTTCTCTTTCTGTCTCTCCCCCTCTCTCTAACTCTACCTTTCAAATAAATAAGTAAATCTTTTTTAAAAGATCATCTTTGGTGCAAAGCATTTTGAAATCCATGCCCAATTTTTCATAATATGAATTTCCATTAACTTTTTGAAGATCTGTCATATGCATGGATGTCAAAATATTTTTGCACCAGAATAAACTTATCTTTTGATTCTATTTTTACAAACTTTTTAAAGTACTCTTTTATCTTGTATAGTTTTAAATTAGAATTTGTTGAAATAATGAGACATATAATATTTGGAAAGCCATGATGCTTTGGTTAGGTTTTCTTGTTTTAAAGAACTTCAAAATAAAAGACCACCCACTGGTGATGGTTTTACAACTCTGAATAAAATAAAACCCACTGAATATTGTGGAATGAATGGTGCAATATGTGAACTGTATCTCAATAAACCTGTTAGTTTTAAAATTTTCCATTGCAGAATATGATTTCACTGGTACAAAATAATTTCATTTTATGTTCACAATTTGCTTTTAAAAATTATTTGCCATAATAATCATTTAAAGTTTTAGAAATAGATATGACTTGGCTGGCGCCGTGGCTTAACAGGCTAATCCTCTGCCTTGCGGCGCCGGCACACCAGGTTCTAATCCCGGTTGGGGTGCCGGATTCTATCCCGGTTGCCCCTCTTCCAGGCCAGCTCTCTGCTGTGGCCCGGGAAGGCAGTGGAGGATAGCCCAAGTCCTTGGGCCCTGCACCCGCGTGGGAGACCAGGAGAAGCACCTGGCTTCTGGCTTCGGCTCAGCGAGATGCGCCAGCCGCAGCGGCCATTGGAGAGTGAACCAACGGCAAAAAAGAAGACCTTTCTCTCTGTCTCTCTCTCTCTCTCACTATCCACTCTGCCTGTAAAAAAAAAAAGAAAAAAAAAAGAAATAGGTATGACTTAAAAATAATTTGTGTTCAAATTCCATAATAATAGATGTTTATTATAGAAACTTCTGAAACCATAGGAAAGATAAAGGAAATTTAAATGTGTAGGTTTTATATTTTTAAATTACTTTTAAAAATATTTATTTGCGAGAGATCGTTACAGACAGTGAGAGGGAGAGACAGAGAGAAAGGTCATCTATCCGCTGGTTCACTTCCCCAGATAGCCATAATGGTCAGAGCTGAGCCTATCCAAAGCCAGCAGTCAGGAGCTTCTTCTGGGTCTTCTACATGGGTGCGGGGCCCAAGCATTTAGGCCATCTTCTGCTGCTTTCCCAGGCCATAGCAGAGAGCTGGATTGGAAGAAGAGCAGCCGGGACACAAACTGGTGCCCTTTTGGGATGCCTGTGCTGCATGCAGAGGATTAACATAATGCACCACAGCCTTGGGCCCAGGTGTAGGCTTTAATAGTTACCTTTACCATGTTTTTTATTCCTAAGCTTTTTTTTCTATAATACACTTGACTGCTTCCTTTGTATCCATACCTTTTCTGCTGAATTTCAGTAGCTTTTCATGATCAGTTTAGGAGAACAATCAGATGTAAATTTTTTTATAGTAGTTTAGTAAATGCATTGGCTGTTTGCTGCACTATCAGAAGTACACTTGAAGGGGAGCATAGCATCATTATATAAAAATGAATATAATGAAGATATTGCCTGATAGTTTTGGAAATACAGTTTGCTATTACAAAATTGTAAAATTTTGCTTTAAATCAGTTCATATTTAAAATGAAAACTGGAGTCTTTGATAAATAGTATTGTGACACTGGTTCTTATGTAGGTAGAGTATTTTTCCATCTTTTAAAAGAAGCTTGTTATCATATTTAGCATTAATTTTCTAAGAGCTAAAATTGTTCACAACACTGTTTAAAGATAAATTCAGTATCAGGCTTTGAATTTATTATTATTTTTTTGGTAAATATTAAGACCCAAGTACAAAATTAGGGCTGTATTGTGGATTAAGTGAAGTATCTCAAGGCTGTGCTGTTCTGATAACTGAACCCGAAGTGACCTTTCTCAGACACAATTACAGAGCTGTATGTTTTTCCTTTAATTTCATCAGGGGTTTAATTAGTATACAAATAAAACTTCCCTTATCTTCCTTTCTACCTAATTGGCTTGTCTTCACTTATATATGAAGTATGTGAAAGTGGGCTGTAATTAGGGTGACCGTGTTAACCTTTTTTCCTCAAATGTACTGTTGCCTAAAGGCCTCAAGGCCTAAAAACAGTGCTTTGGATTATTGCTTTGCAATCACTATGGCTGTCCCACAGGTTTTCTCATGAGCAGAAGGGCTTTGGGTGCTGCAGGTTCCCACTGCTTAACAGGATCTTCATTCTTCTCCCCACTAAATGTTTATTGATTATCTCGCTGTTCCAGGCTCAGCCTCCAACAACTTAATATCAGGTGACAGTCAGGAGAGTTCTCCAAGTAATTAGAGTTGAGCATTGGGGGAACAATTAGGAGCAGAGTTATTAAACTTGATTTATCCTATTCTCTCCTGAACAGTTTCTTGGATATCAGAACATCACACTTTCACAATCTACCCTGGTTGAGAAATTAGTGGCTAACCTGCTGCTTATCATTGTTGCCTTGCTGCCTAGAGGCACACCAAGACTCTTGGTCTCAGTCATTCACTTGAAAAATATTGGAGTCCATCAAGTTTATCATGGGTTTTAATTAGATCAATCTGAGGAAAGAAAAGCTGAACTTAAAAATTTATATATGACATATATTATGTATGATACAGATAAATATGTAAGCATGATACACACATATATTTTTCTTTAAAGCTTAGTGTTAAAATTTTTGATGATTCTACTTTTGTGCTCAAAGGTGAATATTAGTGAGAAAATATTCTCAAATCACATTTTGTATCTTGGTGTTTTGCATATACCCCTATGAGCCTTAGGAAACACTGAAGTATATGCTCCTGAAGTTTAAAATGAATATTCTCTCATAAGTTAAATAATTATACTCTTTCTCCTCATGCTATACTATCTCTTCATTTTCATACTCTAGGAAATATGATTTATTTCATTTTGTTCACTCTACTTTTTGTTCTTTTTCTATGTTCCTGAAATAGTGTTACCTTTAGAAGAATTTGATGGCTCCCTGACTTGCTCCCAAGAGTTGAAAATTAAAGAAGGAAAACAAGCTTTAGATATATAGTAGAAATTCTAATCAATGAGCTGTATTTTCTTTAAAATTATATCATAGGATTGCTGAAAGGTCAGATGTGGCTTTATAATGATCTAAAGGCAAAGGTTCTTTCAGAGTGGACCAATGAGCTTCAGTTCCCTTACAGAGATGCACCCCTTGTCATTAAGAATTACTGAGCAAGAGAATTTGATTGGATTGGCACAACTGTATTATTTCTGTTCAAAAATGAATTCAGGCTTTATGCATAACTGGTGGTAGATCATTAGTTTTATTCTCATGTCTGAAAAAAGCATCTTTATTGCCAGAAAGATGTCAGAAATACTTTAAAAAGACTCAAACGTTTTTTAAATGAAGAAATTAGTGCATTTAACTATCTTAGTTAATACTGGCACAAAACTAGTAGGTTTATTATGTATTTAAGAAATCTGTTCTTTGTCATGTTTTAAAAGTTGATTTGAATCAGTGATTGTTTCCATAGTGAAATTTCTTGAAATTATGCCAATACTAAAGATTTAAAATAAATAATAAATAATCACAGCTTGCCTATGCTTAATTTTTTGACACGTATTTGTCTGATAGCACCTTAACTGTTTGAAAAGTGAATAATTGAATTTAAAAACTTTTAATATTTTAAAATACCTGGTTTGGATGATTACTTTCAATTCACCAGCATTTAGAGTAAATTGACTGTTTTAGTTGCACATAAGCATCTCAAGTTTTCTTTTTTTTAATACAACTTGCGAAGCATTAAAAGATTACTGTTAGAAGAGTTTTATGCATGAAATTATAGCATTTTGCTTATATGCTACTGAAATTTTGAAGGACAATAGTGGTTGTTCAGAGCAGAAAGAAAAAATTACGGATATACAGTGGATTATTTAACCTCATTATCCAACAGATACAATAAAAGATGTTTGAAAATCTTATTTTAGAAATTTTATAGGCAAAAGAATGAATAGTTTTTGTTTGTTCTATGATATCCTCTTATCCCTATACAATTTTGCATCCTGATATTTTAAATGAGGTCTAGAAAACATTACATTATGGATATCTGATTCTAAGACCTTCAACCATAAACTTTGAAGATAAAATTATGCAGTTACATTTTGAAATTTTTCCTGAGTATTTCAGATTGAAACAAATAGAAGATATCAGTGAACATACTTCATAATTTTTGACAAGAAAAATATTTGTGGAACATGAATAATTCTAAATCAAGTGCTTTCTATAACTTTGTCTATTAGTTGAAACATATTGATCACATCTGTGTTGCTATCCTTGACATGCAAGTTATTTTCTGGGAAGCAAGTGGATTTTACTTTGTAATCCAGTTTATTTGTTCACTGAGATATCAGTAGCAATCTACCTATTACAGATATATTTATAAAGAAAACAGTGGCACTTTTAAATCTTGATGTGACCATTCTCTTGTAGGTAACCTAGTCCTGGTACACACTATTGGCTTATGATAGTTCCTTAACTCTAGTTCTGTTTACAGTTAAACAGGCTAACAATTTGATGTTTTCTTCTCTAAAATCTTTATTTTCTCATTATAAAAAAAAAAAACTTATAACCTGATATTTCTAAAATCAGATATTTCTAGTAAAATGTGATTTATTTGCCATGAAATATTTTTAAAAATAACAGTTGTATTTTGTAGCTAAATATTTTTATAAATCTTACCAGTTTTATCATTTTAAATTATTAAATATGTAAAATTTTTGCAGAAAATGTGTTAATCCTTGATGTGTAATGACCCAAGTCTACTTCTCAGTCAGTCTGTATTCTTCTTTGTTTAATAGCCTATGGCATAAATTGAAGTTAATTATCAGGGCTGACAAGTAACTCTGTTTTCTGTCTGCTTGCAGAGTCTCTCCGAGGCAAAGATGGAGCTGAGAAGAAAAGATCAATCTCTGCGTCAGCTCAATAGACATCTTACCCAGCTGGAGCAGGACAAGCGTCGACTGGAGGAGAACATCCATGATGCAGAGAGTGCCCTCCGCATGGCAGCCAAGTGAGCGTTTGGACCTTGGGGAGATCACTTAAAACAGACAAAAGATCAATTCTTACTTTCATGCTCCGGGTTTTAGCCCTGGATAATACAGTGTTAGAAAACAAAAGTACAGCTGTCTTTCTTTGAAATTCTCTGTTATATCCTCAAAAGAAGAAAACTCTTAACTCAACATACTAAATGTATATTTTATTGAGAAGCCTCAGAAAAGTATAAACTTCCACATAACCTCTCATTGTATGCATTTTGAACTCTATTGTAGTGTTGCATGTTTGAAACCATGTTTGCATTAAATGTGAAGTTTAAGACTCTTTATTTACAAGTATTGCATGGTGTCTTCTGTAACATTCCTTTTCTGCCCCACCACTCCCAAATATTGCTAGTAATATCTCCATAGGGAAATGTTGGTATACAATTAACATGTGAATAGTAACATTTAAAACATGCAGAAAAGCGTATTGCTCATGGGAAATTCTTTCAATTTTATGGGTACATATTCTAAAGTGTTACATAAAAAATATATACAATTCTCAGAGTGGATAACTATATAAATGTGATGGGAGCATTTTTTTACTTTTACCCAGTAATCAAGTTGACATACCCTGTGAAGTTCACGTTGAACAGTTCTCTTGGGCATTTTTATTTGTTCCCCACATTAAATTTCACAGAATAAGACAGTTCTTTGTACAACAGCATGGCTTAAAGAATGCCTACTTAATGATTAAAGAAACATTTAATTTTAGTAAACTCAATGTTTTCTAACTATGGAAATTTAAATTCTTGTACTTGTGGAAAATAAAATGTTAATTAAAATCATTTTGAAGCAAGCTTGTTAAGCATAAAATATTTTGAAATATGGATGTCATCTGTAAATCACAAAACAGGATGTCTGTGATCGTAGGACATCCATGAGCTTTGCCACTGGGTTGTGGCAATGCTCAAGCTTAATGAAAAGATGGATTGACATGAGGCCCAAATACTGGCATGTTTGCATATCCACCAGTGATTATTTTGAAAATTGTAAATACCACTGTATTAAGTGAATGTAATTTGTCAGTTTTTAAAAATATAAATTTGACTAAATCCATTTATGTTGTAAAAATTCAACAGTCTCAATTTCCTCATATCAAGTTAGAGGCTTAGCCTAGATAATTTTAGTCAGCATTCTTAGAAAACTCTGAGATTAATGAAATCAGAGTTAAAAAAACCTCCCAATACATATTGTGTTTTCAAATCAGAGCTGTTAATTCAGGAATTTGATGTGTCTATGATCTATGTCCATAGGCACATGTTCTCATAAAGTTAAAGCTAACTTGAAATTTGTAGAACTAATATATTATTTACAGTTTTCAATTAAGAGTATAACATTAAATATTTGTCTTTAGCATTTTTACTCAAACTTTTCATTTCATTATGAAGACTAAATTCAATATACAAGGCTGATGGAAGAAACTAGTAACTGCTTATTCCTAGTTAATATATATTATGTGTATATATTATAGCACAAAAGACTATAGAAAGCAAAATATTACTTTGCTTCATAAAGCATTTATAATATACCCTCACCACTATGATTTTTTTTAAAGACTTATTTTAGTTATGGGGCCAGTGCTGTGGCATGGAGTTAGGCTACCGCCTGTGGCACTGGAATCCCATATAGGTGCCAGTTTGGATCCTGTCTGCTCTACTTCTGATCCAGCTCCCTGCTGGTGTGCCTGGGAGAGCAGTGGAGGATGGCCCAGGTACATGAGACTCTGCACGCACATGGGAGACCCAGAAGAAGCTCCTGCCTTCAGACTGGCCCAGCCTTGGCCATTATGCCCATTTGGGGAGTGAACCAGCAGATAGAGGATCTCTCTGCTCCTCCCTCTCTCTGTAGTTCTGCCTTTGAAATAAATAAATGAATCTTAAAAAAAAAGAGAAATCAGTCTCAAAAATGAAAACAAAACAAAAAAGATTAATTTTATTTATTTGGAAGACAGAGTTGCAGAGGGAGAGACAGAGAGGTAGGGGGTGGGAGAGAGATCTTCCATCCACTGGCTCACACCCCAAATGGCCTTAACAGTCAGGGCTGGGCCTGACCAAAGCCAGGAGCCAGGAACCAGGAGCCAGGAGCCAAGAACTTCATCCTGGTCTCCTATATGGATACAGAGGCTTAAGTACTGGGCCATCTTCCACTGCTTTCCTGGGTGCATTAACAGGAAGCTGGATTGGAACTGGAGCAGCCAGCCAAGACTTGAACCAGTGCCCAAATGAGATGCCAGCGTCACAGGCAGTGGTTTTACCTGCTATGCCACAATGCTGGTTCCCACAACTATGATATTAAGTCTTTAACATTTGTAAAACATTTTTCACTTTTAAAACTTTAAAACTTCATATCACTTACTTCTACCTCCCCCCTGCCAGCCCCCCCCCCAACAATTTAGGACAGGCAACATAATTGAAAATAGAGTCAAATGTGGAAATATACCAGTGAATATGGTTAGGTTTTATATTTTTAAATGGAGAAAAATGATAGCCAACCCTTATTTTTCTATAATAGTGATGTAGACTAAAATATTTAACAGTTTTAGAAAGGCTTAGCTTTTACCAACACCTTATCTTTTTTTCAATTTTTTTCTAGAGACAAAGAATGTGTTGCCAATCACATGAGAACAGTAGAAAATATGCTTCATAAGGTATTATAATTTTTTAAAATACTGTTCAATTTCTTTTATGACACTTCTAGTAATTTTGGTTAACTGCAAAATGATTTACTTTATAAATTTAAAAAATAAATGAACAAACAGTACTTTGCAGATAACTGAAAATTTTCTTCAGATAATGCTATAGTATATACATTTTTTTCAGAATTTACTTTAGGTACTTGATAAAAGCATGAAAATAGTGGTTTCCTCAAACTGGTAAAATTGTACTTGAATTATTTGTGGTCTTTGCTAAATGAACCAGAGGTCATTAAGAATCTCACATGTCTCATAATGATAAAATCTTTGACCACACTGTCTAACCTCTTACCACTCTTAAGCCAACTGTCTTGTATAGAGAGACACAATGTATTTTAATTGGCAATAGTCATATACCTTAACTAGGCAATAATATTATTCAAATTGAAATTTGCCTTCTTATTTATAAGAATATGTTCTTAAAGTAGAAATTTAACATTTAATAATATTCTGTTTTTTAAAACTTATTTTTATGTGTGATAACTGTGACTTTTAATTTGTAGTGATGAGCAACATAAGGGTATTATTAGTGAAAATTTATTATTCAACTATAATTTTTTTAAAGGTTTATTTATTTATTTGAAAGACAGAGTTACAGAGAGGCAGAGAGAGAGAGAGAGAGGTCTTCCATCTACTGGTTCACTCCCCAAATGGCCGCAGTGGCCGGAGCTAAGCCAATTTGAAGCCAGGAGCCTGGAGCTTCTTCTGGGTCTCCCACATGGGTTCAAGGGGCCCAAAGACTAGTGCCATCTTCTACTGCTTTCTCAGGCCATAGCAAAGAGCTGGAACAGAAGTGGAGCAGCCGGGACACCAGCTGGCACCCATGTGGGATGGCGGTACTGCAGAATGCAGCTTAATCTACTATGCCACAGCACTGGCCCTCAGTTATACATTTTGTTACCACTCTATTCCAAATTTAAAGATGTATTAATTACTTCACCATTTAAAAGTAGAGAAATGTTATTTATGTGTTTCTGTTATTGTATATCAATTTGTTAGATAAGTAAAAATATAGTTATTTTAAGATATGTATAATTTATTAATAAATCATACTTAGAATAATTTGGGGAATCAAATTTATTTTATAATATAATTTCATAAATCTTAAAATATCCTAGAACTAGTTCTTTTAAGGAGGTATTAAATAACCTTTGCAAGCTAATATTTAATTCATTTTTAACATTTTGAAAACCCTAGACTTCTGTATTAATTTTCACTTTAAAAGTAACTAGCATTATTTCATATAACCAAAAGCATTTTGAAAAATAACCAATATTTTATTCTATTTATTTATTTATTTAGGCTCTTTTATTCTGTTTCTTTGAAACTATGGTTTTTCCTCCTCCCAATTTATAGGGTTGGTCAATCATTTAAATATATTCACATCAAATCTATGTGCTGCAGAGACATCTTTGATTAGATTTTTTGCAGTTGGTAAAACTTTGTAAGAGAACTCAGTTATATCAGAAATATGTATGTTTATGGTATACTTTTTTATACAGTTAATGTTTATTTTGATGTCAGGAAAAGCCATAATTAATATAAAATATTAATATTATACCTTCTCTTTTCCTTATGAAAATTGAGAAATAAATATTTTAAATCTAATAGAGACAGATTGCCTCAGTATGATTATAATGATAAAGTTATTCAGTAGTAGTTGTCTTTTTGTTTTTCTTTTCTTTTTTTTTTAAAGATTTATTTATTTATTTGAAAGGCAGAGTTTCAGAGAGGCAGAGACAGAGAGAGAAAAAGGTCTTCCATCTGCTGGTTCACTCCCCCAAATGACTGCAATGGCTGGAGTTGGGCTAATCCAAATCCTGGAATCTGGAGCTTCCTCCAGGTCTCCCACACCCACATGGGTGCAGGGGCGCAAGGACTTGGGCCATCCTCTACTGCTTTCCTAGGCCATAGCCGAGAGCTGAATCAGAAGAGGAGCAGCCTGGACACAAACTGGTGCACGTATGGGATGCTGGCACTGCAGGCGGCAGCTTCACACACTATGCCACAGTGCAGCCCCTGTCTTCTATTTTTCAAGGCTTATGGAAAGAAAGATGTCTGTGAAATGGCCTATAACCACTGTAGGTTTTCCTTTTCTTTTCTTTTCTTTTCTTTTCTTTTCTTTTCTTTTCTTTTCTTTTCTTTCTTCTTCTTCTTCTTCTTCTTCTTCTTCTTCTTCTTCTTCTTCTTCGAGAGAGAGAGAGAGAGAGAGAGAGAGAGAGACTTCAAGAAAGCCAAAACCTCTATTTACTGGTTCACTTCACAGATGCCCACAACAACTGGTGGTTGTATGAGGCCAAACCTGAGTGCCAGGAATGCGATCCTTATCACCCTTGTGGGTAGCAAGAACTCAGTTACTGAATCCATCACTGCTGCCTCCCAGGGTCTGCATTCCCAGGGAGCTGGGATCAGGAGCTGAATCAGGAGCTGAATCCAGGGTTCAGCCCAGGTATTCTGATGTGGGCCGTAGGTGTCCCGATTGGCCTGATCACTGTGAGGCCCGGTGCCTGTTCTGAGCTGTGGGAGTATAGATTTACTTTTGCTTTATGACCTCTTTCCCCTTCAGATTTCGTAGTTAATCATTTTCATTACTTTCTGTGGCAATTTCTATTTATTTAGTGATTTTTAAATGTGAAATGAAAATTTAGAAGAGGCTAATTGAGAGTTAGAGCTGATTCTCCTCTCTATACAGTATGAGTGTGAGTGAACGGATAAGTAAGAAAGTGACCCAGACTCTCTCCAAAACTCTCAGTGAGGTACAGTATGCCTGTCTTCATGCTACAGTTTACAGAGTCATTCTTCTGGCTACACTGGACTTTTTATAGGAATTTTGCTGTCTCGGAGAGACAAAAAGAGTCCAGAAGGAGCATCCAAGCTGTTTGAGGATCAGTAAAAACGACTGTAACTACTTTTTTTTTTTTAAGATTTATTTTATTTATTTGAAAGACAGAGTTACAGAGAGAGGTAGAGACAGAGAGAGAGAGGTCTTCCATCTGCTGGTTCCTTCCCCAGATTGCCACAATGGCCGGAGCTGCGCCGATATGAAGCCAAGAGCCAGGAGCTTCTTCTGGGTCTCCCATGTGGGTGCAAGGGCCCAAGGACTTGGGCCATCCTCCACTGCTTTCCCAGGCCATAGCAGAGAGCTGGATTGGAAGAGGAGCAGCCGGGACTAGAACCGGTGCCCATATGGGATGCTGGCACTTCAGGCCAGGGCTAAATTTAACCCACTGCACCACAACACCAACCCTATGTGGCTACTTTTAAACTCATCATCAAAGTTTACTGTGCATGTTCAAATAGTACAGCTATTTATGTTTCTTATTTCTTTAACACATGCCTTTTCATCATATGTATCAGTTCTAAGAATAATTTTTGCCTGCTGACTTGAGTTTTGATATTAATTTCTGACACAACAAACAAAATAACTTGTTTTCATGTACACATTACTTCTTTTCTTGTATTTTAAAGAATTTAAGTTGAAAATATTTGTTTTAAGAAAAGCAAATACATTTTATTGATACTAGTTAATTTTTAAAATTTGACACATTCCATTTAAGTGTTTAGTTCCTAATATTAGCAGCTGATTAGTTATTATTTTTGAAAAGCTTTTTTTTTTTTTTTTTTTTACATTTTATTTGAAACGCGGGAGAGAGAAAGCAAGAGTGAGAACACACTCATCAGACAACCAGAAAGGGATCTCTCATTCCCAAATGCTCACAATAGCTGAGGCTGGGCCAGGGAAATCTAGCCAGGAGCCTAGATTTCCAACTAGGTAGGCCAGGGACCCAAGTATTTGAGCTGCCATATGCTGCCTCCCAGGACACATTAGCAGGAAGCTGGATTCCAAGTGCAATAGCTTTGACTTCAAGCTGGCACTCCGAAATGGCAATTTAACCACTGCACCAAATGCCCACCACTAGGTATTATTATTATTATTATTACTTTTTAAGATTTATTTATTTACTCGAGAGGCAGAGTTACAGATGGTAAGAGGAAGAGACACAGAGAGAGGTCTTCCATCCGCTAGTTCACTCCTCAAATGGCCACAACAGCCAGAGCTGAACCAATCTGAAACCAGGAGCCAGGAGCGTCTTCTGGGTCTCCCACATGGGTGCAGAAGCCCAAGCACTTGGGCTATCTTTCGCTGCTTTCCCAGGCCATTAGCAGACAGTTGGATTGGAAGTAGAGCAGAGGGACTTGAACCAGTGTCCAAATGGGATGCTGGTGCTGCAGGTGGATGCTTAACCTACTATGCAACAGTGCTGGTGCCATTTTTTGTACTTGATTGTTCATAGCAGCATTATTCAAGGTAGCCCAAATGTGGAAATAACCCAGTGTCCATGCTGACAAATTCACTAACACACACATGCACACATACATACATGTACATACACACATATATATATATATACACATGCACACATACACATGGCATATATCCATACAATAGAATATCATTTAGCCACAAAAGCAATAACCTATCAATACCACAACAAATTCATGCCACAACATGGATAAATGTTGACCAAATTACACTAAATAAAAGAAAGCAGACATGAAAGGCCACATCGGATGATTCCATTTATATAAAATAGCCAAAACAGGAAAATCCATACAGGCAAAAAACAGATCAGTATTGGCCAGATGGTAGAGATGGTAGAGGTATCATTTTTAAACCCTATTGAGAGTGATATTAGTATTTAATGAGGAATGCTGTTCATCTTCATTTAGAATCACATACAGTTGGATTTTTATATTCATGAGTTCTGAGTTTGTAGATTTTGTCAAACAAAAGAAAAAAGTTGTACTGAACATGTAGACTTTTTTTTTCTTTGTCACTATTCTCTATAAATAATAAAGTGTAACTGCTATTTATATAACATATACTTTGAGGTATTATAAATAATATTGTGGTGATTTGAAATATATGAGAAAATAAATGTAGGACCTGTGCAAATACTATGCCATTTTATAGGAGGGACTTGAGCATCTGTAGATTTTGGTATCCAAAATTTTGGAGATAGGCATTCTGAACCAATGCTTGCTAAATACTAAGGGGCAAATGAACTTTTTTTCAAAGAAGCAGACATTTTGTTTTAATTGCATTTAAGTATATACATTTGAAAAACGTATGCCAGTTTTTAATGTAGGTCACAGTAGTTTTTTAAATTGAATTACTCAATTTCAGATGATTGAGTTTAAGAAAAATAAGAACAGAAAGAAACAAAATCATCACAACTGATCTATTGAGTTGAATTCTTGGCTGCTTTTAATTTGTCTTGGAAAATCTATAGCTGTTGAACTTTTTTTAAAAAAAACTATTTTAACCGTTAAGTGCATAATTCACTGACTTTAAGTACATTTGCAATGTTGCACAGCCATCACAACTATCTAATTCCAGAATATTTGCATCACCCCCAAGGAAAGCACTTGCTCTCTAATCCCTTCTTCTACCATCTGACCAATACTGATCTGTTTTCTGCCTGTATGGATTTTCCTGTTTTGGTTATTTTACATAAATGGAATCATCCGATGTGGCCTTTCATGTCTGTTTTCTTTTATTTAGTGTAATTTGGTCAACATTTATCCATGTTGTGGCATGAATTTGTTGTGGTATTGATAGGTTATTGCTTTTTGTGGCTAAATGATATTCTATTGTATGAATATATGCCATGTGTATGTGTGCATGTGTATATATATATGTGTGTGTATGTATGTACATGTATGTATGTGTGCATGTGTGTGTTAGTGAATTTGTCAGCATGGACACTGGGTTATTTCCACATTTGGGCTACCATGAATATGCTGCTATGAACATTCAAGTATAAATTTTTGTTTATTGGTCTCTTCAGTTTTCTTGGGTTTGTAGCTAGGAGTGGAATTGCTGGGCCATATGGTAATACATGCTTAAGTTTTTGAGGTACCATCAAACTGTTTAGTATAGTGCTATGCCACTTGAAATCCCCACCATTATTAGGGTTTTGGTTTCTCCCTATTCAAGTTCACTATTGTTATTTCTATTTTTTTTTAAAACGGTCTTCCTGCTGTATGTTAACTAGTATCTCATTGTGATTTTGATTTGCATTTCCCCTCTCATTAATGATGTGAGCATCTTTTCATGTGCTTGTTGACACTTTGTGTGACTTCTTTAATGAAATATTATTCAACTCCTTTGCTTATTTTTTAATTGGATTGATTTTGTTGTTATTGAGTTTCAAAAGTTCTGGCCAGCGCCGTGGCTCAGTAGGCTAATCCTCCACCTTGCAGCGCCGGCACACCGGGTTCTAGTCCCGGTCGGGGCACCGATCCTGTCCTGGTTGCCCCTCTTCCAGGCCAGCTCTCTGCTGTCGCCCGGGAGTGCAGTGGAGGATGGCCCAAGTCCTTGGGCCCTGCACCCCATGGGAGACCAGGATAAGCACCTGGCTCCTGCCATCGGAACAGCGTGGTGCGCCGGCCGCAGCGCGCCTACCGCGGCAGCCATTGGAGGGTGAACCAAGGGCAAAAGGAAGACCTTTCTCTCTGTCTCCCTCTACGGTCCACTCTGCCTGTCCAAAAAAAAAAAAAAAGTTCTTTGTACTTTCTGGGTACTCTATTTGAAAACACTTCTTTTCATTTTCTGGGTTGTAGTTTGATCTATCAAGTATGGTTTGATGCACAAAAGTTTTATATTTTCACAGTTTAATTTTTTTCCTTTGCTGTGAATATATTTGACCTTGTATCCAAGAATCTACTGCCAAATCCAAAGTCATGAAAACTTTCTGCTGTGTTTTCACCTAAGAATCATAATTTTAACTCTTATACCTAGCTCTTCAGTCCATATTAAGGGCTCAACTATTCTTTCCTTTTTTAAGATTTTTTTTTATTTGAAAGGCAGAGCTACAGAGAGGCAGAAGCAGAGAGGTCTTTCATCTGCTGGTTCACTCCTCAAATGGCCACAATGGCTGGAGCTGAGTTGATCCCAAGCCATGAGCCAGCAGTTTTTTCTGGCTCTCCCATGTGAGTGCAGGGGTCCAAGGACTTGGGTCATCTTTTAGTGCTTTCCCAGGCCATAGCAGAGAGCTAGATCAGAAGTAGAGCAGCTGGGACTCGAGTCAGTGCCCATATGGGATGCTGACACTGCAGGCTTAACAGTTTGTGGTGTGTGTGTGTGTGTGTGTGGCTTCTTCAGAATTTTCTATATGGAAGATCATGTCATCTGTGAAATAAATTTACTTCTTTGTTATTTGAATGGCTTTTATTTCTTTTTGTTGTCTAACTTCAGGCTAGACCTTTTAGTTGAATAAATGTTTTAAAAGCAGTCATCCTTGTATTTTTCCTAATCTTAAGGGTAAAGGTTTTAGTCTTGCACCACTGAACAAGATCTTAGGTATGAGTTTTGCAGAAGTGCTGTTATGGGTTGAGTAGGATTTGATTGATTAAAGATGAGGACTTGACCTAATGATGTTATATGAGAGGTAGCACTGATGGGAGATCTTTGGGTCATTGTGGGTATGCCCCAGGAAGGTGTTCTTGTAAGAGCTTTCAGTATTTTAGTTCGGGTTCAGCCAGGCTCTCTCTTCTGGATCACCACACGATCACTGCCACCACGTCTGCCATAATTAGCCTCTACCCGATGCCACACCTCCATTGCTGAAATACACTGGTGTTTTCCAGAGCAGCTCTCTTAGGTGTTTTAGTTAAAGTAATGAAAAGTGGACTAATACAGGTGTCCTAATTTATCAGGTTGAGGGAGTTCTTTTTTATTCCTAATTTTTTGAGTGTTTTTTTTTTTTAAATCATGAACATGTGTTAGTTTTTGTCAAATGTTTTTTTGGCAATAATATGGATGATCATGTTCTTCCCCACCCCTTCATTCTATGAATGTTTTGTACTGTATAGATTGATTTGTCTATGCTGAATACCCTTCCATTTCTGAGATAAATCCAGCTTGGTTATGATGTACAATCACATGAATATCTTGGTGAATGTTAAATGCATACTTAAAAAGAATGTATGTTCTACTGTTATGTAGGGTGTTCAGTACATGTCTGGTTGGTTTATAGTGTTGTTCAAGTTTTCTAGTTCTTTGATTATCTTTGTCTACTTAACTTGTCCATTAATGAAAGTATGATGTTGAAGTCTCCAAATATTTTGAGCTCTTTGCTCATTTATTTTTGTCAGTTGTTGCTTCATACATTTTGGGATCCTGTTTGCATGTGTATCTTTTGATGAAGTGACCTTTTTTCATTATATGTTTTCTTTCATTTATTTAGTTTTCTTGCCTAATTTCTCTTGCTAGTATTTCCAGCACTATGTTGAATACAAACGCTAAAAGCAGACATCCTTGTCTTGGTCCCAATTTTAGAGACCAACTTTTATATTTTTTCCATTGAGTATAATTTCACTGTGACTTACATCTTTTGTGCTACTCAGCTGCCTTCTATTGTTTGTTGAACATTTTTATTATGAAAGTACATGGGGCCGGCACTGCGGCTCAGTAGGCTAATCCTCCTCCTGCGGCACCGGCACCCCGGGTTCTAGTGCCGATTGGGGCGCCGGATTTTGTCCCGGTTGCTCCTCTTCCAGTCCAGCTCTCTGCTGTGGCCCGGGAGTGCAGTGGAGGATGGCCCAAGTGCTTGGGCCCTGCACCCGCATGGGAGACCAAGAGAAGCACCTGGCTCCTGGCTTCAGATCAGTGTGGTGCGCTGGCCACAGTGGCCATTGGGGGGTGAACCAATGGCAAAGGAACACCTTTCTCTCTGTCTCTCTCTCTCTCTCTCTCACTGTCCACTCTGCCTGTCCAAAAAAAAAAAAAAAAGTACATGGACTTTTATTAAAAACTTTTTATACATCTATTGGTGTGATCATGTGATTTTTGTCTGTTATGAATGTGGCATATTAAATGAATTGATTGTGTATATTTAATTATCCTTGCACCCCTGGGATATATCCCATTTGGTAATGGTATCTGATCTTTTTATTGTGCTGTGAAATTTTGTTCCTAGTATTTTATTGAAGACTTTTATGTATGTCTTTATCAGGAATATGAACTAGCCTGTAGTTTTATTTTCTTGTTATGTCATTGCCTGGCTTTGGTATAGGGTAATGCTGGCCTCATAAAATGCATTTACATTCTCCTTTTCAATTTTTTTGAAGACTTTGACATTAATTTATTTTTTAAAAGATTTATTTTATTTA
Source organism: Lepus europaeus (assembly GCF_033115175.1). Lineage (NCBI taxonomy): Eukaryota > Metazoa > Chordata > Mammalia > Lagomorpha > Leporidae > Lepus > Lepus europaeus. The sequence goes on along the minus strand of NC_084838.1, from coordinate 59,410,259 downwards.
TTTAAAAGAGTCACAGAGAGAGGTAGAGAGAGAGAGAGGCGAGAGAGAGGGAGGTCTCCCATCCATTGGTTCACTCCCTAAATGGCCGCAACAGCCAGAGCTGAGCCAATCTGAAGCAAGGAGTCACTTCTTGGTCTCCCACGTGGGTGCAGTTGCCCAAGGACTTGGGCCATCCTCTGCTGCTTTTCCAGGCACATTAGCAGGGACTGGATCAGAAGTGGAGCAGATGGGGCTCGAGCCAGCACCTGTATGGGATGCCAGCTCCACAGGCCAGGGCTTTAACCCAGCACACCACAGGGTTGTCCCTGGCATTAATTTCTAAATGTTGGGTAGAATTCACCAGTGAAGCCATTTGGTCCTGGACATTTCTTGAAACGTTTTTGATAACTGAGTCAGTCTCCTTACTAGTTATAGAACTGTTCACAACTTTTTATTTCTTCATTATTCAGTCTTGGTAGGTTATATGTTTCTAGCAATTTATCTGTTTCTTCTAAGTTTTCCAACATGTTGGCATAAAAGTCTTTCATAGTATTCTCTTATGATATTTTTTTAAAAAGGATTTCTTTATTTAAAAGAAAGTTTATTTATTTACTTGAAAGGCAGAAAGAGAGAGAGGGAGAAAGAGATAGAGAGCTCTTCCATTTACAGGTTCACTCCTCAAATGCTCACAAATATCAAATCTGTGCCTCATTCAGGTGAAGCTGGAGGTGGGAACTCAATGCAAGGCTTCCACATGGGTGGCAGGGATCCAGCCATTAGATCTGACTGGGTGCCTCCCAGGATGTGCATTAGTAGGAAACCATAATCAGGAGCAGAACTAGGACTTGAAGCTCTGTACATTAATATGAGATACAGGTGTCCAGACATCTTAATTCCTGGCCCCATTATGATCCTTTATGTTTCTATTGTAGTTTCTCTTTGTTGTGATTTTAAAAGTATTTTCTATTAGTTACTCTAGCTTAAAAATTCATCAATTCTGTTTATCTTCTAAGAAAACTTCATTTTATCAATATTCTCTATTGTTTTTCTCTTCTCTACTTTGTTTATATCTGCTGTAGTAATTTATTTATTTGCTCCTAGTAACTTTATACTTAGTTTATTCATGTTTTCCACTTCCTTGAGGTATAATGTTATTTGAGGTGTTCTTCCTTTTTAATATAGGTGTTTATGACTGTGATTTTCTCCTTTATGTTACTTTCACTGGGTACTGTAAGTTTTGATATGTTGTGTTTCATTTTCACTTGTCTCAAGATATTTCCTACTTTCCTTTCAATGTCTTCCTTAAACCACTCATTGTTCAAAAAAAATCAAGAGCTGGGGGGGTGGAGGGCGGAGGGAGAAGAGATCTACCATTCATTGGTTCACTCCCAAATGGCTGCAATGGTCTGGGATGGTCCAAGCTGAAGCTATGAGCCAGGAGGTCCATCTGAGTCTTCCATTTGGGTTGCAGGGGGCCCCAGGTACTTGGGCCATCTTCTGCTGCTTTCCCAGGTGCATTAGAAGGGAGCTGTATCAGAAGTGGAGCAGCTGGGACTCTTACCAGGTACTCAGATGTGGGATGCTTGCCTTGTAGGTGGCTATTTAGCTCATTGCCCCCTAATGCTGGGTCCAATTATTCAAAAATTAGTTGTTTAATTTCTGTACATTTGAGAATTTCCAGTTCTTTATTCTGTTCATTTCTTGTTTCATTCCATTGTAGTCAGAAAAGTTATTGGTGTAATTTTGGTAGTCTTTTTTTTTTTGGCAGGCAGAGTTAGTGAGAGAGAGAGACAGAGAGAAAGGTCTTCCTTCCGTTGGTTCACCCCCAAAATGGCCGCTTCTGCTGGTGCGCTGCACTGATCCAAAGCCAGGAGCCAGGTGCTTCCTCCTGGTCTCCCATGCGGATGCAGGGCCCAAGGACTTGGGCTATCCTCCACTGCCTTCCTGGGCTACAGCAGAGAGCTGGACTGGAAGAGAAGCAACCGGGACAGAATCCAGCTCCCCAACCGGGACTAGAACCCGGGGTGCCAGCGCCTCAGGCAGAGGGTTAGCCTAGTGAGCCGCAGTGCTGGCCTAATTTTGATAGTCTTAATTGTGCTAATACTTGGTTTTTTTTTTTTGTTGTTGTTCTAAGATTTATTTATTTATTTGAAAGGCTGAATTAGAGATGGGGGGAGTGAGGGAGGGAGGGAGGAAGAGAGAGAGAAAGAGTCTCCCATCTGCTGGTTTATTTCCCAAATGGCCACATCAGCTGGGGCTAGGCCAGACCAAAGTCAGGAGCCAGGAACTCCATCTGGATCTCCCATATGGGTAGCAGTGGCCTAAGTACTTGACCCATCATCTGATGTCCTCAGGGTACATATTAATAGGAAGCTGGCTCAGAAATGAACGTAAGACTGGGTTCCAGGCACTCTGATATGGGATGTGTTTGTCCCAAGTGGTAGCTGAGCGTGCTTTACCACAACACCTGCCTCAGCATGTACTTTTATTTCCCTGAAATATTTACCAACAGGCTTCCAGTAATACTGAAAATGTAGAAATTTTTGTTTTTGAAATTAAGAGCTCTCCAAATATGCCTATGTATTTCTATTGTGTGGAACAAAAAGGTAATAGAAAAATTCTATTATAATAATTTTCATGATAAAATAATGTGTGGATTGATATGATAAAATTAAGCATTTGTTGGATTCTGTCCAAATGCTCAGCAGAGAGATGTTTTTGTTTACTACAGCTGAAAGTAAAAGAATTTAGGTAGAATTCGAATATAGAGAAGAACCTAAGAATATTTTTATAGTAATTTTTTTTGTCTAGAATTGTCAGAATTGCTGAATTTTTTTAAGATTTTATTTGAGAGGTAGAGTTACAGACAGTGAGAGAGAGACAGAGACAAAGATCTTCTGTTCGCCGGTTCACTCCCCAAATGGCCGCAACGGCCAGAGCTGCACAGATCTGAATGCAGGAGCCAGGAGCTTCTTCCTGGTCTCCCATGCAGGTGCAGGAGCCCAAGCACTTGGGCCATGTTTTACCACTTTCCCAGGCCATAGCAGAGAGCTGGACTGGAAGAGGAGCAGCTGGGACTAGAACCCGTGCCCATATGGGATGCCAGCACAGCAAGAAGAGGATTAACCTACTGTGATATGGCTCCAGCCCCATGAATTCTTGAGGTCTTTAGAAATTGCTTGGGTCCTACAAGTTTGGAAGGATTAATTAAAGTATTCCATGTATATGCTCATGAATTAAAATGTGAACTTTAAAGGTGCCAATGCATGTTCATTGGGAAGTGTTAAATATCTAACAGATAAAACAGGAAGTCACAATCCAGAAACTTCAAAAACTCCAGTAGACCTTATATCTATAAATGCTTTAAATTTATTCAGCTGAAATGACACTGGAAAAATAATTAGGAAGACACAGGAGTTTTTGCTGACATTTTGGATTTGATTCTTGTGTAAGGTTACTTAAAACCACTAATCCATCATAAAACAGAATGTTTATCATGAATAGCTTAATTCTACAGATGCTTTTTCATGCATATAATGTGTCTGGAACTGTAATAGCCTCTGGAGAGACAAATGTGTGTGTATGAAAGGCACATAGTCTTTTCCCTCAACAAAGAGAAATAGAACATTCCCGTATACCATGGTACATGTGTACAAAATGTACTTCTCCATCCATGTAGGACATTCTTAATTTAGGGATTGCCTAGAGGTTTCTTCAGGGAAAGATAATGCCTGGTTGGGGCCTTGAAGTATTAGGAATAATGGGGGGCCGGCGTCGTGGCTTAACAGGCTAATCCTCCGCCTTGTGGCGCCAGCACACTGGGTTCTAGTCCCGGTTGGGGAGCCGGATTCTGTCCCGGTTGCCCCTATTCCAGGCCAGCTCTCTGCTATGGCCCGGGAAGGCAGTGGAGGATGGCCCAAGTGCTTGGGCCCTGCACCCTCATGGGAGACCAGGAGAAGCACCTGGCTCCTGGCTTCAGATTGGCGAGATGCGCTGGCCACAGCGGCCACTGGAGGAAGACCTTTCTCTCTGTCTCTCTCACTATCCACTCTGCCTCTCAAAAAAAAAAAAAAAAAAAAAAAGGAATAATGGGGAACAGTGATGCTGGCAGAGTGAGTAAAATGAGCAAGTTCATGTAAGCATGGATAGTTCTATATTCTTAGTTTGGCCTCAAGTACAAGAAGAGTCCATGAGATGGGGTTCAGTGAAGCAGGTAGCACTTTTTTTTTTTTTTTGCCATGCTAAGAACCTTGAATCTTACCGTGGAGGCAATGGGGAGTGAACATGAGTTTAAGTTAGTGAGAGATGTGGTCAGAATTATTGATTAAGTTTGAGCTCTGGAGAACAGATTTTGCAGACTGGATTTAGTGAGTAATGAAGGTATTTTTAAGAGCCAAGAGTCTGTTAATAGAGAGCTGTGTGGGGCTATTGCATTAGGCTACATGAGGGCTGGTAAAATTTGAAACAGGATAGTGATGATAGGTGTTGTCAGAGGAAAGAATATAAAACTTAAATTCAGTTTCAGAACTTAGATTCAGTAAAGTAGCATATGGGGAGGAGAAGAAGGCAGGGGAAGGTGATTCCTGTGATGGGATGGTGCTGTGGATTGATGCTGGGAATACAAAAAAGTAGCCCTTTGCTTTTTTTTTTTTTTTTAGATAGAGGAAGAAAGGAAACAATGCTAAGTTTTGTTTTGGAACTACTTAGTTTAAGGTAATGTGGAATAATCAGTAGGACATGTGAGTTTTACCTCAGGGGAAAAGTCAAGGCCAAAGATAAAGGTATGAGATTGATTAACATAATACTCTTTGGCAAAAAAAGAAGGCCTATAGCAATTGAAAGGAGAAACAAACATAGATAATACAAGGCTAGACAATGTGTTTTAAGAGATTAATTGTCCCACTAGATTTTGAAGTCCTTGGGGGATGGAGTTCTGTCTCCTTAATTTTGATATCCTCATCATCTATCACTACTATGTCTGGTTCCGAATAGGCACTTGATGAATGTTTATTGAAGGAGTCAAAACTTTACCATCAGAAAGTCTCTAAACATAACTAAAGCCATCTTCTGATCCAAAGCGAAGTCTTGCTAATATTTGATTGTTAAAAATAGCATCTGAATGAGAGCCTGAATTCAGTAAGGATATCTCTAGGAAAGAGAGTTATGCTAACAGTGAGTTTACAGGTAAAGACCAGTTTGACTCTATGAAATAGAAATGTGGTTATTTTTGCTCTTAGACTGTGGAATAGAACATAGTTCAACAAGGTATGACAGGTGAAGATGCTGTATAGTCAAATTATTTTTTAAAATTTACTTATTTATTTGAAAGGCAGATGGTTTACTCCTCAAATGGCTGCAACAGCCGGAGCTGGGCTGGTCTGAAGCCAGGAGCCAGGGACTTCTTCTGGTCTCCCACGAGGATACAGAGGCCCAAGGACTTGGGTCATCCTCTGCTGCTTTGCCAGGGACATTAGCAGGGAGCTGGATTGGAAGTGGAGCAGCTGGGACTCAAACTGATACCCGTATGGGATGCCGATGTTACAAGCAGCAGTTTTTCCCACTAAGCCACAATATTGGCCCCATAGTCAAATCTTTAAATATGATTTTATATTATTAAAAATCAGAATATATAATAATAAACATTTAAAAAATTTATTTATTTGGTAGGTAGAATTATAGACAGTGAGAGAGAGACAGAGAGAAAGGTCTTCCTTCTGCTGGTTCACTCCCCAAATGGCCACTATGGCCGGCGCTACACCGATCCGAAGCCAGGAGCCAGGTGCTTCTCCTGGTCTCCTATGCAGGTGCAGGGCCGAAGGACTTGGGCCATCCTCCACTGCTTTCCCGGGCCATAGCAGAGAGCTGGACTGGAAGAGGAGCAACCAGGACTAGAACCGGCACCCATATGGAATGCCGGCGCTGCAGGCGGAGGATTAACCTAGTGCACCATGGCACCAGCCCCACATTTTTTTTTTTATTCTTTATTTTCAGTGCATTTATAAGGAGCACAAAGCCCATAGAGTACTTTTTAACTTATGAAATTGACAGTATCTTATAAAATGAAACATGATCTTCTTCCTCTAACAATTCAGTGTTTAGTGACTCATCAGTGACTTTCTAAATGTTACTAGATACCTGAATTCCTCAGCATTCTTGATTCTGGCTCCTGAAATCAGCTATGCAGGACATACAGGTGTTAATACAGCATGCTTCCTGATAACAACTCTCCCCATGTACCTTCTTGTGTGTCATCATTCAGTGTCATTCTGACCTAGCCAATCTGAAAATGGTAGTTGCTAAAGAAGTAATAAACTTGAAAAACTAAAGACAAAACACTCACACGTCATATATATACATATATATAAATACACACATATATATGTTTTTAACAATTTTGAGCTTAAAGACATTTAAATAATTAATTTCCATTTCATCTGTGTCTATCCCTGGAAGTAATTTACCCTAGGAAATAATATCTCTTTGTGGCAGACTATAATAATCTTTATAATTATAATAATATTATATTCTCAAGTATACATTTTTGTGTTTGTTAAATAGCTCAAGGTCATGGCAATCTCTTTGTGGGGTGCAGTTTATGGTGTACATACAGCCTACAACACATTTATCATGCTGTCTAAAGCCTTGATAGGATGGCTAAGATTAAATCACCCTGTTTTTCAGTTTGGTAATTTGATTTGAGTGGTCAGTTTTTCAGATCCTTAATTGGAATGTGCCTAGTTTGATAATTTGATTCAAGAGATCAGTTTTTTATTTCCATAATTGGGATGTGACTATGAAGTGTAGGGTGGCTGTGGTGGTAGATCTTGACTTCTTTTCTGGCAGTCATTGGAGGCTTCTGGCTCTGGTCCAGAGTTGTAGGTTAAGTTAAATAACCTGCCAGCAAGAGAAGGCTCGTTTCTCACCTCCTGCTTCTCAGAGCGTGAATTCTGTGCGTACCGTGCCAATGGAGTGCCTGCCTCTGCTGAGAAAGTGCCAGGGTCTCCTCCCAGGGGGTGTGCAGCACAACAGGAACTGTTGCATGTGTCTTGGGACATCATGGTTTGGAGATCTTCCATGTGAGACTGTAACCATTGTATAAAGATGATTGTTATTGCTACACAGGTAACTTGTCAGTATAATAATTGTGTGTGTGGCCGGGGTGCGTGGGGTACGGAGGAAGGAAGAGAGAGAGAGGGAGAAAGTGAAAGAGAATGTGAATGAATAAGAATGTCCACAGGTGCAAGGAAACAATTGAGAGAAGGATGTTTAAAATTGTCTTTTGCTTGTTATAAAACCATTTTTATGACACAAACAATTTTGCTAAGATTGCCAGATAAGAGACAAAGAAAAAAAAATGATGCTTTTTAGGTAGGCAAATGGAATAAATACTAAAATTTTAGGTAATTTCTTCCACTATAAGTTGTTAATATATAGATATTAAGAGGCATTATTATTTGGTGCTAAATGCACTGGACTCAGTATCCTCATATTATGGATGATAATACCATTTCACAAGTTGGCCGGTAGAATCAAGTGAGGTAGTGTGGAGACTACTTTGAAAAGTGTGAAGTATTTCTGAAAGTACTAATGGTATTACTAACAGAAATAATACTATTCTCTGTCCATTTAGTTAATTAAATAGCTAAGGGAAAGATAAAAAAAGGAGAGCAATATTTATTTAGATGTCACTACCCAGTTCCTGAATATCATTTCAATTGCAATGATGCACTTTGCTCCTACCTTCTGTCACTGAACACATAATAGAATCTGGGAACTGTCTAAATATATTTTTGGATTTGTTTCTTCTATATTGTAGAATTCACAGGTTTGGAATGACGTTCTTACCTGATCATATATTTTCTAAGAGTCTCTATACACATAGTGATTTTTATTTCCATTAACGTTGTTATAGAGTATATAGCTAGCTCTAGCTGACTTCCTTCCTTTTCTGATTACAAAAGTCTTCAGTTGATTAGGTATTAGAATGGGTGATCAGCAGTTGTTCCAGGCGTTAGGCCCAAGTAAGTTGTATAGTAGATTATGCAAAGCCTGAAAATATATCAGGAGATAGGACACTTGTTTCATGAAACACTTGAAAAAAAAAAAAGCAGACAGTGCCTTTGAGGTGATACTCTGTATTTGTGTTATGAGGTTGATTCGTTAAAAAGTACAGATTCTTTGCTGAGAAGTAATTATTAAAAAAACACAAACTGGAAGTGCTGACAAATGTGGTCTTCTGCACCTCTAGGACAGAGGATGTCAACTTTCTCCAAAGGTCAGATAGTAAATATTTTAAGTTTTGCAGACCATCTGGTCTCTGTTTCGACTGTTCAACTCTGTTGTTAAAGCAGGAAAGAAGCCACAGACAACAGGTATAGGGAAAGGTGTGGTTGTGATATAATAAAACTCTATTTATAGCAATAGGCACTGGGCTGGATTTGGTTCCCAGGCTATAGTGTGCTGACTACATACTGCTTTTGTATGTGTACATTGAAAAATAATATGTTGGCTGCTCTAGTTCACATATAGTGACAAATAAAAGGGAAAAGGGAAAGTAATAAGCAAACAGTGGAAGTAGAAGCAGGTACACAGTAAGGAGTGGGACAGTGGAAAGCAAGGTACAACATGAGCACAGTATGATAAGAATGGAGATTATAGGGAATACTGTGGAGGTCCGTATTTGTACTGGAATATCTCTGGGGGAAAAAAGGTTTATTTTGAAGCATTGGAAACCATTGTAGCTTGAACTAAATACAATTTCAGGCAGATCAGGAGTGTGATGTAAAGGCCCGACAGCAGTTGCTTTTCTCTATGTCTCTGCATGCTAAAAGACAGAGGTTCACATTTTGAGAGTAAAGTGATTTCTCTAAAAATGACTAATTTCATAGTTGGTAAAACTAGCAGAAGTAGCTTTTTTGTGTGTGTTATGGTCCAGAAAATTAGAAAACAGATTGGTGGCTTGTGTATAAAGACTAATCAGAGCAATAGGAACAGTGCAGCATGGGTCTTAAGAGTCACTTAAAGTGGATTTTTAAAATAAAAATATATCTTTAGAGATGTTTATTTTGATATAAGTATGTTTCAAGATTGTGTTTTTACTTTTTGGAAAGTTTCATTTATTTTTTGCTATATTTCTCTTGCTTTTTATGAGCTATCATTTAGAAATCTGCTTTCTGAAAGTATATGAGAAAGGAATTGTTCTAAAAATCACAACTTCAGAGTAGAAGTAATGGAGGCATTTTTATTATTTTAGAAATATGAAAGTGAAAAATTTGATACAATGTTATGAAATATATACAGTTTAGAAGTTGATACTTTGTGAAATTTTATGAAAAAATTCAACGTATGTTAAAATGAGCTGTTAAGCATTTTGAAGTAGAAAAATATCATATGTTTTCATCACTTATATCTACTTATATGCGTGAAAAAGGTATAGGATTGTACTTATAGGTTGAATAATGTATTGTAAATAGATTCAAAGACTGACTTTTGAAATTAAAATTTAAAATTCATTTGAAATTATAATTTAATCCACAGAAAGGTGACTGATGGCTGTTTTAATTCTAATTCATTCTCAAATCTGTATTTTAAAAGGTGAACCTCCTTTTCCTTTTTGAAAAAAGCAATTGTATTATTCTAATATTCCTTCAAACACTGTTTAATGGTGAGGAATTTGCTTTCAATTCTCATTTCCTTTTAAGAAGAAATTATCTTAGCATTCTAATATTTCAAATTTTTCTGACAGTAAGGAGTTTGCTTTAGATTCTCATTCTTGAAAAGAATAACTTTATATCCTCTGGGCATTATTTCCTAAAGAATTTCACATTATCCCTATTTTTATATTTGAGTTACTCTTCTCCGAATGCCTATTCTGTTTTTCTCATGAGCAAATTGAACCTGAGGTGAGAGTCCTGTACAGTTCTGTGGCGCTTCGCTTCCCTTTCTTCCTTGTTCACTCTGAAATTCAGCCTTCCTCCTACTTTCATTCTCAATAGTCCCTTCTCTCTTAGTCCCGATTTTTTCCCGTTTCTTGTCATCTTTCCTGCCTACTCCTTTGCAGCACTGTTGTATTTTTACTTGTCCTAATGTTGCTGTTTTATATTCTATGATGCTCTCACTCCCTTTACTTATTTAAAATAACTCCTATACAATAATTTCTCAAGACTTTTGTAAAAGCTTTTCTAGGAATACTTGGAGATCATTTTAGAAGCCTACTGTCCAAGTGTCAGTTTAATTTAAAAGTGCAAAAAACTCTTAAAATTTTCATAGAAGTACTTGTGATATTGTCTCTACTGTATGTCATCAGTCATTGTTTCTGGATAGCACAATCAATAGAGAATTTACTTATTTGCTTATTTATTTTATTTAAGGTGAACAAGTTTCATGTATTTCATATATACAGATTTAGGAACATAGGGATACTTCCCATCCTACCCTCTTTCCTGCCTGCCCATGCTCCCACCCTTTATACTCCTTCCTCTCTTATTCCCTCTCTTATTTTTACAATGATCTACTTTCAATTTACTTTATACTCATAAGATTAACCCTACACTAAGTAAAGAATTCAACAAATAGTAAGGAAAAAAAAAAAACACTGTTCCTCCTCAACAGTATCAACAGGGAATTTATAATTAGATGAAACTATTAACACGTGTATTATTCAGATATTATTGTAATTATGATCTCAGTCATTAGGTATAGCAAAAACAGCTGCATTTCGAAGGGCCTCCCATTTAACACAAAGAATTATTTAATTTAACAAATTACTGAAAAATCTTAAAGTAGCAATGCAACACAGATTTAAATGCCAAATGACCCAGCATAATGTTGCTCATAGTTTATTTAGAGACTGTGACATGTGGCTTACTGTAGATTGTGTGTCAGTCTTCATGCGTGATGTATGGTGCTGATACTAATCGGGGGATGGACCCCCAGTGCTCAAACTGTGTTGTGGATTATACCTACACTACTGATGCTTCCCCCCTCTTTGCCAGTATTAGCAATCTGCTTTTGTACTTTGACATCCAGGATTTCCCTAGTGAATTTTGTCACAGAAAAAAGAGAATCATCAATATCGCAGTTAAACTTGACTTTCAAAGCTAATAGTATCTCATTTGGGGGCTCAAATTTAATAAATTTTCTTTGATTCTGGGTGAGTTTTTAAACATCAAACAATGAATTGGCCAGGGTGCAGTAAAATATTTAGATCTATTGACTATGGTTCAGAAGGGTAGAAGGCAAAACACTAGTGGTTTGATGTTGATAAATTCTCGGTACCTTAATCCACATTAATGTTTTCTTTTATCTGAGTGCACATCAGTGACAAAAAAAGCAAGAGAGAAGATATCCATACATATAAAATATAAAGCCTAAAGCAGATATAATTATAAAATATGATTTATTTTGTTATGCTAAGTTTAATAGCATTCTCCTCCAGATTGAAGATTAGAGAATGTTTATTATAGATAAATATACATTTTGAATTGGGACTCCAGTGTAGTCACACTCATAGACATTGCATCATAATCTATGGTTTAGTGTACTTTGACATTCACTGATGCATAGAAAAAAGTTTTCAGATCCACTTCAGAAATAAAAAGATTTTTATACCCGTGGCTTGGCATGAACAATTAAAGATGCCATGATATGTTTGTGTGTATTTGCTGATTTGAGGAAACTCTATAGAGCTTGATAGTTTTGTGAGATGTATTGATTTCTTTAATGTAGTCATAAAATAAAATGACTCAAACAATATTATAATCTGGCTAAGTAGAATACAAAACTTAAGGCAAGGTTTTCCATGTTGTATTATTGCCAAGTCATATTTGAATTTGCTCAGATAAAACTAGACATATAGAATATATTTATTTGCACAATTTAATGTTGTTTCTATAGTTATCCCTGTTCTCGGCCTTTGCTACCCCACAAAGACCATTTTTTCCTTGTGGCCTTAAGGTAGTTTATAACATCAAATATGTGGTTTTTAAAACCTATTCAAGCATAATGAAAGTTCAAAAGTATGCCTATTTATGAAAACTCCTAATCATTAAAATATGTGTTTAAAATGAGAGCTTACTGACATTAAATGTAAACTAAACTATGAATTCTTAGGGCTTTTACTTAAGTTTGGGAATTAAAAAACCAAAAATATCTATTTCTGAATGTTTCCTTTTATTTATTTATCCTACAGTTGTGGGAATATTTTCTCATTTGTCCAGAAGGTGGCAGTGTGATATCAACTGCATTTGTGTCCATAGTGGCTAGAGAATTGGGTTTCTCCAGTGTCTGTGATGGGCTTGTATTGTTACCTTTCTGAATACTTAAAATATAGTACAAATACTACGGATTTTATTTTACTTTTCTTATATACAAGTTGTGTGACCAAGTTGTTTTATATTTATTTAATCATTATGACTCAAATTTAATAAGATTTGGCAACTTAGAAACGTGAACAGGGCAATCAAACCTCTTGTGTATTTTTAAGTATCCTTTGTGTTAAGCATATTTGTTTTTATTTCGGTGTATATATTATTGAAGTTTTCTTTTCAACAACTAGTGTCTAATAGCTATCTTTTTCCAATATGTATCAGTTAATATCATTTAAACTGAACATGCTAAGAAAATGCTAATAATTAGGAGATTGCTGTTTGGTGTTTTGTGTGTGTGTGTGTGTGCGTGTGAATTTTTTTTTTTTTTTTGCCTTCTTTTTCTTTTGAGGGTGGAACTGTGAAAAAATAATTCAAAAATCTCTTGATCAGAAGAGCTCCAGTGACTCTTCTTCCCCTCCTTCATTTCAAGCAGGAGGATGCTTTTTCTTCTTAACATTCTCCCCCAGCACTCTGAATTAGAGATTTATTTGCAACGAAAAATCAATTAGTCCTAAATTTATTCATGGATTTCAGGTCCAGCGATCAATGCAAGTCCACTCAGTGGGCTCAAGGGGACCCAGTTCATCCCAGTTAATGTGTCTGAAGGGGAATTACCATTGATGCTGTTTTTTTCCCTTTAGGTCAGAGATCAGATCTCGCTGTCACGGACTGCAGCAAGTAGGAATGACTTCACCCTGCAGCTACCCAAACTGCACCTGGAGACCTTTGCAATGGAGGGGCTCAAGGGCGGGCCAGAGGTGGTAGCATGCCAGGTTAGAGTCTAAATAACATTGTTTGCTACTGAGACATATGGAAAAATAAATTGCACTAACTGGAGAGAACGAAAGCCTCAAAGTATTGTGAATAATTTAAAGGAGATGCAAATAATTTTCCTTCTATCATGTAACAGAATATTTCACAAAAAATGTTTTTTTTTCCTGAAGCCTAAGACTACACTATTAAAATAATCTAGAAAAGTACTTTCACAGAAGAAAATGCATATTTTATAAAGTACAGTATTAAAAGAACACACTTTCCTATCAGTAAAGGACAATAAGACACTAAGCTGTTATCTCTTTAAGCTGGTCGCAATTTGTTGCTCTTGTTGTTTTAAAATAAATCAGTTCGGGTAAAATTACCAAGAAAGATATATAACATTTTTCAAGGTTAATTCCAAAATATATCCAACATTTTTTCTGTGGTAGTTTTGTTTCGGCAGAACTAGATCCTAACTGGATTTTGTATTAAAGAGCACTTTACCTTTTAATGCTTAGTTTTAATGAATATTATGTGAAAACTAGGTCATTTGATTTATGAAATTTAAAGCATCAAATCATAAAACTTCAAGTAGCTTTAAAATAAACTTAATAGAGAAACTTATTTTCAGAAACACTCATTTTCAAATGCCGTAAGTATCCTTATATTTTATCTCACTATTATTGTGATCATTTTTCTTCTGAAAGTTAAAAATTTTTAATTGGAAGAAACAAAGTTCAGCATGTGGTTGGTTTTCCTTTTTGATGCCCAGTACCTTCGTTAGAAAAATTTATCAACATTATGTAAATTTTAGGAAGCCTGTTTTTTTTTAAAAAGACATTCTCTTTATTCAATAGCACTCTAGATTTTTCAGTATATTTAAAGGAGAAATCTCTTAAAATTCAGGCTGTGTTTCACACTTTGAGGTCTAAAAATAATTTATAACATTTTATAAAATAAGTTTATGACCCTGTGGAATTTTAATTTTGTAAAAAATTAATATTAGTCCATGTGGCAATGTGTTAATTTTTTACGTGCTTCACACCCTAATTTGTTGTTACTACCCAAATATGTGTTCTACAAAGAAAAATATACTCATTGCTTCTTTCATTAGATTGTTGAGCAATATATTTAAAATATATAATTATAAACCTAAGCATAAAATATTTTACTTTCTGTTATAGGCTAGAACACTATACTATTCTTTAGGATGAGACAAAAATGTAGATTTGAAATTTTGTGATCAGTATTTATGAGTTCATTGTTACTGTGAATATGATATAATTTGGAAGATTCCTAATGGTTGTCAAAATAATCCTTTACTTGACTCTCTTGTTATAGAATCTTCCAAGGCTTAGGACTTGTGGCAATTGACATGTAAGGTCTTCCACAAATTAGATTTTGTTGATTTGGGAAAGACTGATTCTCAAGAATGCCATATTTGGGAGCAAACCATGAATTGTTGGTAGAGAACCCTAATTTAAATTACTATCTTTTCCAGGTAATGTGTGCACATTACCACATACATGTGGGTAAGGTTTTCATTGACATGCAGTAATTTGCATTGTACTTACAAGATTAGATTATAACTCATTGTTTCAGTGAACACTTCTAAGTACCAGGCACCATGCTTAGCTCTTTGAATATGTCATCTGATTTAATTCTCCAACCACCACTACAACAGGTAGCTCTTCTCAGGTCAACAGCAAGGAGATAGCAAGTGTGGATTTAACTCTAAGAGTAGTTGATAGCAAAGCTGTACTACTAAATCTGACCAAAAAAAAAAAAAAATAGACACCTGTGAAAAATCTTAAGCATAAAACCTTGTAAATCCATAATGGCATTTTCTTCCATTTATGATATTAATTATTATACATCTATGGTTTATGCTGTATTGTAGGTAAATTTTACCACACATAAAAAATGTTGTTTCCATTTGACAATCTCATAGTATGAAACCCGACTTTTCAGTATAAAATATGTGTGCATTTAGGCTAAGTCTGGCTTCTTATTTAGCAATTTATTGTTTGTTTAGCTTTGTACTCTTACTTTGTATTGATAAAATGGACTATTCAGAGGATATGACCTTTGATTATGAGGCAAGGATCTCTAGGTAGGGTGTGGTAGTGTATGAACGATTTGGCCAGCTGCACACCTGTCATTTAGAGCAGTAGAAGCTGAAGATTTTTGTCTTTTCCAACGGAGAAAGCTGTATTACAGGTTTTCAGTTTGAAGGAGGGGAGACTGGTGAGCGGTAATGAAAGGGGAGGAAAATGAGTGGACCATCTATTCTGTGAATCTAGCATAGCTTTCCTGCAGGATAAAACTCTGTTCACTTAGACTCAGAGATCTGCTACCTTTAAAAAAACTGTTATTTTTCATTTTATTTGAAAATCAAACCCAAAGAGATCTATCCACTGATTTACTCTCCAAATGCCTGCAACAGCTGGTGCTGGGCCAGGTTGGAGTCAGGAGCGAGGAACTCCATGTGTGACATCATCTGCTGCCTCTCAGGATGTGAATTAACAGGAAGCTGGATTGGAAGCAGAGTAGCCGTGAGTTAAACCAGGCACTCTCTTAAGAGATGTGGATATCCGAAATGGTGATTTAAGCCACTACTCCAGTACTGCCCCTGTTTTAGCTTTTTGCCCCAATTTCTGTAGCTGCAAAAATTTAATGCTTCTGATTTCTTAGACTTGTAGGGGGATTGGATAAAGCAATGCATGTAGAGACCACAGTGCCTCGCACTGAGAAAGCAGGCCATGCATAGTGGCTGTTATTATTGCATTCATTATGAAGCCTCTGTCATTTTGAGGACTGGTTATTTGGGAGTTTTTTTCTCCATATCTTTCCATTTGGTTCCCTCACTTCTCTCTCTCTTTTTCAAAAGCTGTAATAAGTTTGATCAAGCACAGCCTCCTTTAGTTTCTGTGTGTTTTTATGTCACGTGACGTTTCATTGAAACCGCATCTCAGTGAAACCTTTTGTCTAAGCTCCTATGGCTTTATCTCCCAAATAATAGCATATTAGGCTGTCACTGTGATATGGAGAGAAATGAAAACCCTCAGATCAGACCAGTTAGCTTTCACGGAAGAGTCTAGTACAGTATGAATGCAGAGTACCCATACCTTCTCATTGAAGTGTTTAAGGTTTAGTACATAAGATAAAGTATACTGGCCATACTATATATACAAAGATAGTACCTATTAATATATTATACTCTGAATTGTTTTTCACTAATTATTATTTGTAATCCTAGCACTATCTGTTAAACATTGGCCAGATAGAGACTGCCTGTGTCTGTCTCCATTCAAAGATAACAAATAATCCTTAAATGAACAGTAACAATAGCCAACATTTGTTGAATGCTTACTCTGCACCAGTTACTATTACCTTGTCTTATGATCTCATTTAATCCCTGCAATAACTTCATGAATAATAGGTGTTTTATCTTTATTCCATTTCACAGAGGAAGAAAGTGAAGTCTGTTGAGATGAAGTAGATATTAAAGGTCAAATACCCAATGAGCAGGGTAACTGATCAATTCATGTTTTAATCATGCCATTCTGCCTTCCGTTAAGCCATGACTTACTGGATTACTTTTTTTTTTTCTTTTAAGATGTCTAAGACAGATAAGGAATAAAGGTGGAAGCTGACTGGGGAATGCAGTTTCATTTGTGTGAAAATAATGGGGCAAATACAGAATCAGAAGAGGGTGAGCTGGACAGATTACTTAGCTTACCTGTAATTTGGCCTCTTCACCTGTAAAAAGAAGATAAAAGTTCCTCACTAATAGTGTTAGTATGATGATTAATCCATTGAAACTGCTGGTAGTGGTGATGGGTATATGGCAATTACTCAATGTTTTCCAGCTGTCCACTAACATGAAAGCTTCTTGAGGCCAGGAACTCAGCCCTGGTCTATGGCTGCCTTCTGTGCTTACGACCATCTCTAGCACTGAGGAGGTCCTAGGTAGCCGGGGGTGAATGAGCATGAAGTTTCAGCCACTTGGCAGAATGACTTAGAAAACTGCTGTGGTCTAAGTTGTGCATGCTCTTAGGCTCAGATCATTTAAAAATAAAGTTGAGGTGTTTAAGCTTTAGTGAATAAGACCCATACCTCTGGAAATGTAGCAGATTTTATAAAGATATATGTATGAACACTTCATTATGAAGTCTTCATTGTGAAACCACATATTTATGAAGATTTTAAGCAAGGGTCTTCACAGTGAATGAAGTAACCCTTGAATCACTCCTATCTCCACAATGTCACTGTGTAGTCCTTGCTTGGTTTGGCTTTTAGTTATGTGTTATACCCAAAACTTTTGAGATACCTTGACTTATATATTTCTGCTTATTTTACAGGCATAAAGATTTCTTTGAGCTTTTTTTGTGGTATTTATATAAATAAATCATAAAGAGCATCTTGATGGGAATTTTTTTAGAATTTCTTTATATATAAGGTAATGAAATAAGTATCAGTACCATAACTGTCAGAAAATAAAAATATCTAGAATGACTCTAGGTAATTTTTTACATGCATTCTCTATTTCACTACTTATGCAGTAGACTTCTAATTGCTCTGCATGAAATTTATGCATTTTGTCATACTTACAAATTAAAGACATGTTAGGCAATTTCATTTAAAAGGTTGTACCATTGAGATATTTTCTTCTTCATGTTATTCCTTCCACATAAGTGAAGTTTCAGATAGCTGATTATATTTTTAAACACAAAAATCAGCCAAAATGAATGAAAATCTTGATACATATGTCAAGTACTCTTATATAAAAAGAATATAATACACCCAATTAAATTTTGTTATCACTCAAATTCATTATTATCTATAAATTATAATAGTATAATATAATCAAGTATATAATGCCATTTGCCTTAAACAATATAACTTGATAGAGATTTTGATAATTTTAAAAATAAGCTTTTAAAAAGATTATAGGTGTTGTACATGATCATAACAATAAAAAAAAGACCCTACTAAAAAGTTAGAGGAAAATGAAGATCATTTAACATTAAGCAATTCAGAGACAACAAATGTTAACTTTTTTAATAATTATTCTGGTTATTTCTAGCAATACATATAATATATGTAAATTCACAGGCACATATCATTTATATTTAATAAATCTCCGTTATATATAAATGTATGAATGTATGCATCTAAACAATAATTATGCTATAATTTTTTGTAAAATTTCCTAAAACTAAAACGCATGTCATAGATATCTTTCTTGTCAATATAAATTAGATTTTCAGGTGATATATGCTACTCTTCTTAGTCACCTATTTTATTTTAAAAGATTTTTTTGTAATAAAGTATCTTCACTTATATCCATTGTTAAAATACAGACTTCGGCACTTGTTGATAACTAAGAATATCTGTTAGAGTTTGGAGTTCTTCGAAGTTTTTGGAATATTTGGCAGATGTGACATTTTATATCTTGCATCATGGGTTGTGTTTGAGACTGTTGGTGGGTGTTTATCATTGTTGTTTTTATTGTTGGACCTTTCATCTCTCTGCCTTCTATGAAGGGCAAGTTGATGTATGAAGGCAAGGAATTGCATCTATTTAAATAATCATATAACTTCTAATCCTTAACTCAGTTGAAAGTATTTATGCATTACATCCTCTATGGAATGATCTGGTACCAGTGATCTGCACTGACACCTATTAAAGTCTGATAGAAAGTCTTTCCAGACTAGGCATGGTTCACAAAGTCCCTTTTTTCTAGTTTTGTTGGTTATCATTTCTTTATTTATTCTAAGAAGGAATAATTAGGAAGAAAATAAAATCACAGCAGAATCAGTATTATAGAAGGCTGCAGAGGTTTGCGACCTGGAAAGAACTGGAAGTGGCTATAGAGCAGATGCAATCCTTTTCCCTATGGGCCCAGCTTACACAGGGAGCAGGAATTATCATTGTTTTAAGAATTGTTACCTTTCTTGCAAAGGATGAACGAGGAGGATCATCCTTGTGGTGCAGAAAGTGCTCCTGGAGTTTTCTTCTAGAATTACTGTTTTCTGTGAGCCCTTGCTTTCACTTCCTCCTGCATGTCTGCTTCGCCCTCTGTAAAGTGGAGACCATAACCTCTGCCCTGTACATAGTGCGGTGATTGTGAGAATCATGACAGATGTGAAAGAACTTTGAGAATTAAGCAGCAATATGTATTTTTGAATTGCCTGCCTGCCTGCCTTCCTTCCTTCCTTCTTTTTTTCTCTCTCTTCCTATTTATTTATTTATTTATTTGAACGTCAGAGTTACAGAGAGGCAGAGAGAGAGGGAGAGAGATCTTCCATCCTCTGGTTCACTCCCTAAATGGCTGCAATGGGCAGAGCTGGGCCAATCCGAAGCCAGGAACCAGAAGCTTTCTCCAGGTCTCCCATGGATGCAGGGGCCCAAGGACTTGGGCCATCTTCTACTGCTTTCCCAGGCCATAGCAGAGAGCTGGATCAGAAGAGGCGCAGCCAGGACATGAACCAGCACCCATATGGGATGCCGGCACTGCAGGCTGGGGTTTTAACCTGCTGCACCACAGCGCCGGCCCCCATTGTTTTCTTTTTTTAAGTATTTGGCAAATACATCTTCCTTGGTCAGGGTGGTTTTCAATTTCAGGCTGAGATTTTTGCTCTTCTAAAAGACAAGCAAGCAAATCAGATTATAGGGAAGTTAGCAACCACGAATTTGTGCAATTTTCTGTATGTCATTGAGTTTACTAGAAGCATCATGTTGATCAGAAGGGGAATTGCTTTGTTAGCAGCATAGTATTTGGGCAAGATAAAATAATTCCACTCTCTGTGGAAGGAGGCAGCAAGGTAGCATCAAGAACTGAAGTCTTGGATTTGTAATTTAAGCATGTTAGCGAGTCACTCAACAATCTGAGCTGCCATTTCTTCATCTGCAAATGGTGACAGTGAAGCCTGTTTTGCTTTCACTCACATGGTTGTGTGGAGACTGGATGAGATTATGTGCATGTGAAGGTGGTTTTTACACTAGAAAACAGTATATTAATCTAAGCTATATAGGACTGGATTGTGGAGGCCTGGGGTCAGGGGTAGTGACCAAAGTGCATTGAGGAACATTTTAGTGTTTTGACTCTTGAAGTTTTTGATTGATGACCTGTTCAACATGTGCCTTCAAAAGAATAAAATGTTCAACAACTTTAGTGTTTCTTTCCATTTCAGTATAAAAATCATGGCTAACCCTTAGGTAATGAATGCCCTGCATATACTTCTCTCTAAATATTTATTTTTTCAGAATAATTCAAACATTACTAATGTTTTTATATTATTTTGTAAAAATTATTTTGTCTCTTTTATTTACCCCATTTAATTTTTCTGAATTTCAAAAATGCCAGCTCAGTGAAATGGTTACAGTATTTGCTTATATGTGAAATATTTAAGATGCACTTAGTAAAAAATAAAAATGGCAAAATATATCAGAATACTGAATATATATTTTTTCCTTACAACTTTCAGTTCTAGTTTCTAAGTAGAAAAGTTGTTGAATAATTTGCATATAATTTCTTTGTTATTAATGTTAAGAGGCAAAAACTAAATCCTAAGCTTGATCTTTTATCTTTTTTTTTTCATTTTTGAAGCCTATTTTAAGTGTAAGTATGACCTTACTAGATAATACCTTTTAATGCTTATTATTGAGGATTGGAGCATTTGAACTCTCAAGTGCTACAGCCAGAATTGCTATTCATTTTAGCTGCTTGGACCAAAAAACAGTGTTTGATGGACTGCCTAGGTGAAGACCTGGAAAAGGAAGGGTTATCTACAAATTGAGTGAGTTTATTATGGCTTAGTGATTTGCTGATTGATTTCATTTGCTGTCAGTTAAGGCTCTCTTAATGCCAGTTTTCTTTGCATAATGCCTTGAAATAAAGACTGATGAAGTTCTTCAGATTGATGCCGCTTATATAAACTGACCCTGATTTGCCCTACTCTACATGACAATTTAAGTGACAGCAGTTAGAAGAAAATACAGCAATGAATATGCAACTTAAGGATTAAGAGAGATGCAGTAAGTCATTCAGTCTAAAACTAAATCTAAACGTGATTTCTTGTAATAATTCCACAGATGCTTTAAATTTTATTAAACAGACTATTATTACTCTCAAGTATATGCTTTCATATGAGTGTATATATACATATTTGAAGTACGAGAACATAAAGTCATCCTAAAAGTGATTATAAATCTCTTCAAATTATAGTAAATCTTTTTCTCTCTGATTGCTTAAGCTTAGAGATGTCACAATCACAGCTTAAAAATTATTTTATTTGGATAGCTACATGCAAAAGAGTAAAATTGGACCCTTGTTTTCTCCCATATACAAAAGTCAATTCAAAATCGAATTAAATACTTTTAAGTAAGACTTTAATGTAAGACTTCAAGCTTAAAACTTCTAGAATGAAACATAGGGACAAACTCCTTGACTTTGGTCTTGAAAATGATTTTTTTGGATATGGTAACAAAGTATAACAACAAAAGCAGAAATAAACAAGTTACAAAGTTTCTGCACAACAAAGGAAACAAAACGAAAAGGTAACCTGTACAATTCATGAGAATATATCCAATAGCTTGTTTTTTTTTAAATAATTATTTATTTTTATTTGAAAAGCAAATTCTAGGGAGAGGAGAGAGAGAGAGTGCTGTCATCCAATGGTTCACTCCCCCAAATGGCTGCAACAGCCAGGGCTGGGCCAGGCTGAAGCCAGGAACCCAGAGCTTTTTCTGGGTGTCCCACATGGGTACAGAGGCCCAAAGACTTGGGCCATCTTCTGCTATGTACCTAGGAGCATCAGCAGAGAGCTCGATAGGAAGTGGAGCAGCCAGGTCTTGAACTGGTATCCATATGGAATGCTGGTGTCGCAGTTGGAGGCTTAATCTGCTATGTCACAACACCCCCTTAGCTTGGTTTTTAAAAATTTATTTATTCTTTACACCAAGCCTGTGTTATTCTATAGCACTACAAAGTGCACTAAGACAGATAATATATGTTGGTAAATATGTGGAGAAAAGGGAACCCTTGTACACTGTTGAGAATGTAAATAGGTGTAGCCATTATGAAAAACTGTACCAAGGTGCCTCAGAAAATTAAAATAGAACTACCATATGATCCAGCAACCTGCTTTTGACTTTGTATCCAAAAAAAGTGAAATTACTGTCTTGAAGGGTTAGCTTCATTCCCATGTTCAATACAGTGTCATTCATAATAGCCAAGATATGGAAACAGTGTTAAGTAACTTCTGATGCATGATAGGTAAAGCAAGTATAATAGGATATCATCCTTTAAAAATATTTATTTATTTAAAAGGCAAGAGTGACAGAGAAGTAGACACAGAGAGTGAAAGAGAGTTCTTCCATTCACTAGCTCACTCCCTAAATGGCTACAACAGCTAGGATTGGGCTAGTCTCAAGCAAAGAAGCAGGAACTCCATCTGCGCTCCCACATGGATGGCAGGAGCCCAACTCCTTGGATCATCAACTGCTGCCTTCCCAGGCACATTAGCAGGAAGCTGTTTGGGAAGAAGAGTAGATGGGGCCCCAGCTGGCACTCCAGTATGGGATGCCAGCATCACAAGTGCCAGCTTATTCACTGTACTCCAGTGCCAACCTCAGACTGTTCATCCTTGAAGGAAATCCGCAGTATGCAGCGATATGGATGAACCTGGAGAACATTATGCTAAGTGGAAAAAATCTAAAATTGTTAAATTTACTAAAAAAACACAAACAGTAGAATGGTGATTATCAGGGGAATGGGAAAAATGGGCAGATACTGATGAAAGTAGACCAACTTTGAGTCATAAGATGAATAATTTCTGGAGATCATGACAATCATTGTGTAATGGATGTGTATACTTAGAATTTGCTATAGAGAGGATCTTTAGTATTTTAATATTAAGTATTATTTTAACTATATAAAGTGATAGATATGTTAATTTCATTGGGTAACAGTTTCCCTATGTACTTTTATATGTACATCAAATCATGTCATCTACCTTAAATATATATACTTTCTATTTGTCCAAAATCTTTTACTTGAGGTTGCTTAGCGCTGTGTATTAAGTAAACACTGAAATGTGGAGTGATCTTGAGGCTTTTTGAAAGCACTTTTCAGTTTAAGAGTCTTCTAGTAACAATAGGAGCTTTTAAATCTTGTTCAGTGGCCAAAAGTCTCTCAGTGCCGGCTAAAAAGAAGCCATAATTTTTTGGCAGAAGACTAACCTAAGTAACTCACTGAAAAAAACATAAAATATTTGTTAGAGGGTAAACTGTGGCACAATAAAATATTGAAGAGTTTATTGAACAAACAGAAATCCATGAATTGGGCAGTCCAACCAGACGTGGTTCAGAAATTGCAAAGCCAAAATCAGCTCCGTCATATATAAGGTTGTTAACTGATTGATTCATTTATTTTTAAAAGAAAAGTAAAATTTAAAAAGCCTACTTTAGTAAATTTATTTAAAAAAACTTATACGTTTGTTTGATAGGCAGAGTGATGAGCAGATAGAGAGAATGAGAGCTCCCGTGCATTGGTTTATTCCACGAACGCCTGCAATGGCTGGGACTGGGCTGGGCCAAAGTTGAGAGCCAGGAACTCAGTCCAGGTCTCTCACATGGTTGGGAAGAATCCAACTACTTGAGCATTAGTAGGGAAGCTGGAGTCAGGAGCCAGAGCTGTGGGTTGAATCAGGTGCTCCAGTGTGGAATACAGGCATCTTAACCACTTGGCTCAACACTCGTTCCCAACAAATTATTTTTTTTGATAACTTCCTTTAGGAATAATATCCTTATTTCTTCTAACAAAGCATCAGGTTTTTTTTTTATTTAATTTAATTTTTTTAAGCTCCAAGGACTAGTCAATATTAGTCTATCAAGGTTTTACATTTTAGAAGGCAAGAGTTATATTTGAATAAGTCTGGGCCGAGTTACTGGAACCTGCTCCCTGTCCCTTCCTGTGTTCTGTCTTCCCTGGTTCATCCAGCCTCAGTGATCAGGAGGGGCCCTGCAGTAGCACTAGCAACAAATTGCCTCAGCTCCTAGGTGACCTAGGAGACTATACAGAATGGCTGGGCCTTTGTTTTATCCCAGACTGGCTGTGTTCCTGGCAGAAGGGGCATCAAAAGGTTCACAGAAAATTTGCATTATCTTTTTTCTTTTTCTTTATTTTTACATTGTATTTATTTGAGACATAGAGTTACAGACAGTGAGAGGGAGAGACAGAGTGAAAGGTCTTCCATCTGCTGGTTCACTCCCCAAATGGCTGCAACAGCCAGGAGCCAGGAGCTTCTTCCGGGTCTCCCACACAGGTGCAGGGGCCAAAGCACTTGGGCCATCCTCCACTGCTTTCCCAGCCCATAGCAGAGAGCTGGATTGGAAGAGGAGCAGTCGTGACCCATATGGAATAATGGCACCCACGCAGAGGATTAACCTACTGCTTGGCCCCTGCATTATCTTTTAATTTCCCACAAATGTTTTGAAGCCCTCTTATATCTATGGAGATATTTGCTCTGAAGAACATGTTCCTTTTCCTGCTGATCACTAGAGTGAACTAAAAAAAAAAAAAATGAGAAGACAGAGAGCTGCTGAAGGGATTCAACTTAAAATTGGACTTGATTTTGATCTTCTCAATTTTAAGAGTTGCAGTAATTAATTGGAAACCATTCATGTTTGTATGTAGATGTTGATTTCTAGCTCATTTGAACTTAACAGAATATCACACAAGAAATTTATGAAATGAATCGTTAAACATTTTAGTGGAATCCTTTTGCTTATTACATGAATTTGTATGTATTCCAGTGAATCATGATCCCATATGCATCTGTTTAGCAGCTCCAGGTGATACAGTTTTGTTGTAACACAGGAATTGTTTTTCTTCATCTGGTCCTACAGCCCACATCTGCAATTCCAAACTTTGAAATGCTCTGAAAACTGGTAACCTGGAGGCAAAACCTGCCCTGCCTGAATTTTGTGGTTAAATCTGAGAAGAAGTGACACGAGGCTCTTTGTAATCTCAGTTTATCTTGGGCGGTGTCATTATTCGCATGTTTTACTACAGAATGTGTTTGATTTAGAGGGTGCCGCTCCAGCTTTCAATGGGGTGTTATTTAATGTGTGGTATATTTCCAAAATCTGAAAAATCCTGAACTGTGAAACACATCTAGTTCCAAAGGTTTCCAAGGGTTTTGGGAACTGGACTAGCATTGTACATCAGCATCCACAGCAATGACACACATCATTATTTTAATGCAAGCTTCTTGTTTTGCATAAAGTGGGATATTATGCTTGAGTAAATGTGAAATTTAAAGTTGATGTCTACTATCTTTTTGCTTCTTATTTTGAATCATAAAAGATTTGTGTAGTAGTTTGTACTGCCCGAAGGCTCAGAGACCTCAACAGTTGCATCATATCCCAATCAGATATGGTTCTAATAGGCTTTATTTTGCTTGTGTTTAACACCTGTTTGCAAAGTGGTGCACATTTCTGCCGCATGTGAGTTGGAATCCCGAGACATTTTTAAGCCCCTCCCTTGTTATATTCTAAAATCAGAATGAACGAAATGCCTTGTCACATGATCTACTTAGCTTTTATTACCCATCATTCTATTTTGTTCCCACTGGGTAAGGGAATATAGATTTTTAAAGAGTATGACAAAGCCAGAATCTCCTACTATTCATACAGAAAAAAGTAAAATCTCAAGTCTCTTCTGAGTGCAATGATATTGTTCTTATCCCTGACGCCTGGTAATCCATAGTTGCCTCAGGAACCAAAATGGTCTTTGCTTCAAAATTCCCCACTTATTAAAGACAGGAAATGGAAATATCAAAATACAATATTTAGATGCCAATGTGAATCAAGAGATTGGGTGTAAAAAGAAAAAGTGGCCAAGTATATATATTTCTTCATACCAGTTAAATAATATTCAAAGTGACTGTGATCTCCAGCAAATCTACTCTTAGGTATCAAAAGTTCAAATGAACATTTCTGCATATCAGTGCCAGGTGTTGTGATTTTGACACTTTTAGCAGTACATACCATCACAATTGAATAAAAAATTTCACCAATATACTCATCCTACTGCCTTATCTAGATGTTAATAGTATCTGAAGCAACTCTAATAATCTTCTCCATTCTGAAACTGCTAATTATGTCAAGACATGGTAGTTGCCCAAGAAATGTTACTTAATAATAAAAATATATGTGTGTATTTGTGATGGAGAGCTAACTCATTTTCTGTGGCCCACAATTCTATATTATTCACTAACTAAACTACTTCCACTGCATCAGTCTTGTTTTGCAAAACAGTAGTAAACCCAGTGGCAGTTCCATAATTTATCTGTATGACAAGCATATTGTAGATTGGCTAAATTTTTAAGTCCCTAAAGCAAGGCACTTTATTATTATTATTGTTATTATTATTGATCTGGTAGTATCCTCTGAGAAACACATTCTTCTTTGAGTTTTTCTAAGATTATTGTTGTTTTTTTTTGTGGTTTCCATGTCCATAGGCAATGGTTTCCAACAGAAACTTTTTTTCCCGGTCTCCAATTATTCTGATTATCCCTTTTCAGTATTTTTGTAGGAAACCCACTTACCATTTCTTTTCTGTATGTCCTGTTACCCCTTTGGTCTTTCTTTATGTTAACCTTTAACATAATAAAAGCAATAATCACCATCGATCTAGTAGCTGCACTTAGTCTTAAAATTGGCTGTGATTCAATTTTGGCTGGAAAAAACATATTTGAAAAGAATTGGTCTTGTTTTTGGCACATTTAAGCATTGTATATGCTATGGTTGAGTGGAGGCAAGAAAAAGTTTAGAGTCTAAACAAGATACAAAGAAAACATCATTTTAAAAAAGTCTGCTGTAAAAGTATTCTGCAACTCTGCTGAATATGGTTTCCCATGAGGCTCCTTCTCATACCTGAAAAGCTCCTATATTTACATCCTTCAAAGATGGTGCCAGTAAAAATTTTGAGTGATGGAATAAGTCAAGTCCAGGACCATTTCAAATGCCAAAAAGGGAAAAAGGAACTTGGATTCTCTTTTTCTTATATAAAATAACTCCCAACAAAAACATATCTGAACTACACACAGCATCACTTGAAGTCAATTCACTATTTTGTCTTCAGCTGTGCTCGATTAAAGAGGTTGTGCATTTACAACAAAATATTTTCTCTCGTAATAACTTGAAATATTTACTCTCCTTATCATTTTCTTCCTTTTTTTTTTTTTTTGGACAGGCAGAGTGGCCAGTGAGAGAGAGAGAGACAGAGAGAAAGGTCTTCCTTTGCTGTTGGTTCACCCTCCAATGGCCATCCCGGCCGGCGCGCTGCAGCTGGCACACCACACTGATCCGAAGGCAGGAGCCAGGTGCTTCTCCTGGTCTCCCATGGGGTGCAGGGCCCAAGGACTTGGGCCATTCTTCACTGCACTCCTGGGCCACAGCAGAGAGCTGGCCTTGAAGAGGGGCAACCGGGACAGAATCTGGCACCCTGACCGGGACTAGAACTCGGTGTGCTGGCGCAGCAGGCGGAGGATTAGCCTATTGAGCCGTGGCGCCGGCCTCTCCTTATCACTTTCATCATCACCACTAAAAAGTCTTCCACTGCATTAAGTATCTAGTTACACATGGTTTTAACAGTACCCTGTTCTACATAGATGTACACAATCTGAAGTGGATTGAAGTAGCCCAGACCAGTCAGTCTATAAAGGAATACAATTCTAGCACAAGTACACCAACCCTAGTACATGTGGGGCTCAAAGTGGAGTAACAATGGGAAAACTTATTATAAAAATAGGGGAGAAGAACTCGGTTTGACAAAAGGGAAGGATGTTTTCCATCTAGTCAATTTTTAAGATATGGTAAGATAAAAACCTTCCCAGTCTTAGTAGGTAAAATGGGGATTGAATATAGCTTCTCTCAATCCCATTTCTTTTACACATGTATCCAGAATGCTTTCTCTTTCAGAGTAGAATGTATGAATGAGATGAACTAATCCCTATGTGGGCAGGATATAGGCTATCACCATATTACTATTTTCCTTATAAAGTCCTTTATTGATATACCAGGTCCTTACTCTCAGGGTGCTGAGAAACCATTATCATTTTGCGTGCATAAATCAGTCAGGCAAACTAGAAGTTGTTTTCCAAGTTTTCTTTTTTTTTCAGCAGTCTTCTGTTGTGTGGATAATAGATGATAAACTATATTTTCTATATATATAGTATATTACATAGTATACTTCTATATATAGTATATTCTATATGGTATATAGTATATATTTTCTATATGCTATATTTCCCATTAACAAAAACTCACAGTTTTCTTTCAAACTGCATTTTCCCCTCAGAACCAAAAGATGGTTTGGGGGAAGTGTAAAAATTTTTTGGCGGGTTTGCATAGAAGAGTGATTCATTCATTTATTATAAGCAATTGTTGAATATCTTCTAAAGGATGAATGAAGTCCCCAAGAAAATAGCACCTTAACTTCCTTTATTTGAAATATTTATTTTCCTTATATAAACAAAAATTGATGGCTCAGAGTCAGTGCAGGTAATAGGTGTTAAGGTTTATGAAATCTTTGAAAATTATGATTATAACAAAATTCAAGTGAGATTTGTCAATTAGGTTTGTCAATAAAGGATAGAACATGGACTCCATCCATGTTATGTGAATGTAGTTACGGACTAACTTTATGAAACCTAAATAGCCTAGCTTAATTCTGCTAATTTCACTAAGAACCTTTGTGTAATATAAATAGCCAAAAACAAACAGAAAAACTAGTAACCAGCCCAGACTCAACCAGAAATGTTATAACACATGGAGCAGACATGGGCTTTAGATTTGGGCAGATGGGGATTTGAATCCCAGTTCCACTCCTAGATGACCTCAGACAAGGTACTTGGCATCACTGAGCCTTGCTTTCTTAGTCTTTAAAACAGAGAAAATATGAGTCTAACAGGATTACTGTCAGAATTAGAGAAAATAGACAAATCTCTTAATGTGCCTGGCATACAGCACTTGTTGAAAGGACTGGAGTCCAGGCAAAGTCCTGCAGCATGGGAGCTATGGAGGAAGCCAGAACACCTCTCAGCAAAAATACGGTGAAGCTCAGGTTTTATTGACTCCTATAAAAGCGAAATCATTTGATGACTTCTGATGGTACAGTATGGAGTTGACTTCCTTCCTCCATCCTGCCTTGGGGCAGATGTAGGTTTGACTGTGGCAGAATGGACTGAGTGCATGTACCCCTCAGGTTACATTGATTCCTTTGATACAAATTATAATAGTGTCCACAAATAGTTGGTCTTGCTATGACAACTGGTATGCAAATATAGCCAGGCAGACAGGAATTATGGGCAGAAGACTGGTTAGGCTGGTCCAAGCCTTCACCAGCTATGTATGTGCCATCTAAAAAATTTAAAAAAACTTTATTCTCTTATTTGTTACCGAAATATATAAGGATACTTCATAAACTTTATGAAAAAATGTAATTAAAAGATAAGTTTATTTTGACACAAAAATTGAAATATACATGCAGTTTTTTCATAATCTGCATTTCCATGAACTTTTTGAAGACCCATCATATACTAGATGTGTCTGTAAACTTGTGTGTGTCTCCCTTTTTGGTGGAATTTTAAAATAATTTATATACATATATACATATATAAATTCACACACACATCATTTTCATTCTTACCAGTGTCTGTCTGTGTGTGTGTGTGTGTGTGTGGTTTAACTTACCTTTTATTTTGAAATATTTATAGATCCCTCATAGGGAATTCCGAAAGTAGTTCACAGAGCTCCCCTTGTATGCTTTATCTACTTCTCCCCCAATGTTAAATCTTACATAACTTTAAGACAATATCACAACCAGAAAACTGACATTGATACAATGTGTATGACTAGTGCTATGATGTTTTATCACAGGTGTATATTTGTGTAGCCACCACCATGATCAAAAGGCAGAAACAGTCTCCTATAGGTGACTACTTTATAGACATATTATCCCTTCCTCTACTTTTGTCCCCAACCCCTGACAACCACTAAATGTTCTCTATCTGTCATTTCTTTTTCTTTCTTTCTTTTTTAAAGATTTATTTATTTATTTGAAAGGCAGAGTTCGAGAGAGGCAGAGGCAGAGTTTGAGAGAGAGAGAGAGAGAGAGAGAGAGAGAGAGGTCTTCCATCTGCTGGTTGAAACAGCTGGAGTTGGACTGATCTGAGGCCAGAAGCCAGGAGCTTCTTCCTGGTCTCCCATGCAGGTGCAGGGCCGAGCACTTGGGCCATCTTCTACTGCTTTCCCAGGCCATAGCAGAGAACTGGATAGGAAGTGGAGCTGCCAGGTCTTGAACCGGTGCCCATATGGGATGCTGGCATGGCAGGCGGCAGCTTTACCTGCTATGCCATGGTGCCAGCCCCTCTGTCATTTCCAGAATGTTGCATAAATGCAGCCATATAAAATGTGAGCTTTTCTCTTTGGCAGTTTTTTTTTTTTTTTCGTTGAGTATAATGCAATTGAAATCCATCCAAGTTTTTCCCATTGTTTGTCCCTTTTTGTTGGTGACCAGCGTCCCTGGTACGGATTACCATAGGTTTAGTCATTTATCCATTGAAGGGTATTTTGTTGATTCCGATTTTTGTCAATTGTGTATCCAGCTGCTGTGAACCTTCATGTGCAGGGTTTTTTGGGCACATATTTTCATGTCTCTAGGATGAATGCTCAGGAATATGGGGTCATATGTATGTGTATGTTTAGTTTTTTTTAAGAGGCTGGCAAACTATTTTCCAGGGTGACTATACCACTTTTTGTTCTCGCCAGTGATAAGTGAGAGAAGTAGTTTCCCTGCTTCCTCACCAGCAGTTGGTGCCATCAGAGCTTTTTTCTGTCAGCCTTTCTGGTAGGTGGATATTGATATCTCACTGTTGCTTTAGGATGAATTTCCCTGATGATTAGTGATTGCTACTAGTATATTCTCTTTGGAAAAATGAAACAGTAAAATGTATTCTAGTATCTTTTGATCATTTTCTGATTGGATTGTTTTAAGAGTCGTTTGCATATTACAGAAATTAATTCTTTATCAGGTATGTGCTTTTCAAATATTTCCCCCCACTTGTAGCTTATCTTTAATCTCTGCAACAGTATTTTGTGTGGAGCAGAAGTTTTTAATATTGACGAAGTTCAATGTACTGCTTTTTTTTCTTTTATGGATTGTGATTTTGGTATCATGTCTAAGAACTCTTCACTAGTCCTAGATCCCAAAGAATTTTTTTTTTTGTTTCTTCACAAAGTTTCATGTTTTACATTTTAATCTATGATCAACTTTGAATTAATTTTGGTATGAAGTGTGCAGTTTAGATTGTGGTAATCAGAATTCTAAGATAGCCCCCAAGATCCTTTTCCACAGTATACA
The DNA here is from genome assembly GCF_033115175.1 of Lepus europaeus. NCBI lineage: Eukaryota > Metazoa > Chordata > Mammalia > Lagomorpha > Leporidae > Lepus > Lepus europaeus. The sequence goes on along the minus strand of NC_084838.1, from coordinate 59,378,720 downwards.
TCTGTCATAAAAGCAGTGCTCTCCCCTCAAGGGTGGGCAACACCAATAAATATATTGGATATAACTCATGTGATTAGGTTGCTCATCAAAAGGAGGAGTGGGCATTTAGCCTAGCAGTTATCATACCTACATTCCATATTGAAGTGTCTAGGTTTGAACATTAGCATTAGCTTGGCTCCCAACCCTAGCCAACCAGTGCATACCCTGGGAGGCAGCAGGGATGACTCAAGTGCTTTTGTTCCTGCCATCTGCACAGGAGATCTAGGTTGCTTTCTTGGGTCATGGTTCTGGCCTTGACTTAGCCATAGCCTTGGCTGTTAGGGGCATTTGGGGAGTGAGCCAGTGAACATGAGCGCTCTCTTTCTAGCTACCTGCCTGTCTGGATAGGCCTGGCATAATCAGGTGAGTCCTTTAAAGAAGATAAAATATCTGGCTGGCACCATGGCTCACTTGGTTAATCCTCCACCTGTGGCACTGGCATCCCATATGGGCGCCGGGTTCTGGTCCTGGTTGCCCCTCTTCCAGTCCAGCTCTCTGCTGTGGCCGGAGAGGGCAGTGGAGGATGGCCCAGGTGCTTGGGCCCCTGCACCACATGGAAGACCAGGAAGAAGCACCTGGCTCCTGGCTATGGATGGGCGTTGCTATGGATGGGCATAGCTCCGGCTGTAGCGGCCATTTTGGGGGGGTGAACAAACAGAAGGAAGACCTTTCTCTCTGTCTCTCTGTCTCTCTGTCTCTCTCTCTCATTAACTCTGTCAAATAAAAAAAAAAAGATGAAGTATCTAAGAGATGCTCTTCTGTTGTCCTGGAAGAAAGTAAACAGCCTTGTTGAGAGGAAAAGGGGTGTTTGACAGGGACCTGAGGATGGCCTCTATGAGATGAGTTTGATCTTGGCTGACAAGTAGCAAGAAAATGTAGACTTCTGTTCTATACTGCAAAATACTGAATTCCACCAACTTGAGTGAACTTGGGCAAGGCCCCTGAGTCTCCCCTAAGATTGCAGCTCCTGTTGATACCTGGATTATAGCGTGGTGAGACTCTGAGCTGGGGATCCTGCTAACCTGTTCCAGACTTCTGAGCCATGCAAACCAGAAAATAATAAATTTGTGTTATTCCAAGTCATTAACTCTGTGGTAACTTGTTAATGCTGAAATATAAGTTTTGACATCCTGGAATGGATGCTGCTTTCATACTTAGATGTTAGTGAAGATTTTTGATTACTGGAGCATACACTTACGTGTGGGGCAAGGAAGTAGGATGATAGAGTGTCTTCTAGGTGTGGGTATGGAGGCGTCCTGACTTCCACTGTGTTCTTTGACTCCAGGGTCCTTACTTCCTGTTTTGGTCTCTGGGGAAATCATAGCCACTGCCACCTTGTTTTTCCCCAGCAAGGGAAACGCTACCTAGCTCAGTTGCTTCCAGTGTGCTTTTCTGATTGATCACCTGATGCTGCAGGGAAGTTCCCTCCAAACTTTTTGATTGCATATTCTTATTTTTGAGCCAGTGTTCCCAATATATTTGTTCCTCTAAGACTTATATATGTGGGTCACTGTTAATAAGCTCCATAACATAAAATGTAGAAATAGAAACTTTAAAAGTTTTTAGGAGAAAGACTAAAAAGTAAAAATAAAAATTATGGATGTGGGGCTGGTGCTGTGGCACAGTGGGTTGAAGCCCTGGCCTGAAATGCCGGCATTGCATATGGGAACCGGTTCGAGTCCCAGCTGCTCCACTTCCAATCCAGCTCTCTGCTATGGCCTGGGAAAGCAATGGAGGATGGCCCAAGTTCTTGGGCCCCTGCACCCACGTAGGAGACTCAGAAGAAGCTCTTGGCCCCTGGCTTTGGATTGGCTCAGCTCCGGCCATTGCGGCCGTCTGGGGAGTGAACCAGTGGATGGACCACCTCTCTTTCTGTCTTTACCTCTCTCTGTAACTCTTTTTCAAATAAATAAAAAAAATTTAAAGAAAACTATGGAGACAGTAAAAAAGATGACTGGTTGTTGGGAGATGGAGGGGAGGGAGGGATGAATCTATACAACACAGGATTTTTAGAGCAGTGCAACTATCTATATGATACTGTAATATTGACTACCTGTCAATATAGATAATTCAAACCCACAGAATGTACTGCACAATTTAAGGTAATCATGTGACCATGTTGTGCATGTAGGTTCCTTCATTATAACAAATGTACTGTTCCAGGGAAGAGCAACTTTGAGACTGGAGGAAGCTTTGGGTGTACAGGAGTGGGGAATATATGGGGACTACCTGTCCTTTTTTTGTTTGTTTGTTTTTAAGACTTTTTTATTTACGTGAAAGTCAGAGTGAGAGAAAGAGAGAGAGAAAGATCTTCCAACTGCTGGTTCACTCCCTCAAATGGTCACAACAGCTAGGCCAAAGCCAAGAGCCTAGAACTCCATCGAGGTCTCCCATGGGGATGGCAGGGACACAAGCACTTGGACCATGTTCCACTGCTTTCTCAGGCACAATACCAGGCAGCTGGACTGAAAGCAGAGCAGCTTGGACTTGAACCCGTGCTCATATGGAATGCGGGTATCGCGGGCAGCGGTTTAACCTGCTATGCCATAACATCAGCTCCTCCCTGTCCTTTTTTTGCTCAACTTTTCTGTAAAACTAAAACGTCTCTAAAAATACTCTATAAAAAAGTAAATGATAAAATATGAGGTTTCACCTCACCCCGGTTAGAATGGCTCACATATAGAAATCTACCAACAACAGATGCTGGAGAGGATGTGGGGAAAAAGGGACACTAACCCACTGTTGGTGGGAATGCAAACTGGTAAAGCCACTATGGAAGTCTGTCTGGAGATTCCTCAGAAACCTGAATATAACCCTACCATTCAACCCAGCCATCCCACTCCTTGGAATTTACCCAAAGGAAATTAAATTGGCAAACAAAAAACCTGTCTGCACCTCAATGTTTATTACAGCTCAATTCACAATAGCTAAGACATGGAATCAAACCAAATGCCCATCAACAGTAAACTGGATAAAGAATTATGGGATATGTACTCTGTAGAATACTATACAGCAGTAAAAAAAAAAAAAAGAAAGAAAGAAATCCGGTCATTTGCAACAAAATGGAGGAATCTGGCAAACATCATGCTGAGTGAAATAAGCCAGTCCCAAATGGACAAATATCATATGTTCTCCCTGATCAACTAACCAAGCACCAAAAAGGAAACCTGTTGAAGTGAAATGGACACTATGAGAAACAATGGCTTGATCAGCCCTTGTCCTGACTGTTGAGGAACAACTTATTACTTTATTCCTTTTAGTACTTTTTGTTCTACTTAATGCTATTGGTTGAACTCTGTAATTAACACTCAATTATTCTTAGGTGTTTAAATTTAACTGAAAAGTGATCCCTGTTAAATAAAAGAGTGGAAATTTGAGAGAGAGGAGACACACAGTTCGGTACATGCTCCATTGGACTTACCCCTAATGGTAGAGCTAGAAACATGCCAGGGAATTCCAATTCAATCCCATCAAGGTGGCATGTACCAATGCCATCTTATTAGAGTGATCAGTTTCAGTTCATAATTGATCATAATGATAGGATTAAGAGTCAAAGGGATCACATAAACAAGACTAGTATCTGCTAATACTAACTGATAGAATTAAAAAGGAGAGAATGATCCAACATGGGAAGCAGGATACACAGCAGACTCATAGAATGGCAAATGTCCTAAACAGCACTCTGGCCTCAGAATCAGCCCTTAAGGCATTCGGATCTGGCTCAAGAGCCCATGAGAGTATTGTAGGCATGGAAAGCCAAGACACTCTGGGGGAAAAAAAAAAACACCTAAATGAAAGATCTCTGTGAGTGAGATCCCAGTGGAAAGAATGGGCCATCAAAGAAGGAGGTACCTTTGTCTGAAGGGAGGAGAGAACCACTTTGACTATGAACTTGTCTAAATAAGATCAGAGTTGGCGAACTCAAGAGGCTTCCATAGCCTTGGCAACTCATGACAAGAGCCTCGGGTGATTACTGATGCCATAAATAAGAGTGTCAGTTGTTAAATCAACAACAGGAGTCACTGTGCACTTACTCCCCATGTAGGATCTCTGTCCTTAATGTGTTGTACTATGTGAATTAACAGTATAACTAGTACTCAAACAGTACTTTATACTTTGTGTTTCTGTGTGGGTGCAAACTGTTGAAAGCTTTTCTTAGTGTATACTAAATCGATCTTCTGTATATTATAAAGATAATTGAAAATGAATCTTGATGTGAATGGGATGGGAGAAGGAATGGGAGATGGGATGGTTGCGGGTGGGAGGGAGGGTATGGGGGGGGGGAAAAGCCGCTATAATCCAAAAGTTGTACTTTGGAAATTTATATTTATTAAATAAAAGTTAAAAAAATAAAAAAGAAAACATTTAAAAATACATTTTTGGAACTCTGCAATTTTCTTTCCATTTTAACTTTGGAAAGTGTTAATATACCCTAGTGGTTATGCAGAATAAAAAGTACTCCCTTATCTATAAGGGAAGAAATAACATTTTTATTCTTTCCTGTGAGATTGGCAGTGGGGTCTTCACTTGGTCCATCTTCAGACATCATTGTGTTGTGGGGGAAGGATTTTGCAATGCAGAGGACCTAGTTAGAGTGGCCTCCTCACTCATGTATTTGCTTTCTTTGTTGTTCAGCAGGAACTGTTAAAACTGTTAGTCACTCTGTTTGGTTACATGCATTGATGGATTAAATTATCTTACATAGTTTAGTCTTCACAATAGTTTATAATGAGATAAGAGGTAGCTTTTAAAGTCTTCTATGTAAGGTTCACAGTTTTTCGTGTGGCAGAGTACTTCAAAGTACTCTTGAACTTGAGTATGAATTATGCAATTTTCTTTTGCAGAAAGAGTTACAAATCTGTAGAATTTATCTTTGATGGCAAGTAGTTATCAGAAGTAGAATACTTCTGAAATACTTCTGAATACTTCTTGAAAATATTTTAAAAACCTAAACACACTGCTGTGATTTGAATGTCTCTTTCAAAACCCATGTGAAATTTATTTGCCATTGTGATGGTATTAAGAGTTAGGACCTTGAGAAGTGATTGGGTCTTGAGGGTACCGTCCTTATAAGTGGATTAAGGCCATTATTGTGCAAGTAGATTGGTTACAGTGGAAGCGGGAACAGGATAACAAGATGAGTTTGGCTCGATTTCTCTGTCTTGGTACTTTCTTGGCCTTCCACCATGTTATGATGCAGCAAGAAGATCCTCACTGAATGTGACCTGTTGGTATCTAGAAGCATGTGCCAAATAAACCTGTGCTCTATATGAGTTGCCCGGGCTGTCGTATTCTGTTACAGTAGTAGAAAAAGAGTCAGACACACACTTACTCGGTCACTTCAGAGTAAAGTGGCATTTGCTCAATAAAAAACCAAAAGTAATCATGTCACTGAGGATACTATATTTTATACACAGTCTGTGCTGTGAGACACACATTCTGTACTGCCCGCTATACCTGTCTGCTCTGTGAAACATCTTTAATAGGTGATATACTGAAGTGGAACTCTGCTTCAAAACATTGAAAGTGTTTAGCATTCTAAATACTAGGTAAGGTTTAGATTATTGTATCCCTTTGAGTGTTATAAAGAAGTAACATGTGATGTCTATTAACACTGCATTGAATATTACAATTTAGTCATGAAAAGTATATCAAGGAATGAAGCAAAATAGTTATGACTTTTGTTCCACCCATCACATAACTGTGACATTTCTTCTCAAAAACAACTTTTTTGTAAATAGGTTTGAAAGATTATCATTTATTGATTTGTAGAATATTGTGTATGTGACAGTACATGAGATGGATTTTTTTAAATTTAGGAAATAAGATAACTTAAAATGTTGAAATGTTTTATCAAATGTTAAAGGCCTATTATATTGTGACCTATTATGAAATAATAATCTAGGGGGCTATTACTGATAGAAAGATAATTCTGATTTTTTTCACTCAATAAGCATTTTTGGCCTTTTTCACTTTAATTTTAATTTTAATTAATTTTTAACAGACAGTATGATTCGTAGATATAAGTCTAAGAACATAATGATCGGGGGCTGGCGCTGTGGTGCAGTGGGTTAAAGCCCTGGCCTGAAGCACCGGCATCCCATAAGGGCGCCCATTCTAGTCCTGGCTGCTTGTCTTCTAATGGGGCTCTGCTATGGCCTGGGATAGCAATAGAAGATGGCCCAAGTGCTTGGGCCCCTGCACCTGCATGGGAGACCTAGAAGGGACTCCTGGCTGCTGGCTTCGAATTGGCTCAGCTCTGGCCATTGCAGCCATCAGGGGAGAGAACCAGCGGATGGAAAACCTCTCCCTCTGTCTCTACCTCTCTCTGTAACTCTGTCTTTCAAATAAATAAAAATAAATAAATAAAAGAAGTAAGGAGTAGAAATAATCATAAAAAATTATTTATTTATTTTTTTTAATTAAACTTTTATTTAATGAATATAAATTTCCAAAGTATAGCTTATGGCTTCCCCCCTCCCATAACTTCCCTCCCGCCCGCAACCCTCCCCTTTCCCGCTCCCTTTCCCCTTCCATTCATGTAAAGATTCATTTTCGATTCTCTTTGTATACAGAATCTAAAAAATAGTGATCTACCCCTCCTTCCTTCCTCCCTTTCTCCCACTCTCCTTCCTTCCACCTTCTTTTCTGTTAGTTTTTGAGATAACGTATTTTAAATTTATATTACAGTAAAAAGGCTTAATACTTCACTGAATAAGAAGTTTAATGAGTAAAAAACAAGAAGACCCTAGTTTAGTGGGAAAACAGACAATGGCTATAAACTAATTGAATATGTAAATAACCATTTCACTCATATATAGGGTTTTTTTTTTTTATTTTTATTTTTTGACAGGCAGAGTGGACAGTGAGAGAGAGAGACAGAAAGATCTTCCTTTTTCTGTTGGTTCACCCCGCAATGGCCGCTACGGCCTGTGCACTGCGCTGATCCGAAGCCAGGAGCCAGGTGCTTCTCCTGGTCTCCTATGCGGGTGCAGGGCCGAAGGACTTGGATCTTCCTCCACTGCACTCCCAGGCCACAGCAGAGAGCTGGACTGGAAGAGGAGCAACCAGGACAGAATCCGGCGCCCCAACCGGGACTAGAACCCTGAGTGTCAGCGCCACAGGCAGAGGATTAGTCTGTTGAGCTGTGGCACCAGCCCTCGTATATAGTTTTTTTGTCAATTAGTCATTCATAATTTCTTTCAGTGAAGTACAACCAATGACAATGTAACATCTAAATACTTCCTGTGTGTTATAATAGTTAAATTCATTTTAGGTCCTTGTATGAGGAAACTTTAAAAAGATCTCAGAAAAATAGAATTAAAAGATAAATTCACTTTGTTGCAATTTTTTTTTTGAAATCCATGCATGGTTTTTCCGTAAGGACTTTTCATTTTTCATGAGGTTTTTGAAGGCCTCTCATGCAACCAAAACACATATTTAAGAACTACCTATCACAGATTATCACATTAAGATTTTAGTGAAGAATTTAAAAGAAGGACAATAAAATAGAGACTTAGTGGGTTATCATTTTTAGAGAACTTTCTTATATTTTTAGATGTAATAAAACTGAAAGGTTAAGAGAATTGCTTTGCATTACATATACTTGGGTGGGAATCTTGACCACCATATAATTAATTTTGATCCTGGACAAGTTATTTCATCTCTCCTTAGCCCTTGTATTGTTCTCTGAAGAACTAGGTTAAAAATAGTACTACTCTATATGGTTACTATAAAAAATAATTGGAAGTAAAGCATGTAATATGATTATGTGGTTCCTGGACTTCAGTAAATACTTAGACCTAATAAACATTACTGTTTTAATTATCTAAGCTCTACAACTGTTGAAAGTAGGTAAGAAAATTATCCTTCCATTTTTTAAGAAGATTTATTTTATTTATTTGAAAGGCACAGTTGGGGAAACAGAGAGAGAGAGAGAGAGAGACCTTCCATCCGCTGGATCACTCCCCAAATTGCTACACTTTCCAGGTTTGGGCCAGACTGAAGCCAGGAGCCAGGAGATTAATCTGAGTCTCTCACGTGGATACAGGGCCCCAAGGACTTGGGCCGTCCTCCACTGCTTTCTCATGCAGTTAGCAGGGAGGTGGATCAGAAGCATAGCAGCTGGGGCTCAAACCGATGTCTGAATGGGATGCTGATGTTGTGGGTGGCTGCTTAACCTGCCACACCTCAGCATTGGTCCTTTATCTTTCCCGTTTTGTAGAGGTAAGAGAGAGAGGCTCAGAGAGATGATGTGGCACTTTCCTGCAACATAGAGCTGAGTAAGTGGCAGAATGAGAACAAAAAACCAGGACTTGTGGTTTCTGTCAACAATCTCAATGAAGAAGAAAAGTGAATTTATAAGACTTGAGAGAGACTTGACTTAGGAAGAAACAGATGTGATTTAATAGTTTCTGATTTTTACATCTTTTGAGGCCCAGGGATATATTTTGCATCAGTGTAGCTATAGACGTAACTTGAAGTCATGCAAAGTAAGGTAGGCTAGGACATGTCAGGTGCTCCCAAGCGTGAGGTTGTACCATGCTTATTTAATGTTGGATAATTAGATTCATCTTTCTGTTCGTTATCCTTTTATGCCTATAGCTAGGTTATTGCCTTTTTCCCCAGTTGAACAAAGTTTGGTTAATAATTTATTCATTAGCTTGACTGTTAGGATTCTGTTTTCTCAGATATCATCATTCTTTTCTACTATATGGCTTGTAGTTTATTCATGTTATCCAAGATTGCATTCATTAGTTTGTTCTTCAAAACATCGTTAATTCAGTCATCCCTGAAGATGCAGGCTGAGTGTCTGGACTTAAGGAACTCTAGAGTCTAGTGATGCACATGGTAGTGGGCACTGTGGTACAGTAGGTTGAGCCACAGGCTGGGACACCTGCACCCCATAGCAGAGTGTGTTGTTTGAGTACTGGCTACTCTACTGCAAATCTAGCTTCCTGCAGGTGCACCTGGGAGCCAGCAGATATTGGCCCAAATACGTAAGTCCTGCCATCCTTGTGGGAGATCCAGATAGATTCCTGGCTCTACCTGGTCCAGCCCTTCCTATTGTTGGCAGGATTTGAGGATTTGAGGATTTGAAGAGAGAACCAGTGCTTGGAAGATCTCTTTTTTCTCTCTCTCCTTCTTCCTTCCCTTTCTCTCTCTCTCTCTCTGTCTCTCTCCCCATCCCCCAGTCCTTTTTCCCTTTCAAATAAATAAAGATGTATAAAAATTTTAAAAAGTAGGTGAACATGAAAGTTAATAAGTTTCTATTAAAGCAATAAATGCAATAGTAGAAGCAGACGTGGGGGACCCACAGGAGACAATTATCATTGACTTTTATAGTGTTTGAGCTGAATTTTTGAGGGTGAAAAGAAATTTCTGAGACAAAAATATCTTAATGTTACCTCTTAGTAGCTCAGTTATGTTTCTCAAATACGGTGTACAATATTTCTTTTTTTTTCCACTAAATTATACAGGCATTCAGAATTGTTCAAATGTCTAGTTTCTCAAGTTTTTCCAATTCAGACCTTCATATTGAATGCGGTTGGCAAATTCTCAAACTCTACCATTGTACACAGTTGTCACTGTGGTAAAAGTTTTTTCTTGGAAATAATATAAAAAATTATTTTTGAAAGTATCTTTGAAATGTTTGATTTTGTTTGGCCATATTTGCAAGCATTTTTAAAAAAAGAGTTATTCATTTACAAGGCAGAGTGACACAAAGAGAGGTCTTCCATCTGCTGGTTCACTCCCTAAATGGTCTCAACAACTAATGTTGGACAAGGATAAAGGCAGGAGCCCAGAATTCCATCTGGATCTCCCACTTAGGTGGCAGGGGCCTAAGTACTTCGGCCATCTTCCTCTGCTTTCCCAGATGCATTATCAGGGAGCTGGATTGGAAGCAGGGGAGCCAGGACTCGAATTGGTGCTCTGGTATGGGATGCTGGCATCACAAGTGGAGGCTGACCTCAGTGTGCCCCAATGCTGGCCCCTGTTTAAAGTATTTTGATAGACTTTTTTTTTAAAGTCCTAGTAGGAACATTGGGCTTTAACATCACTACAGGTTGCTTTAGAAGTTATATAAAGTCATATAAAAAGTAATTAAATGATAATGTAGAGATCTAGCAATCCTCTAATACCATTTAGGTGAGAAAATAAGTTACCAGCACTTGCCTATGTTATTAATTTTATTTAGCTTACTGTAATATGAGGGTATTCTTATGTTATATGAATGAACATAATAATGTTTTTCTTACAATATAGGAATCATATTATTTTTAAAAAGTCACAAGATTGTTTTAGTTCCTTTTTTCAGAACATTTGTTTCTTAGGTAGATTGAAAATATCACTAACTCAGCTCATTTTAAAAAATATTGTTTGTATATCTATTTGTGTGTCCCTGTTAAGACTGAAATGTAGGTCAAATTACAACTTGAATTTAACTTTACTACAGAAAATAAGTGTGCCATATTTAAAAACTGCAGTCTAAATTTTAAGCACAATAGATCAAAGTACATCTTATTTAAATAAACATTCTGGAATGAAGTCTCAATTATTTTCTCCCAAACTTTCTTAAAATAGTCACTGTTCTCAATATAAAATATGAGCTTTAGGTTTATTATTTTCAAAAAAGATGAAAAGTTGTTTATTTTAAAAGTTTAATGATTTTGCTTTCAAATTATGGAAACTCTCCTTTGGGGACAGCTTTATTTGAATTGTATGTGACATTATTTTTATTTCTTAAGGCTATGATTAAAAGTTTCATGGATGTCTACCAGCTTGCAAGTGCTAGAATCGCTACACTAGAGAAGGAAATGACCTCTCATCGGAGTCACATCGCAACCTTGAAATCAGAGCTTCACACAGCTTGTTTACGTGAAAATGAAAGTTTACAATCAGTAAGTCCTTGTCTAACAATGTTTTTCTCTGGATCTTGGATCACATTTACATTTATGTTTCTACTGCTCATAAGATCATTAGCCAATATGTATAATCTAGGGTAAATGATCAATCAAGCAACATAAAATTAGTGTGGAGAGAAATTTGAAGGAAGAAAAGCAATTAATTTTTCCATTGTATTATGTGTAAAGATATGCATATTTGTATCAATGGAAAACACTACATCAAGATTCCTTTGTGTTTGGCAGTGCAGCTGACAGTTGGATTTGGCAGTATGCATAGTTAAAGCTTGTGACTGTCTGAAGATTCAGTGTGTCCCATTAAGACAGAATTTTATTAATTATGCGTATAACCAAAATGGTAATTAGAACATGTGATTATTCTCTGTAGAAAACTAGACTTATCCATTATACATGCCTAGCTAAAGATGCATGTTGTGATTCATCTATATGATTAAAATTCAGTTTCAGCAATCATTTTATGTCTTAAAATTTTAGCCCATGATGAAATTTCGGCTCATTTAAAACTGAAAAAATAAATTCTCCGCTTGAAATATGTGTTTGGGGAGTTTTAAAAAATGAATATATCTGTGACATAAAATGAACTTTTTTCTCAAATGGCAGTTATGTCAACAGTTATATTCAGAGAGGGTTAACCATTTCCCTTTTCTGGTTTGACTATAATGGGTCATTGTGACTTGTAAGGAAAAATAGTATCATTTTGCCTTTTAGCTACAGCCCCTTTCCAAATGCTAACAGAAAAGGAATTAGCATGACAGCAAATAGATGCAGGGCTGTGGTTTGGCTCTTTACCTCCTTCAGGTGTCAGCACCCCAATTTTCAGCACCCCATTGAAACCTTTGCCAGCTGGGGCCCTGCCCCCTCACACACTTCCCTCTCTTTCTCCCTGTGGCCTTATATTATCTATCTTCCTCCCACCTTTCTTGCTTTGTTTCTGAACTATGGTATTTGTCATCAACACGGTGTATTTTATTTATTTGTTTATGGTCCATTTGCTCCCTACCCTCTGTAGAATTAAGTTCATAAAGACAAACAATTTTGAGTGTTTTCTTTCTCTGCTGTGAAGGTGCTCTAGTGTCAAGAGCAGTTTGGTCCACAGTAGGTGATCAACAAATATTTATTGAATGAAAAATACTGGTCATGTGTCTAGTAAATATAAAAAGCCACTTTTTTGCAACTTGAGATGTGAGTTCAATTTTTAAATGACTATAAATTTCTTAATGAGAGATTAGTAAATTTGACCACTATCAAAATAAATTAAAATGAAGAGGAAACTCTTTTTCTAAAAAATATTTTCAGTGTTTATAGCGTTTGTTCTAGCCTTTCTCCAAAATATTTCCACATTTCTTCCTGCCAGCTCTCTGATATAATTGGTTAATATTGCAGTGTAGTATTTAGGTCAGCTTTGTTGGGTTATATGACTGTATATTGCTTGTTATCATTATTCACATAAAAAGTACTTGTATTTTTAAAAAGACCAAAATTGATCAAGCTTCCCATCAGAGGACATCTGCAGGATATACGCATTATCATAAAGAACAACTGTAGGGTACTGTTCACCATGGCAGTGATTCTCAAGAGCAGACACATGTAATGTGAAAAATTCCCTAGGAGATTCTGATGTACCCTCCTAGGAGAATGCTGCTCAACTCCAAGTCTCTGCAGGTTGTGTGCTTTCCTGTCGCTTACCTTACTTGAGGATCACTGCTTTTAAAACAGTAATAAATTTGTATAAAAATTTTTATTTTTCAAGACACTTGTAAATGCATTTTCTGACTTGAACTTCTTAAGAACTCTCTGAGGGAGGCAGAAGAGCAGACCTTAGTCTTTGTGTGTCATAGATGGGAGGCAGGATTGTTTGGTGGATAAGAGCATGGAGCCTTGGAGCAGTACCCGTAAGGGATGCTGTCAAGGGTAAATATCAGAAAACCTGACCAACAACAGGCTTTTCAAAAGCAGAAGATTGTTTTCCTCACTTAGCAAGAAGTCTAGAAGTAGGCGGCTACTGTCGTTAGTTTCACAGCTGAACTGTTCTGTAATTTCTCTGTCGTTTCCTCTTGGTCATCAGATAGCACCCAGCTTTAGGATTTGCAGTCACATTCATACTGGAAGAATTGGATATATATGTATTGGCAGAAAATTTTTTTAAAAAAGATTTACTTACTTATTTGAAAGAGTTACACAGAGAGAGGAGAGGCAGAGAGAGAGGGAAAGGTCTTCCATCTGCAATATCTGGAGCTGAGCCACTTCCTCTGGGTTTTCCACACGGGTGCAGGAACCCAAGGACTTGGGCCATCTTCTACTGCTTTCCCAGGCCTTAGCAGAGAGCTGGATGGGAAGTGGAGCAGCTGGGACTTGAACCGGTGCCCACATGGGATGCTGGCACTTCAGGCCGGGGCTCTACCTTCTATACCACATCGCAGGGCCCTTGACAGACTTCTTTAAAAAAAAAAAAAAAAGGATGTTTTCATCTGTTTGAATGTTTATGTATTTTAAAGAAAACAAGAGCCATCCAGCAAAACTCCAGACAGCATTCTGCTTGTGTTCCTTTACTTGGAAAAGGATCATGTGGCCACTGGTAGCTGTAACAAGTCAAAGGTTGAGGGAGTTAAAAGTGAGTGAAAATTGTGTGTGTCACCAAAGTCAGATAGGTTTGGGTTCAAATTCCAGTTTTGTTGATTGCTAACCATATGGCTTGGACCTCAGGATTTTTGTCTTTAAAATGAGGATAAGCTACCACTACCTGCTAAAGATGTGTTAAAGTGCTTTGGCCTTTGCGTTGCACTTTGTGAGTACTCAAAAATAAATACATAAATAAAAGCTCTTATTTTTATCAACATTACATTGATGGAAAGTAATTGAATTACAGAATAGGGAAAGATTATTTGTCAGCCTACTCCTTCAGCTGCCAACTTCATCATCTTGTTCTGCTTTCTACTGTAGCGTTGAGCACCTAACTCCTCCTCCATGGTCACTATCGGTACATTCCAGCATCTGAGCTCTCTGCTCTTGCTGCAGCCTTTCTCTGCTTCCTTTGACATGCTGTTACCTCTACTTCCTACTTCTATATACTCCCTGAGTCCTACTGCCATCTGACTTTTGAGTCTTTCTGATGAATCTATTTTTCTCCAAGGTCACTAGTAATTTTCTGCTTGCTCTGTCCTTTAGTTCCTTCTCATCCTTTTCAACATTTTTTTTTAACTATTCCTTTTTTTAAACATTCATCTCCTTGGTTTAATTAGTTGCATACTTTTTCTTTTTTTTTTTTTAACTCCCTTGCCTCTTGTACTCTTCCTGTTTAGTATTATTTTTTGTTAATTTTTTTCTTTACCCATTAATTCCGGATTATTGAGCATCTAATTCTGTGGTAGTCTTAGTTTTGTTCTTGAGGATATAATTTGAACCAAAGCAGACAATCCTTTTTCTAGTGAACTTAAAATAAAAAGTGGAATTCATCATTTTTCTTTTTGTTTTAAAGATTTATTTATTGTGAAAGAGTTAGAGAGAGAGAAGACACACACATGCACACAAACAGAGAGAGAGAGATCTTCTTCTATCAGCTGGTGTACTCCCCACATGGCTGCAGTGGCTAGCACTAGGCCAGGCCAAATCCAGGAGCTTAGAGCTTCATCTGCTTCTCCCTTATGGGTGAAGGGGTCCAAACACTTGGTGATATCCTCTGCTATTTTCCCAAGTGCATTATCAGAGAGCTGCATTGGAAGTAGGCAGCTGGGACTCTATCTGGCACCCATATGGCATGCTGGTGTTGCGGGTGTCAGGTTTATCTGCTACACCACAGAACTGGCCCCCACAGTAACCATTTTTCATGTAATCACACAAATTAACATGTAATTGCTAACCAACACCAGCTTTATCCCTCTTTAGGTGCCATTTTTATTTTTTGATCGGCATGCAATAATAAAGCCAGAGTTCATCTAAGATTTCTCATCAGTTGTACACTTGTCAGTACTTTAACTTCTCCAGTGTGTTGGTCTTTGACCCATTAACTTACGGTGCTCTAGAGCTTTTATCTTGAGTTGTAATGACGAGAAAGGGCTTTGAGTAAAGAGCTTTTGAGTCCCACACAGCCCAGTAGAGAACAGCACAGCAGTCAGAACCAATTACTTTTGGATGTTTGGAGGGAGGCTGGCACACCCACAGCTGTGGGGAAACTTGATCTTTCAAGTCTATGAAATACAGAATGCTAAACTCAAGTAGTTTGCTGTTAGCTGTGGTACTTCAAACTACAGTATTGATCTGTCTTATTTCCACTATATGTTTCAGTAGTATGTTTTTAATTCTATAGGACTTTACTTATGAAAAATAAAAAATTACAAGTCAAAGAAGCATTCCACTTGATATCTGGGCAACATTGTGCAGATTGTGTCAGATTTGGTAGTTGTCAAGTGCTTTGATGTTGTTATGTGTAATAAAGGTGAAAGGTTTATATATTTTGGTTAAGATGAAAATTTTTAAAAATTGGAATTATCTTTCTCATAACTTGCCCAATCATATTTTGTCACACTCATTTTCATTACATTTTCTTGAGAGAAGAAGGATTATTATTTGGATAGAGAAACTGGTATGGAATTTAATGAAGAAACCTCCAGGTAAGTTGCCTTCGTAAACTTTCAAATACTTTATTTCAACATTGTGGATGTTTTGAGCCCTTCAAGAAT
This sequence comes from Lepus europaeus, assembly GCF_033115175.1. Lineage (NCBI taxonomy): Eukaryota > Metazoa > Chordata > Mammalia > Lagomorpha > Leporidae > Lepus > Lepus europaeus. Next base: position 59,363,080 of record NC_084838.1, on the reverse strand, counting down.
TAAAAACAAACAAAACCCAGCCATGATTCAGTTAGTTGAGAGGGTGTGAACAATGTAGTTCCTGTGGTGAAAAGTGTGGCTCCTGAGTGCAGGTCCCTCGTTTTAAATTATAACCCGGTCAGATTAGAATCCAAGCTGTCTGCTTCGCTTCTCGAGCTTTCCTATGAGACTGCAGTGTGGAATGAGGTGAGTCTCTACCATCATGGCACTTCAGATACAGCAGAGAACACAACATTCTACAAATACTTAGCCACTGGGGGACCTGACTTAGGCCCAAGGTGAGGAAAGACCCACTTGAGGAATTACAATCATAGCTGAAAAGTGAAGTTAAAGAAGGAATTGATAAAGGAAAATATGGATGCGCCTAAAATTTAAGTCAGGCTGGAGCAGAGCAGTTCAGGTAGAGGACTAGGTGAGACGTGACTTTAAGCGCATCAATTTTCATCATGGATGATATCTGGATAGTTACTTTTGGGAAATGATATTGTAAATTTTATGCTTGTATAAATACAGCTTTATATTGCTTGCTTGCTAGATATATATGTGTATATATATATATATATATATATATGTGTATATATATATATATATATATATACACATATATACATACACATACATACATACATACTTGGGTTTTCTGCAAACAATTCAAATTCACTGAGGTCCTTATTCAACTCTTCCATGCCCTCTCTTATTTAAAAGTTCTCATTTGCTGTCTTATTTCTCACCTAACTGGTGACCTTGCAGCCCAAGGTGGAGCCCATAACATTTTGTTCCCTCTCCATCACCAGTGTTTAATCAGTTGCTAAGTCTAACTATTCCAGCCACCCCAGATCTCTGAGATCCATCCTCTCCTTTCTACCCTGTGATCATATGACTGTTTCTCTTGGCAATTAGAATGATCTTCCAATAAGTTTTCCTGGATCTAGTCCTTTTTCCTTCCATCCTGTCTGCCACAATAGTGCCAGAATTCTCTTTCAAGAACACCTATGGTCAGATTTTAGCTTTATTCAAAGCATATTTTAGCTTTACGTTTTCCTCACAATAAAGTACAAGTTCTTTGTTATTAACACTCAAGCATATTCTAACTCCAGCAGATTTTCAATTGATGGAAGTAAGAGTTTCCTGTGTTAGGTTCCTTTATCGCTGTATTCATCTGTCTGGGCACTATATACCAGCTGGATTTACATACTCAAGTCATTGTATTTTTATAACTATAACTTGAATCCTTGAGGTGATGTCTTAACTCAATTCATACTCTATTATAATGATATTACTTTAACAAATATTGGTTAATTTGAACTGAAATTCATAGGAAGAGCACTGCTTCTGTAATATTTGCTTAATACATACTTGTTATTGAACATATATTATGCACAGATCATAGTTCCCCTCCAGGTTTTCCCCTACCAAATATTCTCAAATTAATTACCTTCAAATGATGTTTTATATTCTCTGGTGAGCACTTTTAATGAAAAAAAAATAGAATAATTTACATATTATTAAAACTGTGGTAACATTTTATTTTGAAAGAAGTTATTTATTTGAGAAGCAGAGAGAGAGAGAGAGAGAGAGAAACAAAGAAAGAGAATGCCACCATTTACTTGCTCATTCCCCAAATGCTGCAGTTGGTGTGACTGTGCTGAGCTAGGCCGAAGTTGGTCAAAGGGAACTTAATCCAGGTTTCCCATGGGAGTGGCAAGAAGCCAATTACTTGACTCATCATTGCTGCCTCTCAGGCTCTGCATTAGTGGGAAGCTGGAGTCAAGAGCCAGAGCCAGGAATTGAACTTAGGCACTTTGATGTAGGATACAGGTGTTTTAACTTGGTATCTTAATCACTAAGGTAAACTCCCACTATGTTAAAATTTTAACTAAATAATTTCAATTAATATAAATTGGACATATCTTTTCTTCCGCATTGCTCTACCTAAAAATAAAACAAGTAAACTGTCTCTCCATAATGCTGCCTTTCAAATAAAATTTTTTTTTTGAACAGGTAGAGTTAGACAGTGAGAGAGAGAGACAGATAGAAAGATCTTCCTTCCGTTGGTTCACTCCCCAAATGGCCGCCATGGCAAGCCCACTGCGCCGATCCAAAGCCAGGAGCCAGGTGCCTCCTCCTGGTCTCCCTTGCTGGTGCAGGGCCCAAGCACTTGGGCCATCCTCCACTACCTTCCTGGGCCACAGCAGAGAGCTGGCCTGGAAGAGGAGCAACCGGGACAGAATCCGGTGCCCCGACTGGGACTAGAACCTGGGGTGCCGGCACCGCAGGTGGAGGATTAGCCTAGTGAGCCGCGGCGCTGGCCATAAAATAAATAAATCTTTAAAAACAAAATCAGTAGTCATCAAGGAAATGCAAATCAAAGCTAAGTAGAGCTTCACACACACTAGGATGGCCATAATTAAAAAAAAAAAAAAAAGGAAAAATGATAAGGGTTGCAAGAATGTGGAGAAATTGGAACCTCATTTACATTGCTGCTAGTAATGTAAAATGATGCAGCCACAGTGGAAAATGGCTTGAGGATTCCTCAGTAAATTAAATTCAGAGTTGCCATATTGCCCAACAATTCCACTACTAGGTACAGACTCAAAACAATTGAAAGCAAGCATTTAAATACTGTACCTAAATATTTGTAGCAGCACTATTCACAATGGTCAAAAGATGTTCTTCAGTAGATAAGTGTATAAATAAATGTGCTATATCCAAACAATGGAATATTATTCAACCACAAAAAAGAATGAAATGGTGATACATATAGCAACATGGATGTCCCTTGAAAATATGCTAGATGAAAGAAGCCAGACCCAAAAGGCCACATTTGCATGATTCCATTTATATGGATTTTCCAGGATAGGCAAATCCATAGTGATTGAAAGCAAATGACTGGTTGACAGAGGCTAGGGGAGGAGACAGTGGAGAATAACTGCTTAATCAGTATGGGTTTTCCTTTTGGGGTGATGAACTAGATGGTGATGACGGTTGCACAACATTGCAAATGTACTTGATGCCACTGAATTATACACTTTAAAACGGTAAATTTTATGCTGTGTGTATGTTATCATGTTAAATATTTCTTTGAGTTCTAAGGTGACATGGGATTGTTGTTTACATGGGACACAAAACTGGAAGTATGGGTGGAAAGAGTGTGAGGAAATGTGGGTTCTGGAGCATGGCAGAGCTTTGGGAAATGATGCGCACACTTCCTTGTGTTTTGATTTTCTTGACTGTAAATTAATGAGTTTCAACTGCATGAAATCTGAATTCCCTCTCAGCTTTCAACTTCTTTGATTGAGGTTCCAAATACTGATTCTGGATACTGGATTTTATGTTTTGTCTTGTTTCTGCTTCAATTTTCAACAATAAAATGAGTATGTATTTTTAAATTTGCTTATATTCAACAGCAATAACCCATTTCTAAATGCATTCCAGTTACATATGTCTCACAATATAACTTGTAACTAGGTAGTCAAAAAGTCCCCAAAGTAATCTGAAAATGTATTAGGATATTTGTAAGGAGTATTTCCTTTTTTATATTTGAAGGTTTTTTTGATATTTAATATGTTAGGAATGTGAACTTTTAACTCGTGAAACTATTGTAACATATTTGAAAATTATAGTAATTTGATTAAAATGTTGCCTATAAGGCAAAGTTTTAGTTAATAGAATCCATATGTAATTAAAATGCAGAACTAAATGTAATCAGACTCCAGTGACTAGTGCCTTCATATTGATAGTTTTACAATGGCCTCTGGGGTTGAAAGTTTAAATGTTACAGAATGTAATAACACTGCAGAAAACAACTGAAGCTGGCAGTTCAGCTGTTCTAAAATCATCAACACCCCTCTTGATAAAATGTGAAGATCACATCCTAGGTTCTCATTGTTTGAGGGATACCTTCTGCTGGCAGGTGGTAGCAGCACGTGACTCGTGTGCTCCGCAGCATTGTTCCATAAACAGACTGGAGTGAAGGTCCCTGCTGTGAGCCAAACCATCGTCTTCTTTTTTTAATAACAGAATTGCTTCATTTGGGTGAATTCATTCAATCATATGAAAGTTATAGACACAACACTATGCGCGAAGCCACAAAAAAAGTTAAAAAATTTTCCCGAACTTAAAAAAAATTATTTTTTCTGGACAGTTTTAAAGAGTCGACATCCTGTGTTAGAGTTCTCTAATCATCACCAGCACAATTTACAATCAGAACACACAGAGAGCCAGTTCAGACCAGCTCATCTGTTGATCTTGGCAGAGACCCCTCATCTCACTGTGTGCAGCTGCCCCTTGAGGGCTGGGGGGACTCAGCAGAGAGCCAGAGGAGAGTGGATGCAAGGCTGGTCGAGTCATGAACACGTAGGCCTGCTTCATTTCAACGGTTGTAGGTGGCTTTTAAAAACTTCGTTTCTTATTTTACTGCTCCCCCCAACCTCTCTTTTCAACCTGAAATTGAACGAGGACCTCTCGTGAGCCGCTGCGCTCCAGGCATAAGAAATTGTAATGTCTGGCTTCCAGAAACTGTCCCGTCAAAATGTGCTTCTGATTAGGTGGCTTAATTACAGCTGTGAAAACAATGTTGATTTAGGCCTCAGGATTCCAGGGCATGTCAACCGTTATTAGCTAACCTTGGACTGAATCCACCATTTTAAAACCCTGCACCACGAAAGTCACCCTGCTTGACAACTTTTTATTTAGGGGAAAAGTTGCCAGAAGCAATACATTTTATGCAAAATATTGTCCACTTCACAATTTCAACTGCAGTACCATTAGTGATCATTAAAGAGATAGTTAACTTTGCACTTTATCAAGAACAAAGAAGTTCTGTTTGTAGAAACAGTAAGTTTTGAATAGTATTTTTAAAGGATTGACTGACATAAGAATTAATTTTAATTCCTTTAATTCAGTTTCATTTTAAATCCACAATGTTGGTTTAACCACCCAATTTTATTACACCTAAATTTTCCTGACAGTTTCATTTGCTGTTAGGAAATAAAATTGCAATTTTTTTTTCAACATGGGAAATAATGGCTAGTTTTAAAAACATTATGTCTGAAACTTCCCTTCTCATAAGCTGGTTAAGACACAATCTCAATTTACTTTTGGAAGGAAACAACTTTTATTAAATAGTTTTTAATTTTTAATGTAATATAAGGTAATATAATAATGTTTTTCTATAGTGAGAAAGCTTATTAGTCTCATGTATTTTCATATACAATGGAAGTAAAAGCCAATACTTTGGACTTTTGAATACTATTGTCACCAATATGATGAATATTATAACTATGTATTTTGAGAAGTTCCAATTCTGTTGTATTTTAGATCCCTAAAATTCCCTGTATATTCTCTGAATGATTTTTTATTTTTAAATAATTATTTAAATTATATTTAATAAAACCAATGCCAAAAAGAATAGTGAGGGGCTGAACAATAAGCAGAAGGGTCATAATTCTCATCATAATTTTGGAGGAAACTTGCTTGAAAATGCAAAATTCATGCCAAACTGAATACCCAAGAGAGAACGAAATGATTCCTTTAAAATGAAATCTCCCACACCCGAGACATTAAAGCCAATGATGTGGGTGG